>NC_041393.1:208319115-208402069 GCF_002162155.2 Triticum dicoccoides
CTCAGCCGGCTTCTCTGGAAGTCGTCGGCTGAGAGTCGGCATATCTTGGAGTCGCCTCTGGAACTCGGCATATCTTAGAGTCGCCTCTGGGACTCGGCATATCTTGGAGTCGCTTTTGGGACTCGACATATCTTGGAGTCGCCTCTGGGACTCGGCATAGCTTGGAGTCGCCTCTGGGACTCGGCATATCTTGGAGTCACCTCTGGGACTCGGCTTGAGGGGCGCAGCTTGTCCCGATGTCTTGAAAGGTTTTGGGGCTCGGGTTGGCCTACCCGTGGCCCATTACTCCGATAGTAGTCCCCGAAGCTGGCGAGGCTCCGCGGATACTGCGTCGTGGGGCTTCAACAGTTTCATTCCTCTGGGTGTGGAGTCTGGGCTTCGTTTGCTGTCTTCCCTCAGGCCGGCTATCCGGAATCGAACTCGCAGAGGTCCGTCTTGCTTCCTAAGGAGTTCGAACGTTGCGGCGGGAAAACCAAGCGGCGTGCCTGATACTTTTCCCCATGGTCGCCCGTCTCTGCCCCGCTGCTCGGCGCCACGCGGCGAGGTCGGTCTGCCTACCCACGCGTGCGACGGGACATGCCGTCAGGCGGGGCCCGCCACTACCGTGCCTCGGTATTCGAACGGATCCGTTGGGGCCGTGCGGACGGTTGGGTTCCAAACGCAGTTACTGCATGCAGTAACTTCGTGGGGTGAATCGTGGGGAGGGCATGTGGTCCCACACGCAGTTAATGCCACGCCCGCCTCATCGGCTTCTCATCCTATGAGGCTATAAGTAGGCGGGGGGAGAGGAGTGGCGAAGCATGCGCGCCGATCTTCCCTGCCCCCCCTCCTCCTGCCTCCTCTGCTTCCTGTCTCCTTCTTGCCGCCGTCGTGCTGCACCACGCCGCGCCCGCCATGATGAGCTCCTCCTCTGCCGCCGCGGCTCCTGCCGTTCGCTCTGGCGTGTGGGATGGCTCCGACGTGGACGACGACCTCATCGAGTTTCTTCGCAAGACACGCTGCCTCCCCGGCGCAAACCTCGTGCGCGCCCGTGACGCGCTGGCGGGGGAGATACGGCCGACGCCGGAGGAGGGCGAGCGAGTCATTTTCCGCTCGCACCTCATGCGCTGTCTGGGGCTACCGTCGAGCGGCTTCTTCCGCTCCTTCTTGGAGCTCCACGAGCTCCAGCCGCACCACCTTACACCAAACATGGTGGTGCTGCTTGCTGCCTTCGCCACCCTGTGCGAATTATTCCTCGGCGTTCTCCCCACCATCGAGCTGTGGGGAGAATTCTTCCAATCCAAGCTCAGCACGCACAACGCCGGCGTGCCGGCCCAGTGCGGCGCCTTCATCGCGATACAATGAACGACGGCCGACAATCCATTTCCCTCCATCCCGCTGATCAAGTTGGTGAAGATGTGGCAGCGGTCTTATTTTTACGTGAAGAACATCGCCCCAGACGGCGACCGGGTCAATCTGCCGCCTTACGAAGCCGGAGCACCGGCTGGGAGGCTCCCCAGCTGGTCCCACCGAGTGAAGACGCTGACTCCTGCCGGAGTCGCCGCCGTCGCACGACTCCGAGTTCTGAAACAGTCAGAGGGACTGGTCGGGGCCGACTTGCTGGCCGCCTTCGTGGCACGCCGAGTCCTCCCTCTCCAAGGTCGGCCTCATCTGATCAATCAGATGAGCGACCATCGGGACCCGAGTCGGATGAGCACCAGGGACATGCCCCGCGCGGAAGTGGCGAACATGGTGAACCACATCGCGAACTTCGAGCTTGCGGCGGACTGGCAATTCGGCAAGGAGCCGTACTCGCGCGCCAACCCCCCTCCGGTGGTAAGTCGCATCCCTTGTTGCTCTTGTTTTCTTTGTAGCCGAATCCGACTTCTGATCTTTTTGGTTTCTTTGAGTCAGAATCCCCTCATTCAGCTTGCAGCCGGCGTTGGAAGACCGCCCTGCGAATTCGTCCCTGACCGGGCGGAGAGCGATGTCGATGATCCCGACTTAGGGGCGGCGGGGATGGAGGCCGATGCCGAAGGCGGAGGCGGGGGAGCGGGAAGCGACTTCAGGCCCTCGGCCATCTTCGCCGACTGGCTTGACAACGATGTTGAAGGGGAAGTCGCCCCGCGCCGCCAGCCAGGCGGCGCGAAGAGGCGCCACGCCTGGCCGAGTTCACTTGGCGGCAACCCGAAGAAGTTCAAGGGGGCGGCCATCGCGACCAGACGGGAGGAAGCGGCCGCGAAGGCCAACCGCTTCCGCAAAGAAGTGAAAAGGCCGCAACTGATCTCTGCGTATGTGCCTCTGTCTTTGCCTTATTTTCCTTTGGTGAATTCTGTCCGAATCTTTTACACCCCCTCCCTACTTCAGGGCTCCTCTTACCCTTGAGAGGGTCGCCGCCCCCTCCGTCATGGGGTCGGCGGAGACGTCCGCCAACACTCGGCGGGTTGACCCCGCCGCCGACCTCCGGGAGGCGACGGAGCGAAACGCGCGGGAGAAGCGCGACGAGGAGGAGGCCGACCGCCTGGAGAAAGCGGAGGCTAAGAAGGCGGTGGCCTCCGCCCAGAAAAAACTGGAAGAGGCCGAAGCCGCCGTTGCAGCAAGGCGGCAAGCTGAAGAGCGTTGCTCGTCACCCCGCTGTCCTCCGCGCCGCCGCCTCCGGAGTTCATGGGGCAGACTGGAGAAGCCGGTGCCGAGAACCCCGTCGCGGAGAAGGAAAGCGGCGAGGCCTCCATGTCGGACACGCTCGTGCCGCCACCGCCACCTCCTCCACCGTCTGGGAGCGCGCGTGGAGAACAGCCGGTGGGCCCGCCGGTGCCACCGACTGCGGACGAATCTGAAGCAAGGCTGCTCCTGCAAGTTGCCTCGCCAGTGCGCTGCCGTCTTGAGAGGGCGACTTCGGCGCCGCGACCCATGGAGACCGATGCCGCCAGCTCGGCCATCCCAGATGCCGAGGCGACGAGTGCCGCGCCCGTTGGGTGGTTGCACGGAGGCGGCGCAGGTCCGCTGAACCGAGCACTTCTGGACGTCCAGGCGAAGCTGCGAGCTGAGGGCGACACCCTTCAAAACTGCACGAGGGTGCATCTGGCAGCGCGAACAGCCGTCCGAGTATGTCTCCCTCTTTGATTCTTGTTTTTCTTGTTCTTCTCTGTGGGGCCGCGCCAGTGCACCCACTAGGTGTAGTCCCTGAGTTTCGGGCCGGCTGCTGAGCAGGCGGTTCGGAACTCCCTCTGGCGAGTTCGAAATATTTAACTTTGTCCGAAATGCTTATTATAGGAGTATCACAATCTCCGCGCGACTGCCTTCAACCGCAATGTTGAGGAGCTGGGCAGGCAGACCGCCGACTTGTCGGAGAGCCGGAGTGAGTCCTTCTTTTTCGCGGGGGCGCGCTGGCGCACCCGCGGGCTGTAGTCCCCGAGATTCGGGCCGACTGCTGAGCAGTCAGGCCGGATCTTCTCAGCGACCTTCTTTGTTGATGACTTATCGCCTTTTCTTTTTCCTTCTTCAGGGGCCAACGCCGCTCTTCAGGAGCAGCTGGGCGAGGCCAACACCTCCTTTCGCGCCAAGGGGGAGGAGTGCAGCAAGCTTGTCACGGAGCGTGATCTGCTGGTTGCGCAGCTGGCGGAGCAAAAGGAGCTGCTCAAGAAGGCACAGGAGGAGGCAGATAGGAAAGAGGCTGCGCTCCTGGCTGAGTTCAAGAGCGAGCGCTCCTCCTGGACCGAGAAGGAGGTGCAGCTGACTTCCGGCTTCCATGAGATTGAGAACATCGTCGATGGTGAGTTTCTTGGTTTCCTTTGAGCCGCCGACTGTGGGTTGGGCCGACTTTTGACTCTAACTTTTTTTTGTGTTGGCAGATTTCTTCCCTGGCCACTCGTAGGCAGTCACACAGGCCATCGAGGCTGATCACGAGGCACGGAGGGCAGATGGCGCGAAGATCGCTGCTAACGCCCCCCTGACCATCGACGAGCAACTTCTGAGTATCGAGGCCCGTCTTCGGCCGGCCCATCGGTTGATGCGCCGGCTTCAGCGTGCCGGCGCCCAGGCGGTTGCCGCTCTGTGGCCAGAGGCGCCAGTTCTGCGCACTGCCAGTCGGATTGCCGACTGGCTGGAGGTCGCACCCGGCCGTCTTGAAGCTTGGAAGGGTTCCTCGGCCCGGGCGGAGCGCGCCGGGCCTTGGAATTTGTCAAGGCGTGGTATCCGGGCCTGGACCTGGACCGGCTAGCCGCGTTCCGGTCAGAGGCCCAGGCGGAGCTGGTGGCTGTGAAGGGCGCCCTCATCGAGCGTGCAGCGGCGATTGCCGACTACATAGACACCAGCGTCTTCGTCCCTGAGCGGGCTGCAGGCGGCGAGGAGGTGCCGCCGGAGTGGTTCGGGATGAATCCGGACTATGACGAGGACTCGGCAGAAGTGATTGGTTCCAGCACCGAGGAGGAAGATGAGGCGGAGGACGAAGGCGAGACGGAGGCGCCATAAGACGGAGCGGGCGACCAGCCTCAGCTCGACCGTGCCTCCAGCAACGAGCCGCGTCCGGAGAAGGAAACTGCCACTGGAGACGGTCAAACCGAGACTGCCCATCCAGCCGCCCCGGCGCCTGACACCGCCATCTCCTCCGATCCTCCGAACTCGGATGCTGCCTCCTAGGCTGCCGTCTTTGCCTTCGCTTTATCTGCCTTAGTAATCTTTGACAAACTTTGTTAAGTTCGAACAATTCCACCCGCGGGGTGTATCTTGAATTTCTACTTGATGATTCGGCCAAGGGCCTATGTAAATATTCATCCGAGTTTGATCTTTCCTTGCTCATTGCCCTTTTGGCTTTTCCCTTTGACGCCTTCCCTTAGTCGCTGCCTTGCCAGTCAGACAATCGCTCTGCGGACTGCAGCTGGATCAAACACTCGGCTACTTTGGGAAGGCAAGTACTCGGCCATTTTAGAGTCTCTTTAACAAGTTGGATAGAAAGCGGCAAGCCGACTACTAAAGAGTCGGCTGTCCTTAATAGAGGCTAGTAGGAAACGGCAAGCCGACTACTCATGAGTCGGCTTTTGCTTCAAAGATGCTGGAGGCCGTCTTACGCTATGTTCGTGCTTTGGGTCCTTGCCATTTTTCGTGTGGGCGCCCGTTCTTTCTTACTCCTGCCAACCAAACAGTCGCTCTGCGAGCTGCGGCTTTGACAGGAGACGGATTAGGCACCGCACACTACTTGTCTGACTTCGGGAAGCACCTCATAGCGCGAGGCGGCGAGTCCCCGGGCCGACTAGTCGGGCCCGGTGCCAAGCGGCATTAACAAAGAGTAATATACTCGAAGGCATAATTCTTATCATACAGATAACAAAAAAGGGTAGTCCCCGAGCTCGTCTCGGGGGGCCCAAAGTCTTGGTACTTTAATACAAAGGGTAGCGTGATACATACTGCTTCAACTGTAAAATCTTCGGAGAAGATTTGCATTCCACAGGCGTTCTGTCTCTTTGCCGGAGTCGTCCCTCTTGCGTGCTCGGGGCTTCTAAGCGTCGATCAGGTGATAGGAATCGTTTCCCAGCACCTTGCTGACAATGAAGGGGCCCTCCCAAGGTGCCGACAGCTTGTGCTGGCCGGCTGTTCGCTGGATCAGTCGGAGCACAAGGTCGCCTTCTTGGAAAGATCTTGGCCTGACCTTCCTGTTGTAGTATCGGTGCAGACTCTGCTGGTAGATGGTGGACCGGCTGAGTGCCAACAACCGGCCCTCTTCCAGCAGATCAACACCGTCTTGACGTGCTTCTTCTGCTTCTTCCTCGGTGTACATGGTGACTCGCGGGGAGTCGAACTCTATGTCCGTCGGGATGACGGCTTCGACATCGTAGATGAGGAAGAAGGGTGTGAAGCCGGTTGACTTGTTTGGAGTCATGCGCAGACTCCAGAGGACGGCTGGCAATTCGTCAAGCCAACAGCCGACCGAACGCTCCAGTGGTTCGACCAGTCGAGGCTTTATGCCAGACAGGATGAGGCCGTTTGCTCGCTCTACCTGGCCGTTTGACTGCGGATGGGCAACGGACGCTAAGTCCAGTCGGATGCCCTGAGTCGCGCAAAAACGGGCCAAGGCACCTTTGGCAAAATTTGTGTCGTTGTCGGTGATGATGCTGTGCGGTATGCCATACCGAGTCGTGATGTCGGTGATGAAGGTCACTGCAGTCGGACCATTCAACTTCTTGATGGGCTTTACTTCTATCCAGTTGGTGAACTTGTCCACCGCGACAAGTGAGTTAGGCCGCCTCGTGCTGTTTTGAATGGTCCCACCATGTCCAGGCCCCAAACCGCAAAGGGCCAGGCAATGGGGATAGTCTTGAGTGCGGAAGCCGGCTGGTGTGGCTTGGAGCGGAACATCCGGCACCCCTTGCACTTTTGGACTAACTCTTTGGCCTCGTCCAGGGCAGTTGGCCAGAAAAAACCGTGTCAGAAGGCTTTGGCGACGAGTGCTCTCGAGGCCGCATGGTGGCCGCACTCGCCTTCATGAATGTGTCTGAGAATTTCTTGGCCTTGCTCTGGCTCGACGCAGCGCTGGTAGACCCCAGTAACACTACGCCTGACCAGCCCTCTATTGACTATGGTGTAGGCTGCCGCTCGGCGTTGTACTTGCCGAGCCAGGATTTCATCAGTTGGCAGCTCTCTGCTCACCAGGAACTTGAGGATGGGCTGGGCCCATGAGGGTGCTGCTATTTCTTCAACCGTCAGTACCGTGACTTGGACGAGGGCGGCTGGGCTAGGAGATGGCGGGCTGGAGTCCGCAGCAGCTTGCTGACTTGACTGCGTCCCTGGGCCGACTGGAGCAGTCCCCGGGCCGAGTTCTGGAGTCTTAGGTCTGGCCGCCACCGTCCCTGGGCCGGGTTCTAAAGTCCCCGGTGTCAGGACCCCGACTCAATGCCACATCGATCTAGCATGTAACACCTCATATCACTTTGCGGCCTCACGCACGGTATTCCCACGGGTGTCGCCTTACCCTTTGCCCGGGACCGTTTGCGCCTTTTGGCACACGTATATGACAGTGTCGCTAGCATCCATATGATAAGGAGCCCGGACTGACATGGCTAGTCGTAAACCCAAAGTGGCACAGACTTACAGGGACAGGCATCCATGACCCAGCATCGAACGTGTCGGTCATCAGCGAGTGAATCCAGGCTGTAGCACTGGGCTAGCAGGACTCCGGTGAACCGGGCTGTAGCGGGCTAACAGGACTCCAGTATTCATCGCGTGACATTTCCCCGAAGGGACAGACACAGGAACGAAGAAGGACACATGCCGGCCAGCCTAAGTGTTCCGGAGCAGTAGCAAGCTACCATGGCTCGGTGGAAACACTAGGAGACATTTCCCGGTAAGAGAGGCTACTAAAGATAAACAACTAGATGGTCAGATCCCACACATACCAAGCATTTCAATAACATACACACAATATGCTCGATATGTGCAAATACAACATGGCATCACAACATGACTCTACGACTCAAGTATTTATTCAATAGGCTCCGAGGAGCGAGATTTTACAAACAGGGGTCTCACGACCCAACATTCAGAGCATACAAAACAAAGCACAAGCAGAAGCTATCATGTCTGAGTACAGACATCTATAAATGAAAAAGGCTGAGAAGCCTGACTATCTACCAATCCTGCCGAGGCACAAGATCGTAGCTGAGGTAACAAGCTAAACGTCGAAGACCACGCGGAATTACTAGTGAGACTGAAGTCTCTCTGCAAAAACATAAAATAGGCAAACGTGAGTACAAATGTACCCAGCAAGACTTACATCAGAACTATCTACATATGCATCATTATCAACAAAGGGGTGGTGGGGTTTAACTGCAGCAAGCCAGCTTTGACTCGGTGGCTATCCTAAACTACGACTGCAAGCGACTCTTTTGAGGTGGCGCACACGAGTCCACATATTCACCATATCAATACACCACTATGGATCCGCTCCCGTCTCCCTACGAGAACGCCATCCATAGCACTCATGCTTATCTTGCGTATTTTAGAGTATCCACTTTCACTTGTCTATGAACTGATATAAGCAACCCAGAAGTCCTTTTCCGCGGACACGGCTATTCGAATAGATCATATTAACCCTGCAGGGGTGTACTTCTTCACACACACTCTCACCACTTACCGCCGTTTACACGACATGTACTCGGCAACCTTCAAGCGGAAGCCCAACGTGGGTGTCGGCCACGACCTACCTAATCACCTAAGTCTCTAGTCCAGGTTTATCGCCTATTCGGGTTCCATCCATGAGGAGATCCGGCCGGAGTTTCGCTCACAGCCCCAAACGATGTGAACAGGGTTCCGTGACACCAAACGGGCGCCCGGTTTACCCGGCCACGTGCCTACCGCATCACAGCCCACCCCTACGGTCAGCGCTGCGCACGGCCTCCAGCATACTACAAACACCAGAAACTACTTGCAACTCCTGGACAGAGGACAAGGGTGATTAAGAAGCCGAGAGGGTCCATTGGTTTCGGGCCCAATGCGTGGTAGTAGCTGAATCATGGATCACAAACACAGAACTCAGTTCCTGAGGACGGCTGCAATGAGACAACCCACCATGTACTCCTACATGGCCTCTCACCGCTACCTTTACCAAATCGTGTTCACACACTTAGCTCACACACAGTAGGACATGTTCATACACCTCTGATTCATCCCCGATGAATCAGACCTGACTCAACTCTAAGCAGTAGGAGGCATGACAAACAAACATGAATGAGTAGGCACAACAGGGCTCAAACAACTCCTACTCATGCTAGTGGGTTTCATCTATTTACTGTGGAATGACAGGTCATGCAAAGGATAAAGGGGTTCAGCTACCGCAGCAAGTAACAGATGAATCGATGTTGTCCTAATGCAGTAAAAGAGAGCAGGAGCAAGAGAGTGGGATTTTATCGGAATGAACAAGGGGGTTTTGCTTGCCTGGCACTTCTGAAGATAACATTGAAGTTGGTTTGAATACAAGATTCAAATTCAAACTCCATATGTGATTATTCAAATGCCATTTAATTGATTTGTGCTAAACAGCAGCTATAAGTTGTTCTAACATGCATGAAAATGGTACAGATGGATTCCTTGAATTTTTCTGATAAATTTTCATATATAAATTATTTAATTTGGAGTTACGGTTGAATTTCTATGAATTTTAGAAGTTTTAGGCATTTTCTGGAATTAATAAATCATTTCTGATTTATTTAAAAACTCTAGAAAACAATTACTGCATCAGCCTGACGTCATGATGACGTCAGCAGGTCAACTGGACTGGCTCGGGTCAAACCTGACGTGTGGGGGCCACACGTCAGTGACACAGGACCTAATCCCGGTCAAACCCAGCGCTGACTGGGGTTTGACCAGGGGTGGGGGCCCACTGTCAGTGGCTGTGGGTTTAATAGTTGGGTCATTAACACTAATTAAGCGTGCCACGTCGGCAGTCGCCGGAGTTTCGCCGGCGACGACCCAAAACGCGGCGGAGACGCACCGGGGTGGCTCGGGTTTCGTCTATACTGCACCGTTCGGTGCGCCCTTTGGCTCTACGGAGAGCTGGCGCGATGGCGCGTCGGATGGTCGTGGTCTCCGGGCCTGGGGTGGCCGGAGTCGACGGCGGCGAGCTCGCTTGCGGCCGCCGGAGCTCGGGTGAGACACGGGCGACCACTAGGGGGCACGAGAGGGCGAGCTGCGGCAGGCAACGGGCTCGTGGAGACGTTCTGAGCACGATGGTGCACTCAGGTGGGAGCTCCAGTGGCTCTGGCCACGACGGCGACGAGGCACGGCGGCGGCGAGCTTCGTCCGTGGTGGAAGATGGAGCTAGGGGACGAAATCAAGTGCGCGGAGTGAGGGGAAGAGAAGAGGAGCTCACGGGGAGTCGGACGAGATGCTAAGTGGGCTCGGGGATGTCCTGTCGGCGGCGAATTGAACGGGGACGATTGCCGGCCGTGGCGATGGAGATGGCGGTGATGGCGTGGCTACAGGGCACCCGGCGTCGCATGCGTCATGGTGGAGCTTCATGGGGTCGGGACGGAGCTCCTGAGCTCATCGGAAGGGCGAGGGGTGGCCGGTGGCTATGGATGCGACGGCGGCGCCCTCCGGTGGCTCTCGGTGGTGCTCCAAATCGAGAGAGGGAGAGAGCCAGAGCGAGCAGAGAGAGGGATAGCGGTCGGGGACGACTCCGTGGTGTCTTTAGAGGGCTCGGGGAGGAAGTAGGAGGTGGCCAGGGGAAGCAGGAGGTGACGCGCGCGGCGGCGTCGCGGTGTCTGTCCTCCTGGCAGGGAGGAAGACGACAGAGGGGGGGGGGGTGGAGATGGGCTGGGCTGGCCAGGTGGGCCTGGTGGGCTGCAGAGGTAAGTCCAGGTAAGGTTTCTCTCCTCTGTCTTTTATTTCTGTTTTGTTTTATTTAATTTATTTTGCCACTGTTTTGAATTTAAAATAATTCAAACAATGCCAAAAACTCCTCTGAATATTTTATATTGCTAGATGGACTCTTCCAAAAGCTTATAAAATATTTCAGGGGTATTTGAAATTATATTCTAATTATATGAATATAATTCAAATTCAAATAGCTAATGAATTAAATCCAAAGTCCCAAAAATAATTCCTTAAAAATGTTCAATATTTTGGTTGGGACCAGAACCCTTACCAAAAATTATCAAACATTTAAGAAGAGCATTTTGCAGCAATGAATGAGATTTCTAGGGTTTTTGCCCCTCTTTTATTTAAGTTTTTGAGGCTTCCAAAATTCCTCAGTTCAAGTTTCAGAAATTTAAATATGATGCCTGGATGAAGATGCAACTATTTACAAACAATATTCTAGGGCTGTGACAACTCACCCCCACTAAACAAAAATCTCGTCCCGAGATTCAAGTGTAGGGTAAGGTGAAGGGGGAACGCAAACTAGCACAATCTTCACGATCCAGTTGCACTTCAAATGGACGTTGATTCGTTCACCATCATTGTCTCGAAGTCTTGCTCTGAGAACTCCAACTAACATGACAACGAGAGGAAAAGAGAGACCCTAAAAGAATGGTTCTTCTCGAAGGTCGAACAACTCAGGATTAACTCACGGAATGAGACATAGCAACATCTCTCGAGCTGAGAGGCGAAGCACACATCCATAGGAATGGAGTGAAGCAGATGACGAAGGTTCACTAGGTAGACAACAATTTCACGCTTAAGAAGGTGGTAAACAATTGTCAACGTAGCGAGGATTTGAATTGCCATGATACCATAACGATGCACCTTAGGGAAGGTGACTTGTAGATATATCCCCTTAAGTGGCAAAAAGAATTACTTTTGATTCAGAGATCATTGAAACTCTTTAAACCAGCCTAAGACAATTCTCAAGCGATTGTTTGAGGGGGTTGGTAGAATGGCATACTCAAACTTGGATGATGTCGATTACCTTGTTGAAGACAACGCAATGGATGAATTTGCTTATCACCGGAAATGGAAGAGACCCATGGTAGAATGGCACATTGGTGGTGCAAGCTGGGAACAAAATGCAAATGCTGGGAATGATTCTGGTAACTGGGGAAGAGCCCAACAATAGGGAGTGAATTCACTGTTTGAAGAGGTCATAGCATTGCCGAGGAAACTGAGAGGAATCCCAGTTAGTGCCGATGATAACACGTAGCGCTTGTGCGTGCTCTCAAGAACTTGAGCATTTCCACATTCATCAAGGTTTTACCAACATCCGTGTCAAGGGTCCGGTAAACAACTTACTACCATGATGAATGGTGATGGAGGATGCAGATGCAAAGGAAGATAACACTTTCTCAGATTTCATCTTAGCGAGGCCAAGGAAATAAAATCTGGATGATCGACCGAGAGACATTTAGCACTCCTCTTCTAATGTTCTCCTTGATGTGCTAGTGTAACCCATTCATAGATATGGTTTGATATCTAGAACATCAAGTAAAAAGGTCGGACTTCGGAACACAGAAATCCATAGGGGCAACTAGGGAGTAAATCCTACGAAATCCCTATGGGGAGGTGGCCAACTTCCTCAAATCAAGATACTACAACAGGAGGTCTTCCGGTTGGGTGTGTTGGCCACGACATCCACTTTACCGGTTATCGCGAGACCAATATTATAGTTCTTGGGAAATGTTCCAACCATCACATCTGCCTGAGATTCAGATCTGGTTGGTGTCAGAATATTCCAGACTCATCAAGTCTAGAAAGAAAAATGAAAGTTTACAACACAAATCGACGAGACGGCGTTGTGAGATTCTCGGGAGATGAACTACGATAGCAAGCTCCAAAACATGAGCTGGTTCTGCCATAAACATGTGAACATGTTGTCCAAGACAAGCATGACCACAAGTAGTCTTATAATAAAACACTACCGAGTTCGGGTGGGGAACCATAATCGAGGATATCGAAGTCTTTACGCAAGTCCATGGATTAGATCCCAAGCATAGACTTCTTTTCCTTGAACAAGTCAATCAGTGGCTTGGTGTGCTAGGATATACATATAGAATGGAGGTTGCAAATCCCCAGACCATAGAATACTTCGCACGTATGCATGACTGACTTGGGATGATTCCAGAGGAAGCAAAACTAACTTTCTCAAATTCACGGCGGCAACTTTCACCAAATGCACGTGTATAAGAGGAAGTCACTCCTTTCATCAAACAAATACTTCATGAGCTAGCATGAAGAAAATGCTTTCAAAAGTTTCCAACACTAGCTTAATGTCCAACAAAATCATGGAGGAGATAAGGATATTGTCAATGGGCTCAACAACAATTCATCTGGGTTTCCTTTTAAAAGGAATTCCATAGTTAAGTGAACAAGTGATAGCATGGGTCAGACCCAAAAGATATAATGGTGTATACTCGAGGGATCAACCACGAGTAAGACAACATTACGAATATCGTTGGTTCTGGTCTGATTGGATGATAGCCCATACTCCAATCAAAGGTTGGATAAAATGATAGGTCCATTAACTGATCACGAGGTTCAGTCGATGAAAATATCAACTTTCTTCAACACACATACAAGGCATCCCTTATAATGAACTATATCGGACAAGCTTCTATCTTCCAACTCTCCAAGTTGATGCATAGCTTAACCAACTAGCTCAGGGGTATCCAACACGGATTCTTGGAGAAAGGGTGGTTTACAGGATAAACCAACTTGATCACGAGCTTAACATAACAGTCAGGTGACAACCTGGTGATACTTTCGAGAAGATATTCGGAAAATCACGAACCACCGATATGTTACTAAGCTCGAGAACAATCTCGCTTTTGAGGGCAAGACGATATGATCTAATGAGTGAGGACTTGACACAATCCTAACTCATCAATCGAAGTGTGCACCAGGAAGATGGACAAGGTAGCACGATCAATCTTAGAAGGATGATTCAAAAACCAACACGCTAAGAATGAAATTATTGTCCTTTAACTACCAAGCAACGAGGTTGCTGGGAGTATTGATTTCACACACCACGATCCACTTGTCGGCATTCCGGTTACAATAACACAGGAACCGAGGAATGAACAGTGATGGCAAGAAGTATCACTGTACCAAGAGTTCATGGGATGGTGTGCAATTTCTATAACAATCCCGATATAAAGATGGTAATACTCCAAGGTAGAACAAAGCAAAAGCTGAATTGGCATTTTGATCTGCGGAGCACAACTTCTTTGACCCGATCCTGGATATGGATGAGGTACTGGAGTTTGTTTCTCCAAGTCATTCAAGACAAAATGGCTTGACGGACCACAAGAGTAATAGGCCTCGATACACGAATGCACGCATACTCTTGACTATCAATTGACAGACGAAGGTCAGTAGACAACTAAAGCGGGACAACTCAAAGGAACATATAACTTTCTGAGTTGTGGATGCATAGATTAGTATGTCGAATCAGGTTCAACAGGTTTCTTCCGGATAATCCATGCGGGAAGGTGGAACTGGCAGAGTCATAACATAGAATCGAGAACTCATCAAGAGTTCTGGTTGTGATCTTTTGGTTCAAAGAACTTCTGCCATAAACGGTTCATAGTATTTGGAAGAAGGAAAAATACCATGGACCTCGAGGACTAATGCAAAAGTTACTAATATCCTAAAGGAACTAGCAAACCCTATCAACATGAAGTAAGTAGAGTGAATCTCGGGTTCAGAACCCAGGAGTAGAATGCCTACTACTAAGTAGCATCACGGGATGCTTTCGAGAATGATGGCCAGAATCATCACACTGGGAACACAAATCATGGCTAAATTACTAGATGATCCCCTAAGACACCTAGGGTCATAGTAATAACTCCAACATAAAGGTCGAGGCAGTAGAGTACCTCGACTCAACAATTAGTGTGATTGAGCTGGCATAAAGGAACATCGAAACCAGAGGGAAAGGATTTTGCAAATGCATCAGACTATTTAGAAACCTGGAATGACTCGGACAGCATAACGGCTGTAAATGCTCAAAAAAGATTTGAGACATTCACAAAAATGGTGGCATAACCACTCAAAAGCACAATATCAAGGTTTCGAGATCAACAGTTAACATACAGAGGTAGTATAAACTGAACTGAGGCTTGAATCCAACAATCTTATAAGTCCACTGATTAGTAACACGTGATCCTAATAGAAAGAAGAGATAGCCTAGTTCTTAATCCCCGTAGAAGAGAAGATGATGACTCAGATCAGAAGGCCATGAGGTATAAGGAGTAAAAAGAGCCTTACGTTCCATCCCACAATCAATTCCCTTATATAACTACGGAATTTCTAGACTCAACTTCGACCAGTTTGGCTTGGTAATCCTACAGGCAGTCAAGCTCTGATACCAACGCTGTCAGGACCCCGACTCAATGCCACATCGATCTAGCATGTAACACCTCATATCAGTTTGCGGCCTCACGCACGGTATTCCCACGGGTGTCGCCTTACCCTTTGCCCGGGACCGTTTGCGCCTTTTGGCACACGTATATGACAGTGTCGCTAGCATCCATATGATAAGGAGCCCGGACTGACATGGCTAGTCGTAAACCCAAAGTGGCACAGACTTACAGGGACAGGCATCCATGACCCAGCATCGAACGTGTCGGTCATCAGCGAGTGAATCCAGGCTGTAGCACTGGGCTAGCAAGACTCCGGTGAACCGGGCTGTAGCGGGCTAACAGGACTCCAGTATTCATCGCGTGACATTTCCCCGAAGGGACAGACACATGAACGAAGAAGGACACATGCCGGCCAGCCTAAGTGTTCCGGAGCAGTAGCAAGCTACCATGGCTCGGTGGAAACACTAGGAGACATTTCCCGGTAAGAGAGGCTACTAAAGATAAACAACTAGATGGTCAGATCCCACACATACCAAGCATTTCAATAACATACACACAATATGCTCGATATGTGCAAATACAACATGGCATCACAACATGACTCTACGACTCAAGTATTTATTCAATAGGCTCCGAGGAGCGAGATTTTACAAACAGGGGTCTCACGACCCAACATTCAGAGCATACAAAACAAAGCACAAGCGGAAGCTATCATGTCTGAGTACAGACATCTATAAATGAAAAAGGCTGAGAAGCCTGACTATCTACCAATCCTGCCGAGGCACAAGATCGTAGCTGAGGTAACAAGCTAAACATCGAAGACCACGCGGAATTACTAGTGAGACTGAAGTCTCTCTGCAAAAACATAAAATAGGCAAACGTGAGTACAAATGTACCCAGCAAGACTTACATCAGAACTATCTACATATGCATCATTATCAACAAAGGGGTGGTGGGGTTTAACTGCAGCAAGCTAGCTTTGACTCGGTGGCTATCCTAAACTACGACTGCAAGCGACTCTTTTGAGGTGGCGCACACGAGTCCACATATTCACCATATCAATACACCACTATGGATCCGCTCCCGTCTCCCTACGAGAACGCCATCCATAGCACTCACGCTTATCTTGCGTATTTTAGAGTATCCACTTTCACTTGTCTATGAACTGATATAAGCAACCCAGAAGTCCTTTTCCGCGGACACGGCTATTCGAATAGATGATGTTAACCCTGCAGGGGTGTACTTCTTCACACACGCTCTCACCACTTACCGCCGTTTACACGACATGTACTCGGCAACCTTCAAGCGGAAGCCCAACGTGGGTGTCGGCCACAACCTACCTAAACACTCGAGTCTCTAGTCCAGGTTTATCGCCTATTCGGGTTCCATCCATGAGGAGATCCGGCCGGAGTTTCGCTCACAGCCCCAAACGATGTGAACAGGGTTCCGTGACACCAAACGGGCGCCCGGTTTACCCGGCAACGTGCCTACCGCATCACAGCCCACCCCTACGGTCAGCGCTGCGCACGGCCTCCAGCATACTACAAACACCAGAAACTACTTGCAACTCCTGGACAGAGGACAAGGGTGATTAAGAAGCCGAGAGGGTCCATTGGTTTCGGGCCCAATGCGTGGTAGTAGCTGAATCATGGATCACAAACACAGAACTCAGTTCCTGAGGACGGCTGCAATGAGACAACCCACCATGTACTCCTACATGGCCTCTCATCGCTACCTTTACCAAATCGTGTTCACACACTTAGCTCACACACAGTAGGACATGTTCACACGCCTCTGATTCATCCCCGATGAATCAGACCTGACTCAACTCTAAGCAGTAGCAGGCATGACAAACAAGCATGAATGAGTAGGCACATCAGGGCTCAAACAACTCCTACTCATGCTAGTGGGTTTCATCTATTTACTGTGGCAATGACAGGTCATGCAAAGGATAAAGGGTTCAGCTACCGCAGCAAGTATCAAATATGTCATTGTTGTCCTAATGCAGTAAAAGAGAGCAGGAGCGAGAGAGTGGGATTTTATCGGAATGAACAAGGGGGTTTTGCTTGCCTGGCACTTCTGAAGATAACATTGAGTCTTCATCAGTGTCAACGATCACATCATCGGTATCACGTCTATCGAGAGGGGACAAATACCGGCAAATACAGAAAACACGATCAATGCAATGCACAATATGATGCATGCTATGACATGGCAATATGAATGTGTTTTGGGCTAATGCACCTAAAACCAGATTAAATGAAGTTGGTTTGAATCTAAAATTCAAATTCAAACTCCATATGTGATTAATTAAATGCCCTTTATATGATTTGTGCTAAACAGTAGTGATAAGTTGTTCTAACATGCATGAAAATGGTACAGATGGATTCCTTGAATTTTTCTGATAATTTTTCATATATAAATTATTTAATTTGGAGTTACGGTTAATTTTTTATGAATTTTAGAAGTTTTAGCTATTTTCTGGAATTTCCTGAATATAATAAAATAAACTAAATTCCAGAAAATGAATATTGCGTCAGCATGATGTTGGCATGACGTCAGCAGGTCAACGGGCGCCGTCCAGGTCAAACCTGACGTGTGGGGTCCACACGTCAGTGACACAGGAGCTAATCCCGGTCAAACCCAGCGCTGACTGGGGTTTGACCAGGGGTGGGGCCCACTGTCAGTGGCTGTGGGGGTGTTTAGTGTGGTCATTAGTGCTAATTAGGCGTGCCACATCGGCAGTCGCCGGAGTTTCGCCGGCGGCGACCATTCCGCACGGCGGGGGAACGCCGGACTTGCGCTAGGGGCATCGGATCGACGCGCCAAGGGCACCAGGAGGTAGCCCGCGCCCGTGCGCATCTAGGGGGACCAACGGAAGGTGCGGGGGTGGCCGGGGTTCGCCGGAATGGAGCCCGAGGCGGCGGCCGGAGCTCGGGGTTTCGCGGGACCGGCGCTGCAGTGCACGGGAGGACGAATGGTTAAGTGCTTTGGGTTCCTGAGGTTGCGGTGAGCACGCGGGTGGGCTCAGGAGCGAGCTGCGGTGGCTGTGGCCACGGCCACGCCATGGCCGGCAGCGAGGAGCAATCGGCTCCGGTGAAAAGGCGGCTAGGGTACGGGAACGAGCGCGAGGAGGAGGGGGAATGGAAGAGTAGCTCACAGGGGTTGCGACGGTGGCCTCGGGGAGCTCGGGGAGGCACCGGAGCCGACGAATTTGACGAAGATGGCCGGCGGTCCCGAGGTTGAAGAAGACGGCGGTGGCGACGTTGCAGGGGCTCCTGCGGTGCGCTTCTCGGCGAGGAGGAAGAGGTGGTCGAGGCGGATCTCCTGGGTACGTCGGGTGGCAGTGAGGAGCACGGGGGCTACGGCGAACGACGTCGGCGACGACGAGCTCCGCTCGGGCGCGTGCAGGGAGGAAAGCAGAGGAGGGAACGGGGTCCAGGGGAAGAGAGGGGAGGTGCAGGGGCGAGGGGAAGTGCGTGGCGTGAGGGGGAGGCTCGGGAACGCCTCGGTGGAAGCAGGAGGTGGCCGAGGCGGCATCGGCGCTCGCCACCGAGCTGCTTCGGTGCGAGGGGAGGAAGATGACAAGGGGGAGGAGGTGGGCTGGGCCGCCAGGTGGGGGGGGAGCTGGGCCGGCTACAGGTAAGTGGCCCAGTGTCAGGACCCCGACTCAATGCCACATCGATCTAGCATGTAACACCTCATATCACTTTGCGGCCTCACGCACGGTATTCCCACGGGTGTCGCCTTACCTTTGCCCGGGACCGTTTGCGCCTTTTGGCACCCGTATATGACAGTGTCGCTAGCATCCATATGATAAGGAGCCCGGGCTGACATGGCTAGTCGTAAACCCAAAGCGGCGCAGACTTACAGGGACAGGCATCCATGACCCAGCATCGAACGTGTCGGTCATCAGCAAGTGGGTCCGGGCTGTAGCACTGGGCTAGCAGGACTCCAGTAAACCGGGCTGTAGCGGGCTAACAGGACTCCGGTACTCAATGCGTGACATTTCCCCGAAGGGACAGACACAGGAACGAAGAAGGACACATGCCGGCCAGCCTAAGTGTTCCGGAGCAGTAGCAAGCCACCATGGCTCGGTGGAAACACTAGGAGACATTTCCCCGTAAGAGAGGCTACTAAAGATAAACAACTAGATGGTCAGATCCCACACATACCAAGCATTTCAATAACATACACACAATATGCTCGATATGTGCAAATACAACATGGCATCACAACATGACTCTATGACTCAAGTAATCTATTCAATAGGCTCCGAGGAGCGAGATATTACAAACAGGGGTCTCATGACCCAACAATCAGAGCATACAAGTCAAAGCACAAGCGGAAGCTATCATGTCTGGGTACAGACATCTATAAATGAAAAAGGCTGAGAAGCCTGACTATCTATCAGATCCTGCCGAGGGCACAAGATCGTAGCTGAGGTATCAAGCTAAACGTCGAAGTCCACGCGAAACTACTAGCGAGACCGAAGTCTCTCTGCAAAAACATAAATAGGCAAACGTGAGTACAAATGTACCCAGCAAGACTTACATCAGAACTATCTACATATGCATCATTATCAACAAAGGGGATGGTGGGGTTTAACTACAGCAAGCCAGCTTTGACTCGGTGGCTATCCTGAACTACGACTGCGAGTAACTCTTTTGAGGTGGCGCACACGAGTCCACATATTCACCATATCAATACACCACTATGGATCCGCTCCCGTCTCCCTACGAGAACGCCATCCATAGCACTCACGCTTATCTTGCGTATTTTAGAGTATCCACTTTCACTTGTCTATGAACTGATATAAGCAACCCAGAAGTCCTTTTCCGTGGACACGGCTATTCGAATAGATGATATTAACCCTGCAGGGGTGTACTTCTTCATACATGTTTCCACCACTTAGCGTCTGCACACGACATGTGCTCGGCAAACTTCAAGCGAAAGCCGACGTGGGTGTAGACCACGACCTACCTAAACACTCAAGTCTCTAGTCCAGGTTTATCGCCTATTCGGGTTCCATCCATGAGGAGATCCGGCCGGAGTTTCGCTCACAGCCCCAAACGATGTGAACAGGGTTCCCGAGATACCAAACGGGCATCCGGTACACCATGCCACGTACCTACCGCATCACAGCCCACCCCTACGGTCAGCGCTGTCCACGGCCTCCAGTAAGCTACAAACACCAGAAACTACTTGCAACTCCTGGACAGAGGACTAGGGTGAATAAGAAGTCGAGCGGGGTCATATTTCAGGGCCCAATGTATGGTAGTAGCTGAGTCATGGATCACAAACACAGAACTCAGTTCCTAAGGACGGCTTCAATGAGACAACCCACCATGTACTCCTACATGGCCTCTCACCGCTACCTTTACCAAATCGTGTTCACACACTTAGCTCACACACAGTAGGACATGTTCACACACCTCTGATTCATCCCCGATGAATCAGACCTGACTCAACTCTAAGCAGTAGCAGGCATGACAAACAAACATGAATGAGTAGGCACAACAGGGCTCAAACAACTCCTACTCATGCTAGTGGGTTTCATCTATTTACTGTGGAATGACAGGTCATGCAAAGGATAAAGGGGTTCAGCTACCGCAGCAAGTAACAGATGAATCGATGTTGTCCTAATGCAGTAAAAGAGAGCAGGAGCGAGAGAGTGGGATTTTATCGGAATGAACAAGGGGGTTTTGCTTGCCTGGCACTTCTGAAGATAACATTGAGTCTTCATCAGTGTCAAGGATCACAACGTCGGAACATCGTCTATCGGGAGGGAACAGATACCGGCAACAAAGAATAAATACAATCAATGCAATGCACAATATGATGCATGCTCATGACATGGCAATATGAATGTGTTTTGAGCTAATGCAACTAGCAACAGATTAAATGAAGTTGGTTTGAATACAAGATTCAAATTCAAACTCCATATGTGATTATTCAAATGCCATTTAATTGATTTGTGCTAAACAGCAGCTATAAGTTGTTCTAACATGCATGAAAATGGTACAGATGGATTCCTTGAATTTTTCTGATAAATTTTCATATATAAATTATTTAATTTGGAGTTACGGTTGAATTTCTATGAATTTTAGAAGTTTTAGGCATTTTCTGGAATTAATAAATCATTTCTGATTTATTTAAAAACTCCAGAAAACAATTACTGCATCAGCCTGACGTCATGATGACGTCAGCAGGTCAACTGGACTGGCTCGGGTCAAACCTGACGTGTGGAGGCCACACGTCAGTGACACAGGACCTAATCCCGGTCAAACCCAGCGCTGACTGGGGTTTGACCAGGGGTGGGGGCCCACTGTCAGTGGCTGTGGGTTTAATAGTTGGGTCATTAACACTAATTAAGCGTGCCACGTCGGCAGTCGCTGGAGTTTCGCCGGCGACGACCCAAAACGCGGCGGAGACGCACCGGGGTGGCTCGGGTTTCGTCTATACTGCACCGTTCGGTGCGCCCTTTGGCTCTACGGAGAGCTGGCGCCATGGCGCGTCGGATGGTCGTGGTCTCCGGGCCTGGGGTGGCCGGAGTCGACGGCGGCGAGCTCGCTTGTGGCCGCCGGAGCTCGGGTGAGACACGGGCGACCACTAGGGGGCACGAGAGGGCGAGCTGCGGCAGGCAACGGGCTCGTGGAGACGTTCTGAGCACGATGGTGCACTCAGGTGGGAGCTCCAGTGGCTCTGGCCACGACGGCGACGAGGCACGGCGGCGGCGAGCTTCGGCCGTGGTGGAAGATGGAGCTAGGGGACGAAATCAAGTGCGCGGAGTGAGGGGAAGAGAAGAGGAGCTCACGGGGAGTCGGACGAGACGCTAAGTGGGCTCGGGGACGTCCTGTCGGCGGCGAATTGAACGGCGGCGATTGCCGGCCGTGGCGATGGAGATGGCGGTGATGGCGTGGCTACAGGGCACCCGGCGTCGCATGCGTCGTGGTGGAGCTTCATGGGGTCGGGACGGAGCTCCTGAGCTCATCGGAAGGGCGAGGGGTGGCCGGTGGCTATGGATGCGACGGCGGCGCCCTCCGGTGGCTCTCGGTGGTGCTCCAAATCGAGAGAGGGAGAGAGCCAGAGCGAGTAGAGAGAGGGATAGCGGTCGGGGACGACTCCGTGGCGTCGTTAGAGGGCTCGGGGAGGAAGCAGGAGGTGGCCAGGGGAAGCTGGAGGTGGCGCGCGCGGCGGCGTCGCGGTGTCTGTCCTCCTGGCAGGGAGGAAGACGACAGAGGGGGGGGGGTGGAGATGGGCTGGGCTGGCCAGGTGGGCCTGGTGGGCTGCAGAGGTAAGTCCAGGTAAGGTTTCTCTCCTCTGTCTTTTATTTCTGTTTTGTTTTATTTAATTTATTTTGCCACTGTTTTGAATTTAAAATAATTCAAACAATGCCAAAAACTCCTCTGAATATTTTATATTGCTAGATGGACTCTTCCAAAAGCTTATAAAATATTTCAGGGGTATTTGAAATTATATTCTAATTATATGAATATAATTCAAATTCAAATAGCTAATGAATTAAATCCAAAGTCCCAAAAATAATTCCTTAAAAATGTTCAATATTTTGGTTGGGACCAGAACCCTTACCAAAAATTATCAAACATTTAAGAAGAGCATTTTGGAGCAATGAATGAGATTTCTAGGGTTTTTGCCCCTCTTTTATTTAAGTTTTTGAGGCTTCCAAAATTCCTCAGTTCAAGTTTCAGAAATTTAAATATGATGCCTGGATGAAGATGCAACTATTTACAAACAATATTCTAGGGCTGTGACACCCGGGCTGGCTTTGACCACAGCGCTCTTGGAGTCGGATCCGACTTCTTCGGGTGGAGTCGGCACACAGATTGAGTCTGACTCTGGTGAAGGCTTGACAGACGGCTTGAGGAGGCGCCGAAGGGCGACGCCGGATGGTATTGCTTGGCGGGTGGAGCCGATTCGTGCCAAGGCGTCTGCTTGGTCGTTGTCGTTCCTTGGCACGTGGAGGAACTCGCAGCCCTTGATATATCCGTTGAGTTGCTGCACAAGGAAGCGGTAGCTCGCCATGTTTGCGTCCTTGGCGTCCCAATCGCCAGATGATTGCTGGACCACCAAGTCAGAGTCGCCATAACACAGGATCCGGCGAATGCCGAGTTCTTTGGCAAGCCGGAGCCCGTGGATGAGCGCCTCGTACTCGGCCACGTTGTTGGAGGCGGCGAAATGGATCTACAGCGCATATCTGAGCTTGTCGCCCTTGGGGGAAGTGAGGACGACGCCAACTCCCAAGACGGTGCGCATTTTGGAGCCATCGAAGTGCATCCGCCAATGGGTGGAGTCGGGCGCTGGCGTCAGATACTGGGTCTCGGCCCAATCGACGAGGAAATCGGCCAGTGCTTGCGACTTGATGGCGGTGCGGGGCTCAGAGTAGATGGTGTAGGGAGCCAGGTTGATGGCCCACTTGGCCACTCGGCCAGAAGCATCTCGGCTTCCGATGATCTCGGCAAGTGGGGCCATGCAGACCACAGTGATCGGATGCTCCTGGAAGTAAGGCTTCAATTTCTTGGCGGCGAAATGCACGCCGTAGCACATCTTCTGGTAGTGGGGGTAGTTCTTCTTGGAGGCCGACAGTACTTCGCTCAGGTAATATACCGGTCTCTGGACAGGTAGCACCTTGCCTTCCTCTTTGCGCTTGACTACAATGACTGTGCTGACTACCCGGCTGGTAGCGGCAATGTATAGGAGCATGGGCTCTTTGGGAGTTGGAGCCGCCAACACAGGGGGAGTAGTCAACATTTTCTTCAGTTGGAGAAAGGCCTCGTCCGCCTTGGGAGTCCATTCAAAAAAGGTTGTCTTCTTCATGAGCTGATACAAGGGGAGAGCCTTCTCGCCCAGCCGACTGATGAATCGGCTGATGGACGCCAAACAGCCGGTGAACTTCTGCACATCTAACAGTCGTCTGGGTGCTTCCATCCTCTCGATGGCCTTGATCTTCATAGGGTTGCACTCTATGCCGCGTTCAGAGACCAGGAATCCAAGGAGCTAGCCAGCTGGTACTCCGAAGACGCACTTCTCGGGGTTGAGCTTGATCTGGAATTGGCGTAGATTCTCAAAGGTTTCCTTGAGGTCTTCCAGCAGGGTTCCACGCTTCTCCGTCTTCACCACTACATCATCCACATAGACGTGGGTGTTTCTACCGAGTTGCTTCAGGAGGCACTTCTGCATGCAACGCTGAAAGGTGGCGCCGGCATTCCTTAAGCCGAACGTCATGGTTAGGTAGCAGAAGGCCCCAAACGGCATGATGAAGGCGGTCTTCAGTCTGTCTGCCGGGTTCAGCTTGATCTGGTGATATCCCGAGTATGCATCTAAGAAGCTCAACAGCTCGCATCCGGCTGTGGAGTCTATCACCTGATCAATTCTCGGCAGAGCGAATGGGTCCTTGGGACAAGCTTTATTGAGGCTTGTATAGTCGATACACATCCGCCATTGCTTGTTCTTCTTCAGCACCAGTACTGGGTTTGCTAGCCACTCTGGGAAGAAGACTTCCATAATGAAGCCGGCCGCCAGGAGTCGGGCTATCTCTTCTCCAACAACTCTTCTCTTCTCTTCTGACAGGCGGTGCAAGGGCTGCCTGACGGGCTTCACATCAGACCGGACATGTAAATTGTGCTCGGCGAATTCCGTCGGTACACCCGACATGTCTTTGGGGGACCATGCGAAGATGTATCGATTCTCACGGAGGAAATCGACGAGCTCGCCTTCCTATTTGCTGTCAAGGTTTGTACCCATGACAGCGTACCTCTCTTGGTGCTCCGGGTCCAAGGGTATCTTCTTCGTTCCTCTGGCCGGCTTGAACGAACCTTCGGCTTCCGACTCCTTGGGGGAGGCGACAACTCGGGCTGCTTGCCTGCCATCGCCACCACCCGATCGAGAAGTCGCTTCTCGGCCGCGATCACCAAAGACTCGGCCAGCCGACTGCTCTCAGCCGCGCAAGCGGACGACTTTCTGTAGTCGCCGGCCACGGTTAGAATTCCCTTGGAACTCGGCATCTTCATCTTGAGGTAGGCGTAGTGGGGGACCGCCATGAACTTGGCTAAAGCAGGTCGGCCAAGCAACGCATGGTACGGGCTCTCGAGGTCCACCACTTTGAACCAAACTGGCTCTCGGCGGAAGTGATCTTTGTCCCCAAAGAGGACGTCTATCAGGATTTTGCCTATTGGTGAGCAGGAAAGGCCCGGAACAATGCCGTGGAACACAGTCCGGCTGCTCTGAAGTTGTCTTTGCTTGATTCCTAGCTTCTCCATGGTATCCTTGTACAGGATGTTGATGCTACTGCCTCCGTCTATCAGCACTCGCGAGAAACGAGCGGCCCGCCTATCTATGGCGAGTGTGGTGCCTAAGACCAGGGCGTAGGAGCCCGGACTCAACATCACCTCCGGGTGATCAGCTCTGCTCCAACTGATAGGCTTCTCGGACCAATGCATGAACTCGGGAGTGCTTGATGCTACTGCATTCACTTCTTGCTGCTACAGCCGCTTGCTGCGTCGATCATCAGCCACACTGGTGAACACCACATAGGCTCCATGCTCATCTGGGAACTCGTCTTGTATCGCGCCGACTGGCCTGACTGCCGGCTGCTAGGGCGGTGGTGGAGGAGGTGGCCCAGCAGGCGGGGGAGGGAGTAGGCTGTCTCCCTTGGCGATTCTGGTCAGCCAGTGACATTTCTGAGTGGTGTGGTTCGACGGCTTCGCGCCGCTGTGGAACTTGCAGGGACCATCCAGGGTGTGCTCGTAGGAGAAAGCCGGCAACCAGTTGGACTTGCCGCCCTTCTGCCGCTTGGTCGAAGGCTGTCCCTCCGGCTGTTGGTCTTCGACTGTCGCCACTTGCCGGCTATTGGAAGCCGGCTGCGGGGCCTTGCACTTGTGGTCGTTCTGCTGCTGCCGCCGACTGGTGTCTCCAGCCGGAGTTCTTGGAGCCTGAGGGGCGACTTTGCCAGTCGCGCTGACTTGAATCTCCGCCTTCATGGAGGAGTCGGCCATGGCATACTTGTCTGCTGTGAACAGCAGCTCATCGAGCGTCTCCGGCTCATCTCAGAGGAGCTTGTGCTTGAGGAGGGTGCCTTCTCTGCACCCGGCAGTAAAGTACTCGATAGCCTGCACCTCGTGCACGCCCTCGCAGGAGTTGCGAAGCTCGGCCCAGCGCGTGAGGTAGTCGCGAGTGGACTCGTCGGGGCCTTGCACGCACAAGGAGAGTTGGCGAGGCTTGGGAGGTCGCTTGTACGTGCTCGTGAACTTGCAGACGAAGGCCTCGGTGAAGTCGACCCAGCTGTTGATGCTGCGAGGCTTCAGACTGTTCAACCATGTCCGGGCCGTGCCCTGGTGCATGAGCGGAACATATCTTACGGCAACACGCTTGTTGCCATTCGCTATATTGACAGCTGTGGAGTAGTCAATCAGCCAGTCCTCCGGCTTCACTGTGCCGGTGTATTTAGGCGTGTCTCGAGGGAGCGTGAACCCTTTGGGAAAGGGCTCATCTCGGATGCGGGGTCCGAAACAGGGAGGACCCAACTCATCTTCTTCTTCAAGCGCCAGGTATCAGTGGAGTCGATCGATCCGGTGGCGGGCGTCGTTTTCTCCGACTCCCTCTCGGCGGCCAAGGCGGTCGCCGAGAGTCGGATGCTCTACGGGCGGCGGGGAGACTCGTCTTTCTCTGCGAGGAGGGGGAGGCAGATAGTGGTCCCGCCGTTCCACCACTTTGGGGCGGCTGTCTTGGTCGCGCTCGATGGTGATGCGAGTCCGACTATGGCTGACAGCCGGCTCCTTGTCCTTCTTTCCGCGGACCCCGCCAGTCGGCGTCCGAGACGTCGCGCCTTGATCTCGGCGGGGTGGCTGGTCGTCGTTTTGTCGCCGAGGCGCCTCCGTGCGGCAGCCGGCTTCGTTCTACGCGGCAGCCGCGTCGAGGAGCTGTTGAACTCGCTCGGTCATCAGGCGGCGCTCTTCGCCCTTGAAGTTGTCGAGCTTGTCTGCCGCCGCCTGGGCGGCACGGATGTTCTCCGCGGGTGTGGCATATACGGGGCGATCGGCCCTGAACAGATTGGCGATTGCCACGGCGCGCTGCCGGACTGTGCCAAGGCGGCTAGGCCCAGTCAGAGCCGGCGAGCCGCCCACGTCGCGATCCATCTCACGTTGGTAGGCTTCCGACAAGCGTCTCATGCTTGCCAGCTTCTTTGCGCCCTCGATGAGCTGGAGGCGGCGCGCCTCCAGCGTCTCGGCGTCGGCGTCTCTTGGAATCGGCGCGGTCAGGTCTCGCAGAGCCGCGTCGAGCGGGTCGTGAGCTCCCTCGCCGGAGCGCTCGCCATGATCGAGGATGAGGATTTCCATGACGGTGCTTCCGCCGCTCCCCGCGTAGGGGAGCGGCTCGTCGTAGACCACCACGTTGGTGGGGAATGCGTCGAGCAACGCGGTGTCGGAGTCGACCAACATCGGGTCGGTGGATCCTATGGACTCCAGGTCCACGGCAGGCTCGCCGGCGACGTGGAGTTGGTCGACGAGACCCGTGAGGAGGCTCTCGGGGCCGCTCGTGCCTGCGTCGGACGCAGGCTCATCGGAGAGGCGAACCTCGCCGATAAGCTCGGCGAGGTAGCTGGCTGCGCAGGCAATCTTAGCGCGTGCAGCGCGTCGGCGCAGACGCCATCTGGCGTGCCGGGCGGGCTGTGCTTGCCAGGGAGGAAAAGGGTTCCCGTCCAGAGCAGGTCTCCGGACGACGGTGCACCTCGCCCCACGGTGGGCACCAAATGTCGGGGGTTGGGTACGACATATGCTAGAGGATGGCTTATCATGGTGGGAGCGAGTAGAACATCGCCAGTGCCCGGAAGCGGGATGAGGCGAAGACATGCATGCCGGCGGATCTTACCCAGCTCCAGGGCTCTCCGTGGAGATAACACCCCTACTACTGCTCTGCGGGGTCTCCGCATGGTCACTATGGCAAAGTGAGTACAATGGTGCTCCTAGAGCTGTTCTGGAGGTAGGAGAGGGCGAGGCTAGCTCTCTCCTTCCTATATTCTGGGGTCTAGTGCTATTTGGGTCGGAACCCTTTGCATGGGCTCTCCTGGGGGTTTATATAGGCCTACCCCTAGGGGTACAACGGTAATCCGGCTGGGTGTGGGTCCCAGCCGTCTGCCTCTCAGGCCGTCGTCTTCTCCGCCGACTACTGGGGCCCACCGACTGGTGGGCCCCGCGGACAGGCCTGGCACTGTAGCGGTACTTCCGATGATGCTGGCTTGGTCATGGGGTCATGGCAACAGTGCTGCCGCCTGGCGGGTGTTTACTGTCGCCATTCCCCATCTTGTCTGATTAATGGCGTGTGGGGCCCGTGGGAGGGGCCGGCCGACTCCAGGGGGCCGACTCCCACGGGTCCGTCTTCAGGGCAAGCTCGCCGTCTTCTGTCTACCCGCTGACAGGCGGTCCCGCCGTCCTTGGGTCGTACAGGCAGGCGTCGTGGGCACAGTGCGCCGCCCACCACGGCTGAGGTCAGGGCCGGCATGGCAACAGTGCCGCGCCACGACGGAGATCTCCAGCGATATGGTGCACTGTAGCCATGCTGGTCCTTCGTGGGCAGGGTAGAGACGGTCACGCTACGACCGTCCCCCGCCCTGTCCACCATGGTGAAGGCAGGGGGGGGTTGAAGTCGCGTGCCGACTATCCTCAGCCGGCTTCTCTAGAAGTCATCGGCTGAGAGTCGGCATATCTTGGAGTCGCCTCTGGAAGTCGGCATATCTTGGAGTCGCCTCTAGGACTCGGCATATCTTGGAGCCGCCTCTGGGACTCAGCTTGAGGGGCGCAGCTTGTCCCGATGTCTTGAAAGGTTCTGGGGCTTGGGTTGGCCTACCCGTGGCCCATTACTCCGACACTATCATGCATACTACTGTCACATAATGAACTAGGTATGTATGCAAGTATAGTGATACAGGACAACATGTACTAACAAGAGCGAAGCATCGGGTAGCATATTTGCGATATCCTATCGTTCTTTTCAAACCGGAATTCTTCTTCGAGCAAATTTCCTGCAAAAAAGATCCGTAAGGCACATGCGGAAAAGTAGAAGTTCAAATTGTCATGTGATTTCATAGACAGTACCTCATCCTGGGAACGAGACCAGTGCATAACAAGGTTTTTCCATTCAATGTCTTCTAAATTTAGTACAGGAGACTTCACCGGAAATTCATTTATAGACTTGCCATCAAAGTGTGATTTCCGCAGGTAACGCTGATACTGCTGCAATGCTTCCTTGAAAAGCACAAGCAAGCTTTGCTCGTCATGACTATCCAGATTAACCCTTGCCTAGTTACAACAATGTAGTGTAAATCATTGAAGTGTTCGATCAGCAGAAAACAGGAAAATAATAACCATGAATAATAGCACTTACACGTAAGTTGGACAGGAAGATGTGAAAATGGTGTTTGTCTTCACTATGATCTTCCCATGATGGGAATATATGCACGTAGTCCCTAACAACATTGAAAGCATTGTCTTTTAAACTGGGAATAAATGGAATGGGGTTCCAATCTGCAGGAATTGGCCGTCTCTGCAGTTGGGATAGGTCTTTGGCCGGTGGACTTGCTGTACTTTTTGCTGGAGTGGGATTTTTCTGTGGTACGGCTGGTGCTATGGCAAATGAAATCGGTATACCTTTTGCTGGAGTGCAGGTCCTGTGTGGTGGGGCTAGTGGTGTGGCCAGTGAAGTATGGGTATAGTCTGCTGGAGTCGGTCCTACATTTTGTGTCACTGGTTGTACAACCAATATAAGTGGGGCGCTGTCTGATTTCTCTGGCACCACCATGTTTTTCAAGGACTTTGCTGGTGCTCCTTCGGGTTCGGCAATCACCCTCTTCCTTTTTGATGTCTGATGCACAAGAACAGCATTTGAGTGAAAAACATGGTATGCTGACAGATGGAATATGTATTGATAATGGATGGCATGGCATCTCGAGTTATATGATGAGTAAACTAAGCAGATGGCGATGCAACAAAGTAGAAGAAATGCAAGACAACATATGCAAGATACGCGCAATCAATAAAACCTTGCCAAATTAGAACAGGCACCTTGATGGGTGAACATGACAGACCATCTGCCTTTGACTCCTCGAGGTTAGAATAGTCATTACTTGCTGGAGTAAGTGGGGAGTGTATGAGTTTCATTGCTTCCAGAATGGCACTCAATGCCTTGGTGCCAATTTTGTAAGTCATTGCAGTGTTCCACAATATTCTTCTGATGCGCGGATTCTAATATTCACTGTAATTGCGTATAATATCTGAGAACCATGAAAACATAAATAGTTGTGATATTATCTTTGTAATGCAGATGATATTCTAATATAGGGGCGCCCCTGTAAACACGTGTGTGCTATCACTGGATTCTGATGAGAGAGCTCATGTGTGTTGTAATATGGTGCGTGCATTTATATAATATGACACAAGTACACAAAAAATAGGCTCCAGAAGTAAGGATAGCTGGCAGATGACAAGTTCATAATATACTGCATAGAGAGTTTATTGCCAAACCATGATAACAAGAGCACACAACAACTAGGCAGATCATAGTGTACATAACAGGGGTACACCATAACCATGATATATAAATCGGGAAAGTGGATGTCAGGACCCCGACTCAATGCCACATCGATCTAGCATGTAACACCTCATATCACTTTGCGGCCTCACGCATGGTATTCCCACGGGTGTCGCCTTACCTTTGCCCGGGACCGTTTGCGCCTTTTGGCACACGTATATGATAGTGTCGCTAGCATCCATATGATAAGGAGTCCGGGCTGACATGGCTAGTCGTAAACCCAAAGTGGCACAAACTTACAGGGACAGGCATCCATGACCCAGCATCGAACGTGTCGGTCATCAGCGAGTGAATCCAGGCTGTAGCACTGGGCTAGCAGGACTCCGGTGAACCGGGCTGTAGCGGGCTAACAGGACTCCGGTATTCATCACGTGACATTTCCCCGAAGGGACAGACACAGGAACGAAGAAGGACACATGCCGGCCAGCCTAAGTGTTCTGGAGCAGTAGCAAGCTACCATGGCTCAGTGGAAACACTAGGAGACATTTCCCGGTAAGAGAGGCTACCAAGGATAAACAACTAGGTTGTCAGATCCCACACATACCAAGCATTTCAATAACATACACACAATATGCTCGATATGTGCAAATACAACATGGCATCACAACTTGACTCTTCGACTCAAGTATTTATTCAATAGGCTCCGAGGAGCGAGATATTACAAACATGGGTCTCATGACCCAACAATCAGAGCATACAACTCAAAGCACAAGCGGAAGCTTAACATGTCTGAGTACAGACAACTATAAATGAAAAAGGCTGAGAAGCCTGACTATCTACCAGATCCTGCCGAGGGCACAAGATCGTAGCTGAGGTAACAAGCTAAACGTCGAAGTCCAAGCGGAACTACTAGTGAGACTGAAGTCTCTCTGTAAAAACATAAAATAGGCAAACGTGAGTACAAATGTACCCAGCAAGACTTACATCAGAACTAACTACATATGCATCATTATCAACAAAGGGGATGGTGGGGTTTAACTGCAGCAAGCCAGCTTTGACTCGGTGGCTATCCTGAACTACGACTGCAAGTAACTCTCTTGAGGTGGCGCACACGAGTCCACATATTCACCATATCAATACACCACTATGGATCCGCTCCCGTCTCCCAACGAGAACGCCATCCATAGCACTCATGATTATCTTGCGTATTTTAGAGTATCCACTTTCACTTGTCTATGAATTGTACAAGGGGTCCAAGTTTCCATATCCGAGGAATCCGGCTATTCGAATAGATAATGATAACCCTGCAGGGGTGTACTTCTTCACACACGCTTTCGCCACTTATCGCCCTGTACACATCATGTACCTCGGCAACCTTCAAGCGGAAGCCGGGCGAGGGAGTCGGCCACGACCTGACTAACCGAACAAGTCTCTAGTCCAGGTTTATCGCCTATTCAGGTTCCATCCGCAAGGAGATCCGGCCGGGGTGTCGCTCACGGCCCCAAACGATGTGTGCAGGGTTCCCAAGCCCACCTCGACGGGTGGATCTACGCTTGGTACACCGTGCCACTGTGCCTAGTCTGTCCCAAGCCCACCTGTACCGGGTGCCACTTGGTAGACTACTAACACTACCTACAAACACCAGAAACTAGTTGCAACTCCTGGACAGAGATCAAGTTGATTAATAAGTCGAGAGAGCTTGGAGCGCCCGGAGCTCAATGTGTGGTAGTAGCTGATCATGGATCACAAACACAGAACTCAGTTCCTGAGGACGGCTGCAATGAGACAACCCACCATGTACTCCTACATGGCCTCTCACCGCTACCTTTACCAAATCGTGTTCACACACTTAGCTCACACACAGTAGGACATGTTCACACGCCCCTGATTCATCCCCGATGAATCAGACCTGACTCAACTCTAAGCAATAGCAGGCATGACAAACAAACATGAATGAGTAGGCACAACAGGGCTCAAACAACTCCTACTCATGCTAGTGGGTTTCATCTATTTACTGTGGAATGACAGGTCATGCAAAGGATAAAGGGGTTCAGCTACCGCAGCAAGTAACAGTTGAATCGTTGTTGTCCTAATGCAGTAATAGAGAGCAGGAGCGAGAGAATGGGATTTTATCGGAATGAACAAGGGGGTTTTGCTTGCCTGGCACTTCTGAAGATAGCATTGAGTCTTCATCAGTGTCAACGATCACAACGTCGGAACATCGTCTACCGGGAGGGAACAGATACCGGCAACAAAGAAGAAATACAATCAATGCAATGCACAATATGATGCATGCTCATGACATGGCAATATGAATGTGTTTGAGCTAATGCAACTAGCAACAGATTAAATGAAGTTGGTTTGAATACAAGTTCAAATTCAAACTCCATATATGATTATTTAAATGCCCTTTATTTGTTTTTTCCAAAACAGAGGACAAACATTGTTCAAACATGCATGAAAGTGGTATAGATGGATAGATTGGATTTTTCTGATAATTTTTCATATATAATTTATTTAATTCTGAGCTATGGTTGAATTTCTATGATTTTTTGAAGTTTAAGGCATTTTCTGGAATTTATAAACCTTTTCTGATTTATCCTAATTCCAGAAAATACTTACTGCGTCAGCATGACGTAAGGCTGAGGTCAGCAGGTCAACTGGGTCGCCCAGAGTCAAACCTGACGTGTGGGGGTCACACGTCAGTGACACAGGGCTGGTTAGTGTCAATGACAGGTGGGGCCGGGTCAAAGGCCACGTCAGCGCAGTCAAAGCTGACGCGTGGGGCCACTGCAATTAGATTAAACCTAATCTATTTTAGTTAGCCGGTTAGTTAGGCGGTGGGGCCCGGCTGTCTGTGACACGATGCGGTGGTTAGTGGCTAATTAAGCCAGCCACGTCAGCTGGCCGGAGATTAGCCGGCGACGACCACAGAGCACGGCGGGGGCACGCCGGACTTGCGCTAAAGGCGACGGAGGCGGCGGCTGAGGGCACCGGGGCGTAGCCCGGGCTCTCCCGCATCTGATGGGGTAGGTGGGAGGCTACGGGAACGCCGGGGCTCGCCGGAACGGAGCTCGCGGCGGCGCCGGAGTTCGGGTGGTAACGGCGCGAGGCCCTGGTGGGGTTTTGGACAAGCTGAGCTGCGCATGGGCTTCCTATGAGCCCCACGAGCTCAAAGCCGTGCTCGGACGCGACCGAAACAAGCCATGGCCGCGACGGCAACATGGCCGGCGGCAGCGAGCTCCGGTTGCGGTGAGACGGCGGGTACAGCATGGGGGCGAGCGAATGGAGAGAGGGGAAACACGACGGGGCTCACCGCGATGACGACGGAACGCTCGGCGAGGTCGGGGACGGTCCGGAGCCGACGAATTTGACGGTGATGGCCGGCGGGTCCAAGGTAGAAGACGAGCCCGGTGAGGTCGTTCGGGGGCTTCTGGAGGGGCGTGGCTCGGTGAGGTGGGTCGAGGACGGAGTGGCGGAGCTCCTGAGCTCAGCGGGAGGGCGAGGGGTGGCCGGTGGCTGCGGCAATCGGCGTCGGCGGCGATGGTGGCGTGTCGGTGGTGCTGCGGGAGAGAGCAGAGAAGGGGGAGGAGCACAGAGGGAGTGAGAAGGGCCAGGGGTTGCGTGGCGTCGCGGACGGGGTCCAGGGCGACGAGGGGAAGGCGGCAAGCAGGAGGTGGCCGGGGCATCGCCAGCGCTCTCCACCGAGCTGCTTCGGTGCGAGGGGAGGAAGACGACAGGAACAGGGTGGGCTGGGCCGCGCTGGGCCGGTCCTGTTGGCGCCAGGTAAGTGGCTGGCCTGCTGGTGGGCTACCAGGTAAGTCTTCTGTTCTTTTTATTGTTCTGTTTTCTTTTATTAATATCTTTTGCCATTGTTTTGAATTTAAACAAATTCAAACAATGCCAAAAACTCCTCTGAATATTTTTATTTTGCTAGATGGACTTTTCCAAAAGCTCATAAAATATTTCAGGGGTATTTGAAATTATATTCTAATTATATGAATATAATTCAAATTCAAATAGCTAATGATTTAAATTCAAAGTCCCAAAAAATAAATCCTTAAAAATGTTCATTATTTTTGGTTTGGATCAAAACCCTTGCCAAAAATATTAAACATCTAAGAAGAGCATTTTGGAGCAATGAATGAGATTTTAGGGTTTTTGCCCTTCTTTTATTTAAGTTTTTGAGGCTTCCAAATTCCTCAGTTCAAGTTTCAAAAATTTAAACATGATGCACAGATGGAAGCAAGCATAGGTCAGGCCAGAACTAGGGATGTGACAACTCACCCCCACTAGACAAGAATCTCGACCCGAGATTCAAGTGTAGGGTAAGACGATGGGGAGCGCGACCTAACACAATCTTCACGATCCAGGTTGCCCTTCATAAGAACATTGATTCGATCACCATCATTGTCTTGATGTCTTGCTCTGAGAACTCTAGCTAATCATGACAAGAAGCGGAAAGGAAAACTCTAGAAGGATCGATTTTCTCGAAGGTCGAACAACTCACGAAATGAGACATAGAACCATCTCTCGGGTTGAGACACGAGATACACATCAAGAGGGGTGGAAAGAAACGGATCACGAAGGTTCACTAGGTGGACAACAATTTCATGCTTGAGAAGGTGGTGAGCGGTTGTCAATGTAGCAAGGAGTTGAATTGCCATGATACCATAACGAGACATCTTGGAGGAGGGTGATTCGGTGATTATTACCTTAAGTGGCAAAAGAATTACCTTTGATTCAGAGATCATTGAAAACCTTTATACCAGCCTAAGGCAATTATCAAGCGATCGTTTGGAGGGGTTCGGTAGAATGGCATACTCGGACTTGGATGATGTGGATTACCTTGTTGAAGACAACGTAATGGATGAATTTGCTTACCACCGGAAATGGAAGAGACCCATGGTAGAATGGCACATTGGCGGTGCAAGCTGGGAACAAAATGCAAATGCTGGGAATGATTCTGGTAACTAGGGAAAACCCAACAATAGAGAGTGGATTCACTGTTTGAAAAGGTCATAGCATTGCCGAGGAAACCGAGAGGAATCCCAGTTAGTGCCGATGATAACACGTAGCGCTTGTGCGTGCTCTCAAGAACTTGAGCATTTCCATAATCATCAAGGTTTTATCAACATCCGTGTCAAGGATGCTGACAACACAACATACTACCATGATGAATAGCGATGGACGATGCAGATGCAAAGGAGGATAACACTTTCTCAGATTTCACCTTAGCGAAGCCAAGGAACAAAATCTGGATGATCGACCGAGAGACATTTAGCTCCCCGCTTCTAATGTTCTCCTTGATGTGCTAGCGTATCCCATTCATTGAAATTGTTTGGTATCTAGACCATCAAGTAAAAGGACGGACTTCGGGAGCACGAAAAATCCATAAGGAACAACTAGGAAGTAGATCCTATGAAATCCTTATGGGGAGGTGGCCAACTTCTTCAATCAAGATACTACAATAATAGGTCTTCCGGCTGGGTGCGTTGGCCATGACATCCACTTTACCGGTTATCGAGGGACCAATATTATAGTTCTTGGGAAATGTTCCAACCATCATATCTGCCTGAGATTCAGATCTGGTTGGTGTCAGGATATTCCAGACTCATCGAGTCTAGGAATAAAAGAAAGTTTGCAACACAATTTGACGAGATGACATTGCGAGATTCTCGGGAAATGAACTACGATAGCAAGCTCCAAAACATGAGCTGGTTCTGCTACACACGTGTGAACACACTGTCACAGACAAACATGAACACATGGTAGTCTTATAATAAAACACTACCGAGTTCCAAGGGAAAACCATCATCGAGGATATCGAAGTCCTTGCATAAGGTATACTCTTAAGAAGGAACTTCTTCTCCTTGAACAAATCAATCTGTGGCTTGGTGTGCTCGGGACACATATAGAATGGAGGTAGCTAATCTCACAATCCAATTTATACTTCACACATGCATGACTGACTTGGGATGATTCCAAGGAAGCAAGAACAATCTTTCTCGGATACACGGCGGCAACTTACACCAAGTGCATGTGAATTAAAGAAAGTCACTTCTTTCCTCCGAACATATACCTCATGAATGGAACACGAAGGTAATGTTTACAAAAGTTTCCAATACTAGATGGATGTTCAACATAATCATGGAGAGGTTAAATATCTTGCTGATGGGCTCAACAACAACTCATCGGAATTTCCATATCACTGGACTTCCACCATCATGTGAACACGATGGTAGTATTGGTCAGACCCGAAAGATATAATGGTGTATGCTCGAGGAACAACCACGAGTAAGACAACATTACGAATATCGTTGGTTCTGATTTGATTTGACGATAGCCCATACTCAATCAAAGGTTTGGGTAAGATAATAGATCCAACAATTGATCACAAGGACCAATTGATGAAGATATCATCTTTCTTCAACACACACACACAAAAAGATATCCCTTAACATGAACTAAGTCGGGCAAGCTTCCATCTTCCAACTTTCCAAGTTGTTGTTCAGCTTAGCCAACTAGCTCAGGGTATCCCACACAGATTCTTGGAGAAGGGGTGGTTTACAGGATAAACCAACTTGATCACGAGCTCAACATAACAGTCAGGTGACAACCTGGTAATACTTCCGAGAAGATATACAGAAAATCACGAACCACCGATATGTCTCTAAGCTCGAGAACAATCTTGCTTTTCAGGGCAAGATGATATGATCAAATGAGCGAGGACTTGACAAAATCCTAACTCATCAATCAAAGAGTGCACCAGGAAATAAGGACTAGGTAGCACAATCTATCTTAGAATGGTGATTCAATAACCAACATGCTAAGAATGAGAATATTGTCCATTTACTACCAAGCAACTAGTTGCTAGGGGTACTGATTTCACACATCATAGTTCACCCGTCGGCATTCCGGTTGCAACAACACGGTAGCCGAGAAATGAATAATGATGGCGAGAAGTATCACTGCACCAAGAATTCATAAGATGATGTGTAATTCCTATGACTTTCTTGACATAAAGAGGGTAATACTTCAGGGTAGAACAGAGCAAAAGCTGGATTGGCATTTTGATCTGCGGAGTACAATTGTTTTGACCCAATCCTAGATATGGATGAGGTACTGGAGTTTGTTTCTCCTAGTCATTCCGGAATAGAATGGCTTGACGGACCACAAGAGTAATAGGTATCGATGAACGATTGCACGCATACTCTTGACTATCAATTGATAAACAAGGGTCAGAAGACAACTAAAGAGGGACAACTCAAAGGAACATACGATTTTCTGAGTTGTGAATGCATGGTTTAGCATGTCGAATGAAGTTCGACATATTTCTTCCGGATAACCCACGCAGAAAGGTAGAACTGGCAGAGTCACAATATAGAATCGAGAACCCATCGAGAGCACTCTGATTGTGATCTTTCGATCAGCGAGGAACATCTGCCATAAACGGTTCATAGTATTTGGAAGAAGGAAATGCCACGAACATCGAGGACTAATGCAAAGGTTACTAATAACCTAAAGGAACGAGCAAAACTATCAACATGAAGCAAGTAGGGTGAATCTCGGGTTCAAAACCCAGGAGTAGAATACCTACTACTAAGTGGAATCACGGGATGCTTTCGAGGATAAAGGCCAGAATCATCACACGGGGACACAAATCATGGCTAAATTACTAGATGATCCCCTAAGACACCTAGGGTCATAATACCAGCTCCAACATATATGTCAAGGCAATAAAGTACCTCAACTCACCGATTAGTGTGGTTAATCTGGCCCAAAGGAACATCGAAACGGGAGGAAGGAATTTGCAAATTGCTTCAAACTATTTAGAAACCTGGGATGACTCGGACAGCATAACGGCTGTAAATGCTCAGAAAAGATTTGAGACATTCACAAAAGGGTGGCATAACCACTCAGAAGCACAATATCAGGGTTTGGAGATCAACAGTTAACATATAGAAATAGTAGGAACTGAACTGAGACTTAAATCCAACAATCTATAAGTCTACGGATTAATAACACGTGATCCTGATAGAAGGAAGAGAAGGCCTAGTTCTTAACCCCGTAGGAAGGATAAGATGACTCGGATCAGAAGGCATAAGGTATAAGGAGTAAAAAGAGCCTTACGTTCCCATCCCACAATCAATTCCCTTATATAACTAAAGAATTTCTAGACTCAACTTCGACCAGTTTGGCTTGGTAATCCTACAGGCAGTCAAGCTCTGATACCAACGCTGTCAGGACCCCGACTCAATGCCACATCGATCTAGCATGTAACACCTCATATCACTTTGCGGCCTCACGCACGGTATTCCCACGGGTGTCGCCTTACCTTTGCCCGGGACCGTTTGCGCCTTTTGGCACACGTATATGATAGTGTCGCTAGCATCCATATGATAAGGAGTCCGGGCTGACATGGCTAGTCGTAAACCCAAAGTGGCACAAACTTACAGGGACAGGCATCCATGACCCAGCATCGAACGTGTCGGTCATCAGCGAGTGAATCCAGGCTGTAGCACTGGGCTAGCAGGACTCCGGTGAACCGGGCTGTAGCGGGCTAACAGGACTCCGGTATTCATCGCGTGACATTTCCCCAAAGGGATAGACATAGGAACGAAGAAGGACACATGCCGGCTAGCCTAAGTGTTCCGGAGCAGTAGCAAGCTACCATGGCTCAGTGGAAACACTAGGAGACATTTCCCGGTAAGAGAGGCTACCAAGGATAAACAACTAGGTTGTCAGATCCCACACATACCAAGCATTTCAATAACATACACACAATATGCTCGATATGTGCAAATACAACATGGCATCACAACGTGACCCTACGACTCAAGTATTTATTCAATAGGCTCCGAGGAGCGAGATATTACAAACATGGGTCTCATGACCCAACAATTAGAGCATACAAGTCAAAGCACAAGCGGAAGCTTAACATGTCTGAGTACAGACAACTATAAATGAAAAAGGCTGAGAAGCCTGACTATCTACCAGATCCTGCCGAGGGCACAAGATCATAGCTGAGGTAACAAGCTAAACGTCGAAGTCCAAGCGGAACTACTAGTGAGACTGAAGTCTCTTTGTAAAAACATAAAATAGGCAAACGTGAGTACAAATGTACCCAACAAGACTTACATCAGAACTAACTACATATGCATCATTATCAACAAAGGGGATGGTGGGGTTTAACTGCAGCAAGCCAGCTTTGACTCGGTGGCTATCCTGAACTACGACTGCAAGTAACTCTCTTGAGGTGGCGCACACGAGTCCACATATTCACCATATCAATACACCACTATGGATCCGCTCCCGTCTCCCTACGAGAACGCCATCCATAGCACTCACGCTTATCTTGCGTATTTTAGAGTATCCACTTTCACTTGTCTATGAACTGTACAAGGGGTCCAAGTTTCCATATCCGAGGAATCCGGCTATTCGAATAGATAATGATAACCCTGCAGGGGTGTACTTCTTCACACACGCTTTCGCCACTTATCGCCCTGTACACGTCATGTACCTCGGCAACCTTCAAGCGGAAGCCGGGCGAGGGAGTCGGCCACGACCTGACTAACCGAACAAGTCTCTAGTCCAGGTTTATCGCCTATTCGGGTTCCATCCGCAAGGAGATCCGGCCGGGGTGTCGCTCACGGCCCCAAACGATGTGTGCAGGGTTCCCAAGCCCACCTCGACGGGTGGATCTACGCTTGGTACACCGTGCCACTGTGCCTAGTCTGTCCCAAGCCCACCTGTACCGGGTGCCACTTGGTAGACTACTAACACTACCTACAAACACCAGAAACTAGTTGCAACTCCTGGACAGATATCAAGTTGATTAATAAGTCGAGAGAGCTTGGAGCGCCCGGAGCTCAATGTGTGGTAGTAGCTGATCATGGATCACAAACACAGAACTCAGTTCCTGAGGACGGCTGCAATGAGACAACCCACCATGTACTCCTACATGGCCTCTCACCGCTACCTTTACCAAATCGTGTTCACACACTTAGCTCACACACAGTAGGACATGTTCACACGCCCCTGATTCATCCCCGATGAATCAGACCTGACTCAACTCTAAGCAATAGCAGGCATGACAAACAAACATGAATGAGTAGGCACAACAGGGCTCAAACAACTCCTACGCATGCTAGTGGGTTTCATCTATTTACTGTGGAATGACAGGTCATGCAAAGGATAAAGGGGTTCAGCTACCGCAGCAAGTAACAGTTGAATCGTTGTTGTCCTAATGCAGTAATAGAGAGCAGGAGCGAGAGAATGGGATTTTATCAGAATGAACAAGGGGGTTTTGCTTGCCTGGCACTTCTGAAGATAGCATTGAGTCTTCATCAGTGTCAACGATCACAACGTCGAAACATCGTCTACCAGGAGGGAACAGATACCGGCAACAAAGAAGAAATACAATCAATGCAATGCACAATATGATGCATGCTCATGACATGGCAATACGAATGTGTTTGAGCTAATGCAACTAGCAACAGATTAAATGAAGTTGGTTTGAATACAAGTTCTAATTCAAACTCCATATATGATTATTTAAATGCCCTTTATTTGTTTTGTCCAAAACAGAGGACAAACATTGTTCAAACATGCATGAAAATGGTACAGATGGATAGATTGGATTTTTCTGATAATTTTTCATATATAAATTATTTAATTCTGAGCTACGGTTGAATTTCTATGAATTTTTGAAGTTTAAGGCATTTTCTGGAATTTATAAACCTTTTCTGATTTATCCTAATTCCAGAAAATACTTACTGCGTCAGCATGACGTAAGGCTGAGGTCAGCAGGTCAACTGGGTCGCCCAGAGTCAAACCTGACATGTGGGGGCCACACGTCAGTGACACAGGGCTGGTTAGTGTCAATGACAGGTGGGGCCGGGTCAAAGGCCACGTCAGCGCGGTCAAAGCTGACGCGTGGGGCCACTGCAATTAGATTAAACCTAATCTATTTTAGTTAGCCGGTTAGTTAGGCGGTGGGGCCCGGCTGTCTGTGACACGATGCGGTGGTTAGTGGCTAATTAAGCCAGCCACGTCAGCTAGCCGGAGATTAGCCGGCGACGACCACAGAGCACGGCGGGGGCACGCCGGACTTGCGCTAAAGGCGACGGAGGCGGCGGCTGAGGGCACCGGGGCGTAGCCCGGGCTCTCCAGCATCTGATGGGGTAGGTGGGAGGCTACGGGAATGCTGGGGCTCGTCGGAACGGAGCTCGCGGCGGCGCCGGAGTTCGGGTGGTAACGGCGCGAGGCCCTGGTGGGGTTTTGGACAAGCTGAGCTGCGCATGGGCTTCCTGTGAGCCCCACGAGCTCAAAGCCGTGCTCGGACGCGACCGAAACAAGCCATGGCCGCGACGGCAACATGGGTACAGCATGGGGGCGAGCGAATGGAGAGAGGGGAAACACGACGGGGCTCACCACGATGACGACGGAATGCTCGGTGAGGTCGGGGACGATCCGGAGCCGACGAATTTGACGGTGATGGCTGGCGGGTCCGAGGTAGAAGACGAGCCCGGTGAGGTCGTTCGGGGGCTTCTGGAGGGGCGTGGCTCGGTGAGGTGGGTCGAGGACGGAGTGGCGGAGTTCCTGAGCTCAGCGGGAGGGCGAGGGGTGGCCGGTGGCTGCGGAAATCGGCGTCGGCGGCGATGGTGGCGTGTCGGTGGTGCTGCGGGAGAGAGCAGAGAAGGGGGAGGAGCACAGAGGGAGTGAGAGGGGCCAGGGGTTGCGTGGCGTCGCGGACGGGGTCTAGGGCGACGAGGGGAGGGCGGCAAGCAGGAGGTGGCCGGGGCATCGCCAGCGCTCGCCACCGAGCTGCTTCGGTGCGAGGGGAGGAAGACGACAGGAATGGGCTGGGCTGCGCTGGGCCGGTCCTGTTGGCGCCAGGTAAGTGGCTGGGCTGCTGGTGGGCTACCAGGTAAGTCTTCTGCTCTTTTTATTGTTCTGTTTTCTTTTATTAATATCTTTTGCCATTGTTTTGAATTTAAACAAATTCAAACAATGCCAAAAACTCCTCTGAATATTTTTATTTTGCTAGATGGACTTTTCCAAAAGCTCATAAAATATTTCAGGGGTATTTGAAATTATATTCTAATTATATGAATATAATTCAAATTCAAATAGCTAATGATTTAAATTCAAAGTCCCAAAAAATAAATCCTTAAAAATGTTCATTATTTTTGGTTTGGATCAAAACCCTTGCCAAAAATATTAAACATCTAAGAAGAGCATTTTGGAGCAATGAATGAGATTTTAGGGTTTTTGCCCTTCTTTTATTTAAGTTTTTGAGGCTTCCAAATTCCTTAGTTCAAGTTTCAAAAATTTAAACATGATGCACAGATGGAAGCAAGCATAGGTCAGGCGAGAACTAGGGATGTGACAGTGGAACTGGCTTGAAAATACGGTGTTGTATTGCAGCTAGTAATTGAAAGCCTATCGATCACGTACAGGCCAGCTCTATCAGCTGTTGGCTGCAAATGTCCCTGCGCCCCTTCCTGACAAGGAACATACTGTACGTACTAAATACAGAATAAACAAAGAGGAACATGTTAAAGAACAGAAGAGGAAGCATATTCTTGAGGTTCCGCTTCATTGCATACAATGTTGGTTGCCCACTCATGATGAATCACAGTGCCCAAAGAAATGCAATTCCATGCTGTCTCTCTATATGTGGCAATTTTGAACAAGAGTCATTAGGATCATATTTTGAACAAGAGTCAACAGGTGGGCAGCGTATGAGTTTCATTGCATCCAGAATGGCACCCAATGCCTTGGTGCCAATTTTGTGAGTCATTGCAGTGTTTAGCTTCAAGAGTGTACTGCTGCTAGTGCGACACAAAGCAGCTACATAGATCATAGTGTAGATATAACGGGAAAACCTTAAGCATCAGAGTAAAATCAGCAAAGTGGAACTTGCTGGAATATATGTGCTTGTTTGCCGGTACGGCTAGAAAGGCTTCGGATACCAGCTCTCTTTAGGTGAAGGTGCGGTACTGTTAATATCAGTATAACTCTCAAAGGCGACACAGCTCCACGCATTTCCTTGTTGTTCTTATAGGATTCAAGTGGGCAGGCCACTACAAATCCTATTCCTATGTTTACAAGATCCTACGAATCAAAGAGGCTCAAAGTGTCCATCACAACCGACCATATAGACCTCTACACTGCAAATGTCCCTGCTCATCTTCAGTACAAGGAACATACTGTACTACTATCAAACTCCCTCCGTTCCAAAATATAAGTCTTGGTAGAGATTTCCACTATGGATCACATACAGATGTATCCAGATACATTTTAGAGTGTAGATTCACTCATTTTGCTCCATATGTAGTCCATGGTGGAATCTATACAAAGATTTGTATTTAGGAACAGAGAGAGTACATATTAAAGAAGAACGGAAGAGGAACATGGTAAAGAAGAGCAAGCAGATTTTGGATAATAAAATGTTGGTTGTGCAGTGCCCACACATGATGAACCAGAGTGCATTAAGAATGCAACTCCCAGCTGTCTCTCGACCATTTCAGGCGGTTGGGTGAAGATCCTACGTCTCCTAACCCATCTTCTTCCTCGTCTCTGATTCTTCCTATACAGAACACCGCACGGGCCGCCGGCCGGACCACCGGCCCCCACCGCCGGTGTTCCTCCGCCACCCCACCCCCACCCCCGCCCCAACCCCCACCCGCGTCGAGTTTTCTTCGTTCGGCGAGGCCCAACAACCACCCGAGCCCCTTCGTTCGCACCGGCGAACTCCGGCGAGCTCTGAAAAATTTAGTCTACTGTGATTTAACTAGTGTGGAATATAAAAGGGGAAAACCATAAGCATTGGGAGTATAGTGTTGAGCGTGCCATGGCGGATCTGAAGGTGCAAACCGGACAAAGGCAACTTCGCAACCAAGACAAGAAATCAGAGTAAAGCAGTGGTGATCTATTTTCTTGCTGCGATAAATAAGTTGAGCAGATACGAAAGAGTACCGCCTCTGGTTCGGCGCCGTGTACGCATCTGCTGAGAATTTGACGGTGCTGCGGTAGCGATGGCTGTCGGCGGCGTCGAACCAGATCTAGGAGGGTAGACGGTGGCGGCGGGGCGCGGTGGACGAGACGGTTGTAGGAGCGGCACCGGCAAGGTGGACGACGGCGGGGATGAAGCGAGAGGACGGGATGCAAGGATCCCGGTCTGAAGCCATGGATGAGAGAGGTCGATCTCTTGTAATGGACGGCGGCGTCGGCGTATCAGCTCTGGCATGGTGGAGGAGGACGGCGGTGGATGGGGTGGCGGGCGGCGGCGGACGGAGGAGGGTGGGGTGGAGAGGGTGTTTTGGTGCCCACGGAGTACGAATGGGGAAAAGGGAGGTAGAGAGGAAGGGGGGAACCATGTATTCAGGGCGCGCTTGTCTCAAATGCGAGGAAATTTACAAACTTAGCCCCCGTTTCAAATTTCTACTACATCACAACAACATTAGTCGGTTGGGGATAGGACGGTAATCTCGCATACACCGAATATTTGCCGATGAGAGTTTGTTTTTGTCACCCACCGTGTATATGAATATGAATCGGGGAGGGAGTCGATTTTGGCCGATGACACACTGTGTTTTGGCGCCCACCGTGTATGAATCCGGGTGAGAGGCGGTTACGTCACATTTGGGTGAAATTACAAACCTACCCCTATCGAAACCTATAGAAATCCAGCAGATAGGCTTTGTGTGGTAGGGATAGGCAGTAGTAATTTCCATCTCGCAGAGTGCATGTTTACGCTCGTGCCAACTCAATTCGAATCCCATTTGTATTCTATTTTTTTCAGGCGGGATCCATTTTCAATTGGAAATACATTCTATATACATCATTTTTTTATATACTTTCAAAAGCACAACAAAGAATTCTGCTCCTTTATATGTATAATATGATTTACAAATACAACGATATCGAAATCTTAAGGTTGAATTCGAAAAAATTTAACCAAATTATGTTCTACTAAAATGTATGGATCAGTAATATCTACATATTAAATAACATAGATGTGCGTGAATTCATGTGAGTATGCATGTTTGATAGATCAATTTTGGTTCGAGTATGGATTACTTGTATCACCATCTCGAATTCAAATATTTGAATCCCTTTTTTGTTTACTCCTTTCACGCCCATCTCTCTCGCATGCATGCTCCTTCAGGTAGCTATCACTCTCTTTTCTCCAGCTCACCCGCACGCTCACTTCATGTTTCTCCTATCCTCGCAAACATAGTCTCTCGACGTCTCCCTTGAGAAGTGTCACACTCTCCCTATCATTATACATCACACGGTTTTCATTATCTCTCACGTCTCTACTGTTCTCTGGTTCACTCGGTACCTAAGCTTTCTTTTGCACCGCCACACACACAGTCTCCACTCGTCTTTCACTTTGTCTTTCTCTCTATGGGATTCTCTCACACACCCTATATGTCTCTACATATGACTCATACCACTAAATTTACTCTCTCTCTCTCCCTCTCTCTCTCCTATAGACACAACATTTGTTGCGGTCTCCTTTTCGTCTCCATCCCAGTCTGACATTATTCATTTGTTTACCGATCAGACAACCCCGACTACCGTCTCCTCTCTCTCTCTCTCACAAACACACACACACACAACTCCTGCTTCCACTCCCCTTCCCGACTACCGTCTCTCTCTCACACACACAAAACTCTCGCTTTCGCACCCCGACTCGTATTTCTCTCACAAACATTTATCAACTAGCTAGCCTCTAGATAGGTTTATACACCCGCACACTCGTGCTTTCACCATCGCATACATGGCTCTCTCTCGCTCCTTGTATCTATGTAGCTTTTTCTTCCCTTCTTGAGACACACTCTCTTGATCGTGCACATACACACTATCGCCTCATTTTAAGCTGATACCTATCGCACAGACATTCCTTCTGTCTTTGTCACACATGCACTCCGTCCTCCTCCACTCTCCCTCTCTCTCACACACACATGGGCTTTTTGCAACAACTAGCAAGATGCCCATGCGTTGCACGGAACATCAAGATGCATTTGTATGAGTAGTTTATCTTGTGGGGGAAAAGGATGAAGGAGGGAAGGCCTTATTTGCAAATGTGGAGAGGGGTGTGGGTATCTTTTTGCAAAATTGCCACAGTTTCCTTCCTATCCGTCAGATATAGATCAGACGGCCTATATTGCAGGATGGCAGGCACATGATCATCACCGACAATGCTTTTTATAAGAGTAGGGATAAAAATAGAGCTGGTGATGATGGTGGGCCTGCCATCTTGCAATGTAGGTCGTCCGATTTATATCTGACGGATAGGAAGGAAAATATGGCAATTTACCCGCACTCTTCACCACATTTGCACATAAGGCCTTCCCTCTTTCATCCTTTTCTCCCATAAGATGATGTTCCGTGCAACGCATGGGCATCTTGCTAGTAAGAGTAGAAATTAGACATATACCACTTCTGGAATCTTGAAACCAACAACATTCCTCCCTTATCTCATCAAAACCGCCAAAGGAATATATTTTGAGTAAAACATAACATATTTTTAGTGATATACGTATTTCAAAACTAGACTTTTTTTCCTATCAAATCGGTGAATATGTATTAATCTACTTTGATCGTGTGGCAACGCATTGGCACATTGCTAGTAGTTATTATAATTTTTTGGACACCAGACAAACGGTGGAGTACATATATGAAGAGAAGAGGCACACGCACGCAGTCGGCCTCTCGCTGTCTCGCACACATGAGTGTTACGTAAAGGCAACGTTAACAAATCTCTACTCTTATAAGAAGCAGAGTTGGTGATGATGGTGTGCCTGCCATCCTGGAATATAGGCCGTCCGATCTATATCTAATGGATAGAAAGGAAACTATGAAAATTTACGCGCACTCCTCTCCAAATTTGCAGATAACAAGGCCTTCCCTCGTCCATCCTTTTCTCCCATAAGATCTTGATGTTTCGTGCAATGCACGGGCATCTTGCTAGTATACCCTAAAACCCTAGGTGCACGATTGCTGCATTCGCGGGTACCGGGTACGTGGTGGATCACCTTTGTAGGAATAGTCAGCTCGCGTGATAATTTGATCCATAGGAGTTGATGGTCGGGACCACAGGTGAATGACTTGGAGCGCGGTTGCTCACCAGTTGCCATAGATCGAGTAGACACGTTTAAAATATCATTTTTTAGCGGGGTTAAGGGTTCCAATTTTCAATGGCACGTTATAAGTAGTAAGTAGCTTGTAGAACGATCGGTATGGAGCTAAAATGGAATTCATAGTACTACGTACCTCCTTGGCGTATGGTTGTATGGGTTTATGTTGCGAGATGTTGAACCTGGTAGTTCTAGGTCAAATACTATGGTTTAGATTTAGATGCTGGTTTTCAGTAATGAAAATCGGAAGGGGAAACCCTTCTTTGATTAAAAAAAACTACTACCTCCATTCTGGTTTACTAGTCCCCATCGTACTTTGGGTCAAAGTTTGTCCACGAATTTTACTTGTAAAATGTGAATGGAAAACGAGATTTTGTTATACCCAAACGAGAAAGGACAGGAGCGAGTGATTGCTCTGACACGGACACGACCTCTCATAGCGCAGGCATTGAACCGGCGCGCAGGCCAAGAGGGCCGCACTCACTGCAGGCCCGGCTGAGCACGCCTCCTCGCCGCATGCAACCAGCTTAAGATTGCCCCGCCTACCTTCATTGAATCCGCGCGTGTGCCGGCAACACGTCCTTCCGCGAGCCGGCAGGCATTTTAGAACACAAAAAATGACTAAAATATATTTAATTTACGCATGGTCTTGACTTGTTGTGCTCGCACTGGTAGCAGGAACTAGTAGAGGTTTTTCTTTATTTATAACTCTCCTCGCATTTTTTTGGCTTTGAAGTGAATCATGGTTGTGGACAGATATCTGTGAACATGAGTTTGATGTGAAAGTTGAACTTGGAATGTCGGGCTTGCGCGTGAACTATACAATGTCCAATGCCTCGTCTGTTATTGTTTGGAAAATAATTGCTGTTATTACAAGACCAAAAAAACATTTTGTGCCACATCAGTAGATGCACAGACATCACAACAGGCATGCTGACTGGATAAACATTTGAACCTAGCTATTATGAAGGAAATTTTGTATTGACAATAGTTTTAGATAGTAGGAGATGCCTAGCCTACTCTGCCTTTGCTGGCTTATTTATGGTTCTTCCATCTCTTCTTTGGCTTGGGTGAAGAGAGCATCTGATTGCTCTTTTCGCTTCTTCAGGAACTTAGCTACATTCTCAAGGGCTGCTGCACGCTTTCTTTTAGCCTTTACTAATGCCACGAGGACACGAACAGTTGACGACTCCACCTGGCTTGTGTGTAATCCAGCGTCATCTGGGAATTTGCATGTTGTGTCTAATCCAGGGTCATTAGGGAACTGGCACCTTGTGTGTAATCCAGCCTCATTTTGGAAAGATGATCTCGAGGTTGACCATACTTCCCTCCTCGCAGGAACTGCATCCTGACATGAAGTTATTTCTTTTTGAGATCAATACTCAGAGCAACCTATATCGATTTAGTAGAAGCTAGATAAATAGAACTCGGAGAAGTGAATTCAAAAGGAAAAGAAATATAAAAGCAGACTACAAGGTGAGAACACCCACTTCCCACATCAAGCTAAAAACGAAAGCATTAGGACGATTAAGACTCTTCTTATTACACATCGAAGAACACCACACTTAAGAGAAACATAAACTACAACATATACACATCGAAGAACACGAGGCTAAACGAAAGTAATTGAAAGGGTGTTACTTACCAAAGCTCGTTTTACAGGTTCGGTGCAGCTCCTCTGTAACTTGCCACACTCCTTGAAGATGTCCCGAATATCCCGTGTTTGGTCTTCATTGCTCCTCTGCATGTTCGCACTCGTGGTTTTAAAATCTCAACATGGCAAGAAAAATATACTACAAGTAATACTCGCGCATCTTGTGGGCAACATTAAAGCACTCGTCTGCCATGTTAGAGCATCTCCAACAGAATCACAATCGCACGGCGCTTTAAAAAAGCGTTTACAGTGCTGAGATCGAGAATTAGATACTAGAGAGTAGAGGATAGTTCTCAGCACAGACAGATAAAAAAATATAATTCAACTACTCCTCGTCGTTCGACTCCTCCTCGGTGATGTCCTCCTCCGACGTCTGACTGTAGGCGTGAAGATACCGATCGTCGTCGAATTCCCAGGGCAACGCTGCTCCTAGGCTCATGTTGAACTGACCGTCCGCTTTTCGCCTACGCTTGTCCTCGCGATAGGCAGCTCGCTCCGCCCTCCTCTTATCCCTCTCCGCCCTCCTTTGCGCGTAGAACTCACGCTCGTTGATGATGTCCTACGGGAAGTGTTGGCGCCACAGCGCCATAGATTCCTCATCCATCTCGGCGATGTCGAGGCGGTGCTCCCGCCTCCGGTTGTCGCGATGATCCTCGTCGGTGCTAAGCCGCGGCAAAGGCGCGAGCTCCTGCGCCCGCTCCCGTGTCAGCACGTTGGGGAAGTTCAATGTTCTATGAGGCCACCGAAGGCGCCACACTACCGTGTCGTACGCGTGGGCAGCCTCATTGGTGGTGCGAAATTGCCAAGGCCGAGGCGCAGCCCGCGGAACCGGATCTCGGCGGAGAAGCCGCCGGAGGGGCGCGCGCGGACACCGCGGTATCCCAAGTTTCCCGGCGACGCGGTGGCATGGTGGCGCGGCGGCGGTGAGGTGAAAAAGAGCGGCGAGAGAGCGGTGGCGAGGCACAGAGCGGGGAGAGAGCGGTGGCAAGGCACAGAGCGGTGGGAGGGCGATGGATTTTATAAAGCGCGTCGGACGTCGCGCGCCAAAACTAGCGCACGCCCGACCACTTTTTCCCGCGCGTGCGCGATCCTTTCCCGACGTCTCTTCTATCTCTACTCTCTTCTCTACTGTTATATTTATTTAAAATTTAAAATTTAATATTTATCTCTACTTCCTTAACTGTCTACTTTTTTCTCTATACTTTTTTGCAATATAGGCCGTCCGATTTATATCTGACAGATAGGAAGGAAACAAATGGGAATTTTGCAAAAAGATACCCATACCCCTCTCCAGATTTGCAAATAAGGCCTTCCCTCGTTCATCCTTTTCTCCCACAAGATAAACTACTCATATGAATGCATCTTGATACGTGCAACGCATGGGCATCTTGCTAGTTCTAAAAAACTTTCCATCATTTGCCACACTACTGGTTGTAGATGAAAAACCTACCCAAGCACAGCGTGATACAGGAGCGACGCACAATTACAAGCTGATATTCTGTTGGACAATGGAGGCTACCAATTACTTTTACGGGAACAATAGCACCCAGGAAATTTGAAGGGTAGGTATGAACAAAATTGGAACTACACATGTACTGCTAAGTGATTCAATAAACACATTACCAGTCAAGGAGGAGAACAATGGTCGCAGCGGCCGCTGTGAGTCATGGTCGGCAACGGGAGTCCGTTCATTGTCCACGACGGTGGTACTTCTGTGCTTGGTGTCGGCTTCCAGGAAGCAAATCCGAGACCGTGGAAGACGATGCCGGGGAAGAGGCTCCGTGTACGACGACGACGGTGGACCGGCTCTAGTGCGGCGTACGAGGTTGTCGATGAGGCAGATGCACCGTGGTGGACGAGTGCACCAATGTAAAGGGGAGGAGCACGAAGGCTGCGGTGCCGTGGAGAAGTCTATTTTGTGGTGGGGATAGAAAATGGGGAGTATTCAGGTGTACTACTCTGGGTGCCGGGGTGGGGTTGGCTGGGTAGGGTGAACCTGAAGTTACGAAAACAGCCCCCTACCAAGCGTCATCCGTAGGCCTGTTCTGCCGGCTATGATGGTAACTTCCCATTGCTCGAATCAGGGTCGCGGGAGATTTTCCCGCCGACCTCAAAATTTTGTGACACTGGACTCCCCGTGTGGCGTGTTGAGTGATTCGGCTAAGCAACTAGCAAGTAGTAGTAGTGAACTCTGCATATTAGGTTTGACCGAAGTCAAACTTCCTAAAGATTGACCAAGTTTATAGAAAAATATAAACATTTACCATAAAAAATATGTATGATGTGAAAGTACATTCCATAATGAATCTAATGTTATTTATTTGTTATTGTATATGTTAATATTTTTTGTTATACGCTTTCTGAGAGTTTACAAAAATTGACTTTGACCAATGCTAATATGCGGACTTAAATAAAAATGGAGGGAGTACACATTTGTTTTCTTAGTTTGTAGCGAACTAATCATTTGTTGAAATTGTGAAATATATATATTAGGCTATTGACTTCAAATGTAATGGTCTATACAATTCAATACTTACAATCATTGTCGAATCCCAAGATGTATACAAGGTCTATAGTACTTAACAACATGCTCAAACTCACATAATCCCAATCAAATGAGAATCTAAATGCATTTCGTAGTTATTACTTTGTAGGATGCAAAAAAAAAACAACCATAACTCTACATTAGCCATTATAGAAGCAACATTTTGACATATCCCAATGTGTGAATGAAACGTGCAGAGAGAGCTTTTGAAGATGGAGCAGATAGGGCGGGAAAGATTGTATGTATGTGGACGAGAGAGTAGGAGACAAACCTAACGAGACAGAGAGAGAGAGAGAGAGAGAGAGAGAGATAGAAAGAGAAAGAGAGAGGAAGAACTTAGGTCTGTGAGAAAGATGGTGACATGTAATATACGTGAGATGCGTGTGCATCCGGATTCTGTATACGTGGAAGGAGAAGAGACAACCTGTTTGATGAGAGAGCTGGAAAAACATGGACGAGAGGGGAAGGATCTCGTGGGTTGAGGGATTGACAATTTTGTGTGGGGGAGAGAGGGATTGGTAATTTTGTGCAAGAGAGAGAGAGAGGGTGGGGGGAGGAGTCAGTCAGCCGTCGTCACATCACCCTGCTTCCAAATGACCCCGCATTCTCTAGCGTGGTGTGGTCGCCGTCTTCGATCTGCTCGATGCCCTCTTTGAAGATTGAGGTGTTGTGCATGTTGGGGTGCAAAGAAGCACAAGCGAGAGTGGTCGCCGTATAACCTGGGATGGGGATGAATTGTGTGCTCGGGGGAGTGTGTGTGTGTGTGTGTCACACACACACACACACAAGTAAACTAGAAGACCATTCTCTCATGTATACACAACGTATCGGCATATGTCTATGTCTCACTCATGCATGATCATTTGCACATTCACACCTCTCTATGTTTGTATCACACGCACACCATCTCCACATTGCCCTTCCGCCACAACACACATATGGACACATACACACGTTCTCTCTCAGTCACACACACAAAATAAGTATTAAAAAAAGCTAGGGCGCACCTAAAACGTCCAAATCCAAATAAGCACGAACTGGAGCTAAATTCAAATATATGGAAATATTGCAGCGTCAAGAACTTTCCCAGGAAAAAAAAGTTGAGTAATATTCGAGGATTGTTTTCACACACACAAAAGGTTCGGTGGATGTCCTTCGAGCACGACATGGTGACGCACCGTTCGATCGATCGCGCGTCTGCGGTTCACGCGCTTGCACATGATTCCGTATCGTGGCTGTGGTACTAACTTAAAAAAAAACTAATAAAAGCGCTGCCTAAGTCTAATGTTTACGTGTACTAGTACGGTTTTCTTTTAAGTTTGACCAACCTTATATAAAACTAAAGTAATCTCCCACATGCGCACTTATCAATATGCCGCCGCCATCGTTGCGCAAGTTGGCGCCCGCCTGCTCCGGCCAACAATTTCTTGCCCATCACCGCCGTGTCACCGTCATCCCTGTGCCATGAAGCCGAAGGATCACCCGCTCACATCGTCTGAAGTCCCTCCTCGACATGCCGCCGCGCTGCCAAGCACGCGAGCAGCTGGTGGAGCCGCGTCTATGCACGCAGCGTACGAAGAGGAGGACGAGCGCCTGCTCCAGCACGCTGACGAGGAGGAACTAGCGTGTCATTGTCGTCTCCGCCCGCGCGGAGGAGGCGAACATGGTGGCTATCGCGGCGGAAGCCGGTCGCGCGCGCGTCGAGCCCGCGAACTGGGTGCGGACACGGAATCTACCTTCGAGACCTTGAATGCCAAGTGGATCCTGTAATCTGAAGGAGCAATTTGGCTCAGTCAACTTATGTATGCCGTTTGAGTCAACATGGATGGCTAGAAGGGCTTCTTCCACTTGTTCTGCCGTCTTCTTCCTTCACTCTGTCGAACTTCTTTCACAAATTGACTGACCCAAATTATACTACTACTAGTACGAATGTATTAAGTACAGTAGGAACACGAAGATACGAGTAGTAGTACCAACTGCAAGAAGAACAGTAGTAAGACATAGTACTAGTACTACTATACGTACTAAAGAGTTCAAATAATGAGAAAGAACATAAACATAGTTCTGCTGGGGCCTCAGCACAACACACCCTTGAAAATAAACTAAGCAACTAGTCCTCTTGACACTGCAGTAGAACTAGCATGAGCAACGGCACTGCCACCTACTCGGAGTCCGAGTTCACGTCCTCGACTTCGTCCTCGTCCCTTTGCCTCTTCCTCTTCGCCGACGCTTCTTTGCTTGAACCGGACACTGGGCTCTGCTTCTTCATCCAACCGTTGTAGATATTTAAACAAAGGTAGGCATCCATTGCTGCATACAGGATGTGATCTTCATCTAATGTCTTCGACTCCCATGCATGATGAAACTCGTGATGAGGTTTCTTCAGTTTAGCGTACGAAGGATCAATCATGGCTGCTGCCAGGGTCAGCATTGAAGGTTGAGAGGAGGACACCAGGCTTGCCTTCTGGAGATCAAAGGGCTAGCCTACAACGAGACCTATCCGACGCAAGACATCCCTGTCGTTCTTAAAGCCTACAGTAATGAATTTCACTCTTTTGTCCTTGAGGAAGTTCTTAAAATCCTGGCACTCAACATCGGCATGGCATATGTGGTAGACCAAGCAAAGGTTATGTATGCAAACCTATATCACGGCGGGCTTCTTCCTCTCTTCATCCTTTAGATCCTTCTCTCGTCCCAGCACTGTGGTGTACTCAACATCTAGCCCAGCGACCCACTCATCCGTTGAACTGTTGAACATGCATAGGAAGCGAGCAAGCCATGCTTTCACCGTCACGGATCCACGTGTGTAGATCACGATGAACTGATCGCCGGTGATGGCTCTAACCTGGTACTCAGACCATGGAGATTTGGGAGGCCATGGATTTTGGAGGAGGGTTAGGAGAAGTTGAACTGTTGTACCCCGCAAAAACTGGGAGCGAACTGATGTGAAAGGACGGGACGACTGGGAGCGAACTGTTGTGAGGTAGAAGACGGGGACGAGTAGGGCGTGCAAATGGCGTGGGGTTGCTGGCTTGCCCAGTGGATAAACGGCTGCAAGCCCCCAAAGAGTTCCCGAGAACTATGCGGGATCCACTAGATGTCATGTCTACTAGACCCATATCGTAGGCCTGACGGTATAGTTTCTGCCTGTTCGCACGCCATGCCGGCGCGTGGATGTAACTTCACTTAATTTCGTCAACCATCGCGCCTCCCACGACCTTCGCCTCCCTCGCGCGGTCGCGCCCTTTGAGACTTTGACCGGCTATAAATGAGCATTTTTTGCCTACTCCTCATGCATGATACTCCCTCTGGTCCTTTTTACTCCCGTCAACCATTTGCAAAGTGTTTGACCAAATTTATACTTTTTTAACACCACCTTATATTAATTAACTAGCCACACCAGTACACTCATTCGGTACAATATTCACCACACAGGGCGGTACATTATTTACAAGACTACCATCTAATCTATTGTCAAAGCTATACTTAGCGATTAAGTGTGCCACCTTATTGGCCGAACGGCTAATCTTTGACAATTGAATATTGTTGATCAACTTCGAGATGCTCAATTTCATCTTCAGGTCACGCATAGCATACCTGTCATAGTCCCCTGATGCCAGAGACGCCACCACAAAAGCGCAATCAGTCTCTAAAATTACAGGATTATGAAGAGAAATACCTATGTAGAGACCGGCAATGCAAGCCCTAAGCTCCGCTTCCTCCATGCTTTGACAGGCATCAATGGAATCCCACGACCAAATTTATACTAAAAATATCAATATCTACAATACTTATTATAATGAGTATAAGAACTACGTTTTATAATGAGTGTAAAAATATTGATTTGACATTGTGAACGTTGACATTGTGAATACTGATTATAATGAGTACTCCTAGTACATTTTTCTATAAGTCTGGTGAAAGTAGAGGTACATTGACTTCAGACAAAACTTAAATGCACAATGCAGACTAGTTCCTCCGTCCAGGTGCGTGCCATGTCCTATCTTGTCATCACAAGAAGGTTAGCTATTAGAATACCACTACCTCCCTTCTAGTTTAAAGGGCTCGATTCAAAAATTTCACCTACTCTTAGCAAGATAGTACTCCCTCCGTCTAGGTGAGTCAAGGAGGAGGAGAAAATGAGAGAACTTAATGTTCATTTGCTAATTAATAGCATTGCATGCAATGAACTAACCACTGCATGTCGTGTTTGGTAGTCTCAAGTCATTAAAAGCATGCACACCCCACATCTCTTATTGCTTGATATGTCAAGAAACAAGAAACGAGGTAGAATTTAATGCACCGTGCCTAAGTGTTTTGGGATTATTTGGTTTTCGTAAGATGACTTACACACCTAGACGGAGGGAGTAGAGGCGGTGGAATAGTTTTTGAAGTCTGCAAAAGTACTCAACTAATGCTGTCGTTCTTCACAAAAAATGTGTTTACCAATGCATGCATGAACACTAGTTACTCCAACCCCCCTCTCTTCTTTAATTCTTTGCCACATCAGCATGTTTGCTATTCCCGTGTGCATGATACCAGCTAAGATACCACCATTATGGCCAGCCTTAATCATCGCATGCAATAATTTAGTGCACCTTGAAATATGAACATGTGTGGGGCGTGTGTCTTTTTAATGACTTGAGACTATAGCTAGCCCGGCATGCAAGATGACTTATTATGCACCGTTCCCCATACCCGCAGGAAGCCCGTTCTTCTCCAAATCTTTTCCTCTCCATGTGTGGAAATAATATGCCTGCCAAACTCTCCTTCTCCCTCCGGCGGTCCCACCACTCCACCTTGTGTGAAAAAAATCTGCATGCATGACTCTCCTCCCCCCACGCTCATCCAATCCGTTGTGACCAGCAATATTTCCACCCCTTCGCTCCCTCGTAATTTACTCCAACAAATATGCCCACATAGATTTTACTTAACTTCAGGTGCATTGAGTCACTGACATATGGGCCCAACAGGGGACTGGCCCACATGTCAGTGACACAACTAGACATGCAGTTAAGTCAGTGCAGCTTAGTCCATATCTTACGTAGGTGTGCCATTGCTCGCTATAAATACTGCGGCTCCCACGACATCGCCATCTCCTCCCCTCACGTTCATGTTCATCGCTATCTCCTCCCCTCCCTCTCGCTCGACCACCATGGCATCGCCCCTCCCAAGCCCTAGGAGCCCCTCGCTGCGCCGCGCGGATGGTCACGCGTCGCCGTTCCGTTCCTCGCCGCCACTAGTCGAGGAGGACGCGTTGGTGTTTGGCTCCTCGCCGCTACATGACGCGTCGCCATTCCGTTCCTTGCCGCCACTAGTCGAGGAGGATGCGTCGGTGTTCCGCTCCTCGCCGTGACGCGACGCGTCGCCGTTCCGTTCCTTGCCGCCACTAGTCGAGGAGGACGCGTCGGCGTTCCACTCCTCGCCCCGACGCGTCGAGGTGGACGCGTTGGCGTTCCCAATCTTGCCATCACACGCGTCGGAGGACGCGTTGGCTCCCCGCTACGAGGAGAACGCCGTGCCGCCCACCGAGCCCCCCCAGCCTTGAGGAGCTTTGGAAAGAAATGGATGTCACCTTGTGGGAGGCTTTGCCTCCAGCAGAGCGCGCAAAAATAGAGGCGGAGAAGAAGGCCGAGGATGAGAAGCGCATCGCGGAACAAGCTGCCTGGGAGGCCTATGTCGCGTCCGAGAGAATTAGGCAATTGGCTCTTTGGCAGAAGGCTCGTGCAAGGGCCGTGAGGGTGGCGGAGGATGCCCGTGCCGACGCCCTGAGTGCAGTTGGGCCCAAGCGCCTCATTTACGCTTGGCGGTACGTGGACCGGGTGCACGCTTCTAGCGAGGAGGAGTACCTGTTGGCGCTGGATCACCACATGGTGAGATCGCGCTCGCCCGCCGGCAAGCCGCCAATTAGCACCTCGTGAGTTGCGAGGCTGAGGAAGAGGCGTTGTGTCGGCGCGCTGGGAAACGGCCGCGCACCAGGGCACTCGTGGCGCGCCGCAAGCGCTCCTGCGAGCGCCGTGGCTTTTAGGAGGAGTATAATTTTTGTTTCGTAAGGCGATCTCATTAGTTTTGGGACGCAAATGATAAATCCCGAACGTTCAGGAATTTTTAGCGTCCTTAATTAAGTATGTAAAATGGAAAGTTTGGAAACCTTGTGTATTCATACGCATTTTGCAAGTACGTGCATATAGCACAAACTTTACTATATACTATCGGACTACACGTCTCTCTCGATATATGCTCGCAGAATGTGCTACTCCCTCCGTTCAGGTCAATAAGTCAACTTTGGTTGTGCACCGTGACCAAGAAGGAGGGAAGACTTGTACACCTAGACGGAGGGAGCACTACTATTACTTATGTACGTGCAAATGCACGTTTTAACATTACGAAGCGGTTGTTGTAAAAGTAGAAAAACATCACTAGTCAAGCTTGTGAAACGATTCAATGCAAAACAAATGCAAAAATGCTCGTTTGATTATTTACTTTTAGCTTCCTTCTCTGTGGTTATTTCTCTGTCGTACTTTGTACGGAGTATCTCACTGGTTGGAAAGGCATGCAAATTCCCAAACTGCTTCCTACACCCTGTATCGAATTTTTTGCCTAACAAGTTGTGCCGTGCAATTGGAATTACAACTTGAGTACTACTACTAGTAGGAGTACCAAGGGCCAGTTCTGGCTTCTAGATTAGTAATCCCATAACTACTACATCCGTCCTGGTTTATTGGTCCCCACTGTAATGTGTGTCAAATTTTGATCATAAATTTAACTAATGAAATGTTAGTGCATGTCACATGCACTACTCCATCCGTCTAGGTGAGTAAGTCATCTTAGGCTTTGCACCGTGACAAAGGAGGAGAAAACGAGAAACGTTAATGTTTATTTGCTAATTAATAGTATTGCATGCCATGAACTAACCACTGCATGTCGTGTTTGATATCTCAAGTCATTAAAAGCATGCACACTCTTTATCTCTTATTGGTTGATATGTCAAGAAACAAGAAACGAGGTAGAAGTTAATGCACCGCGCCTAAGTGTTTTGAGATTATTTGGTTTTCATAAGATGACTTACACACCTAGACAGAGGGAGTAACATTTTATCAGTTAAATCTTTGGTCAAAATTTAGCACAAATTACAATGGTGAGGAATAAACCAGGACGGAGTAGTAGTTTAGAAGCCCAAATAAATGAGTGAGGCGCCTTATTGTTACTCTCCACTGTGACTAGTCTTGTGGGAAAAGTTGGGGAAGCCGCCAAAAGAACTGGCCCTAGGAGTAGTAGCTAGGGATGGAGTGTGCGAGATGAACCGGGGAAAGTAAATGCAGAGAGATGAAATGCAAAAAAGACGGAGGGATGTGATGGTTGCTTGTCCGTTTATTTTACCAGGCCACTTATTACTGGGAGTGGTTGGGTTTTGTGATATGACGGCTTTACTGCCGCGCCACGAGCGGGGTGAGAGGTAAGACTCCCGTGCAGCGCCGCCCTCTACACTTGTACTAACCCTGAACTAACTCTAACCAAAGAGGTGTTTGGATGGCAGGGTTAGATGGAGCACGGATACGGCGAGGCGCCCTCACGGGCGGTGCGAGAGGGAGGGAGGGAGAGGACAAGAAGCTTCGAGGAAGTGGGGAAGGATATGCTGCAGGAAGAGCGAGAGAAAAATGTGTTTTTTAATGGCCCCGAGAAGAACTAACCCGAATAAGCACCTCTTGGGTGGGTTAGATTTTTTTGGATGAGTTAGATGCATCTAACCAAACTAACCCTCCTGTTTGGATACTTTTGGGTTAGTTGAGTCCAAACTAACCCAAACTAACTCTAACCCATGGATCCAAACAGGGCCTACATCGGTCGTTGTTTATTAGTCCCCCATTGTATTTGATCGAAGATTTAACTGACAAAATGTTAGTGCATGTCAACAAAAACGATATCGTTGGATTCGTATTTGAACATAGTTTTGAATGATATAATTTTAGGTGACATGCATCAGGATTTATCGTACTATATATAATGTTAGTTCAATTTTTGGTCGTACTAATCTATAGTAGTAAGGTGCCCGTGCGTTGCACCGAAGAGTGAAATGCATTGATCGGGGAGTTGTTTATTTTGACAAAGGATGTGGGGGTCATTTCATGTGTAACGGGTATCGATAGGTTTCTTCGGATATTATTTCATCTCTAGAGCTCACAAACATCCGGGTGAAATAGATAAAAAGGTATCTTTTGCAAACAAAAGCGTTCAACTGTTCAACCTGCATCCAAAACTTGTGAAGAAATAACACTTATTGTGCTTTGCAAGAAATGATATTTAAGAATTAGTTTTTGAGTATCGATTGTTATACATGTTGGCTACAGATGACATGGCACTTTCTTATAGTCAACAGTTGGCTATACTATTAAGTTATATTAACCATGCCCTTATACACCTAGACGGAGGGATTAAATCAGGATGACTTGCAAGGGGGCAGAGGAGATGTAAGAAATGGTTCATCGTAAGTCTTTCACCAGTACTGTAGTAAAAATTCATACATGGAAGATTCTAGACTAAACCATAAACGGATACACTTTTATGCATGCGCGATACTCCAATAGAGCAAGATCCTGCATGGAAGTCTCCACATGCTTAGACAGCGGATTACATTGAGCGAAGACTAATGATCAACATTTCACTTGATAATGCGTATGTACAGGTGAACCTCCTTGGAGTCCCTGTGCACCGCGTCGGTGGGTAAAGGACGCCATGGGTTTTCCAAGTCCACATTGGCGGGATAGTCCCAGCTCCCCAGAGTCCAAGTCCATTCAATGAGGCCGGTGTCGCTGCCCACGCGACCCGGAGGGGTAGTAACGCTGACCACACACCCGTGCATCGGCCTCATGTCAGTGTCAGTGTCAGCGGCGTTGCCCCTGACGCACATTACAGAGACGGGGCAGCGGCCTACGCGGGCCTCACTGGTGCCCACGGTCAACAGGAAGATGCTGCGTCCTCCTCCAAGACTAGCAGGCAACAGTGATCCTCCAGCGACTCCGGCATGGTGAATGGGTAGCACGTCTCGTACTTGATGTTCTCCGCCAAGGGCCAACAGTGACCGCCGCACGCATCCGTTAGGTGATGCACCATGTCCGCCAGCAAGCCACAAAACGGCATCGGGCACTCATAGAGTGGACGAAGGGCTCCTTGGAGGCATCGACCAGGCCGTCCATGAAACGGGAGTGGCTGTAGGGGACGTCGCGCCAGTTGAATATATGAGCAAGTTACTACGAGATTTAATCCGAATAAGCACAAAATAAATCATGATGGCTATAACAGAGATGAAACTAATCATGTGGACTAGCATAGTAGTAGGATACATAGTAGAAACATGAATTCTACCACGATTTTGAACAGGAAGGACATAAACACATACGGTGCAACGGGAGCAGCACCATTGGCGTTGAGGTTGTCGCCCATTTTGTTGAGGAAGAGGTTGCCGAGGTCGGGGAAGAAGTCGTCGTCGGTGAAGTCGTGGCTGCCAGCAGTCGCGAGAGTGCGCTCCCCAAATTTCAACAGCGCCCGCCGAATGTAGCGCAGGAGGGAGTGGCTGTAGGGGACGCTGCGGCCGCCGAATGGAGCGCAGGAGTAGTGCACGAAGCAGTAGATGGTGTCCTTATTCTCTATCTATATTTATATTTATACTCTTATAGAAAACCGAGTTGGTGATGATGGTATGCCTACCATCTTGTAATATAGACCATCCGATCTATATCTGACGGATAGAAAGCCAACTATGACAATTTTACAAAAGATACCCGCACCTCTCTCCACATTTACAGATAAGGCCTTGCCTCGTTCATCCTTATCTCCCACAACCTCGTGCTCCTCCCCATGTCTCTATCTCTACTACTCGAATAGTGCTGCGCCGTCCGCTGCACGCCCGGCTGAACATGCCTCCTCACCTCCATCATCACCAACTGAGTCTTTTATAGGAGTAGGAGTAGACAAAAAACCGAGTTGGTGATGATGGTGTGCCGTGCAATGCATGGGCATCTTGCTATTTTTTTGCATATAAGTCCAAACACCACGTAGACACGGTCTTTGAGCACGGTTCGTAGTCATTCCACGCTCGGGCATTGAAATTTGTAACTATTTTAGATTAGAATATACTACTCCTCCGGTGCTAGTAGTAGAACAGAGTCCTACTCTACTACTCTACTCAAGCAAGTTAGGGCAAAGTACTGTAGTAGGTACTGTAGGGAGTACCAGTACTGTGATCACTCAAGCAAGTTGTCTGGCATCGTCATGACCCAACGCTGCTGGTATGTGTCTCATAAGTCAAACGGCGTGCCATAGTCATCATCACCTGTCCACTTGCCGCAGCACATATTCGCTTCTCCATCTTTGTCCGCACATAATTTCGTCCAATCTTCCATCCCCGCTAAGGCGCCTCCCCCCTCGTCCGAAACCCAAGCACTAACAATGGCAGAAGCGAGCAGCGTCCGCCGAAAGAGTGGCTGGAATTCGCTCCCCAGAGAGGTAATCAAGCTCATTGTTTCGCGTGTGGACAATCTCAGTACCATGCCGCTCGCCGCGTGCTCGTCGGGGCTGTACCATTTACTCAAAGCCCTCAGGCCGGAGCTTTTTAAGCCAACTCCTTGCTTGCTAATGCCGCCCGATCTTCAGAAACAGCGTGTCACGCAGCATAACGATCGTAGGTTGGTAAGCATCAACCCCCTTGAATGCGATCCGATCCCCGTCAGCCTCAACTACATTAACGGTATGTACTGGGTTGGCATGACCACGTCTTGGATGGTGCTCGTTGACGGTCGCGGCAGCTGGATGCTCGTGGAGGTCTACACCCGGCAATTGATCTCCCTTCCTTCGATTAACACCGCACTACTTTGGCACCGCGACCCAGAATACTCGGAATCTTATAGTAGCCAACATGATACCAAGTTTGATTTGCTCAAGGTTGTAATCTGCCGAGTGCCCACAAGACTGCAAATTATAAAGACTTCAGGCTAATTGCGTTCTTCAACCGCGGTCTCGCCTATCTGACAGGTCACTACGGTAAGTGGATAAATCTGCATGTCCATCGCAGGATCATACATCCTCCATGGTTCTCTGATGCCATTGAACACAACGGCTTCATTTACGCTGTTGACTCCTTCTATGCATGGACGTATTGCTGGCCTACTCCAATCATCGCTACAAATGAATGTTACAACAGTATGTTACTTTCCTATGATATCATGATGGCTTGCTTATATTACTGTCAACATTTACTGAAAAAATATTCATGCTCATAACATGCTGTTCTTAAGATTGACTAAATCAAGAGCCCTTTTTTATTTGACTCCAACTTGATATGATGTTGTAGGCCGCCTGGTGTCCCTACCCTTCCTAATCCCAGAACCTTTAAAAAAAGCGGCATGGAAGTTGCAGGTGGTTCCTGGCTCGATCAGACGACGGCGAAAGATTGATGATCGTTCCCACGTACCGGACGTGTTGTTTTGCGGAATACAATCACAATCACTGCAAGGTCTTTGAGCAGGATCCCAGCTTCTCTGGGCTTCAGGAATTTTTGACTGGAGGCTGGTAAGTAGCCTTGGTACACGCTCTCTGTTTGTCAGACTGAATTATCCGATTAAGCAGGAGATAACCAACGACAAGGATCATGATGGCAGCGTGGTTTCGTTCATCAGGCAAAACTGTGTGTACACAGCGTACCATGCATCTCTGCATGCACCATACCCTGATATGTGCCGCCACGCTCTGCAGCCCAAAGTAGGAGAGAGGGTCGCAAGTATCAGACTTCGACCTGCTGGTTGGAGTTTCCCCCGTCAGGCACCCATCTGGTTCAAGCCGTCAGCCAATCTCCATAGCTTAATAAATAGTAACGTCTAACTGAGCCAGTTAGTTAGATGCGTACACTTGTGTAGTAGGATCATTATTTAGTTTGATGCATACACTTGTTCTTTTTTGGTAGCCCTTTTGTAATGATGGCTGATGTTTGGTTTGGAAGAGAGAGCCGCGTCTTCACTCTTCTGGCCTGCTTACTGCTTCTGTTGCACCCCCAGCCCTGGTTGTTGCTGCTGCTGTTTTCAATGTACAATCAGTAGTATATTTCGTCTGTTGGTTGAATAAATGTGTTGTTAGAACGACAAACACAATGTTTTGGAAGTCGTTGCACGGTTCGATCCTTTAGTGCCCCGTACAGTACATAGCTCATACTATTTTTCGTAAGGAACACATTTTCCACTTATTGATAACATGCAGCCCACTGATGAAGGCCCAATAGAGAAGCCCATAATTAACTAGAAGGGAGGCTCAAACATGAATCCGGCCCAGGTACATGCTCATGGTCCCCTAAATATAAATAAGTAAATAAATAAATAAAGCTAAATGCTCATGCACCAGTTCTTTGGGGAAATAGGTAGCCCAGTATTTCTTTTTGAAGTATACCCAAGCTAGGCCTATTTGTTTTCTCCGAATTACTGGGCTGCAAATCTTTCAAGACGAGGAGGTATGCATTCCGTCCTGGCCAAAGAGTATGGTCAATGTCTGTTAAAAGTAATATCAAAAGGGGTTGAAAATTCCAAAAAAATTATAGCAAATGGGATATTGTTTTTTTTTGTTTTTGTTCTTCACTGATATCTTATACGTATTTCATTGGATTTAACATGACATAGTACTAATTTATTTTTAAATTTGTTTTAGTATGGATATTAATTTTTGGATTAAGAATATTTCGTTCCCCAGCCAAAATTTGCGAATTCTCAAAAATTCCCACATATTTAGTTAATTTTTTGACCCTGGTACTGACCAGAAAATGGCCAGCAATTCTAAAAATGGAAAACGGGCTGCAATAAATTCCATATGAATTAGAAAATGAGTAAAAATTATAAAAATAATAGCCAATGGGCTATACACGCCACATATTTTGAGGCTGACTTGTTTACGCAAGGCTTTGTCAGTGAACACACGATTCTAGCAACAGTGACTGTTGGATGTCCATCCAACGACCGACGTGCTTCTTCAATCTCTGATCTTCCTGCTCCAGTCGCCTAAACTAGCGCCGGCGGGACTGCCTGCTCCCTCCTCTTGTGGCCCGCTGTGATGCCGCGCAGGCTTCCCCGGCCCACCCTATGCCCTCCACTGGCCTAGCCGCACGCAATCAACTGCCTCCTTATTACGTGAAAAAAATGATTCCTCCCACTGACATCTGGGGCGCACCGGTTGGGAGGCTGACCTGTGGCCTACTAAGTTGACGCGTACGCAGGGCTTATCAACTTAGTCAACAAATGATTCTAGCAGCAGTAACCGTTGGATTTGAATCGAACGGTCCTGCTACTTCTTCAATCACTGCTCTTCTTGCACCAGCCGCCTAAACCAGCACCGGGGAGACCGCCTGCTCCTGCCTCTAGTGGCCGGCTGTGCTGGCGTTGAGGCCTCATCGCCCCCTACTACTCCCACTGCTAGCCAGGCCATGCGGCGACGACAGCCTTACATCGCAGCCGAACCAGTGAACCCTCGTACTCCTCTCCGCGTGGGCATCCACTGCCACGTCTTCCCCGCCTCCGCGTCGTCCCCTTCCTAGGCCTCACCATCGTCCACCGCCTTGGTGCTCTTGGCGCGGCGTGGTCAATGTGGTCAACGACATTCCATCGGAAGAGTACTGTACGTGGAGAGGCTGATAGCTGGGTCCACGCCCACAGCCTAGTTTTTTTGTGATTTGCCAAGTAAGTCGCTTTGTCAGGCATGTTGGGCTGCAAATCTTTCAAGACGAGGAACGCTTTCATTCGGCTAGCCGAGAAAATGGCCCATCAGTAATGAGAAATGGGCTGTACATTTTTAAAACACATCAAACCGGCAATTAGTTTCAAATATCTTTTTTTTTCATTTCTAGATTTTAAATTACATTAATTTTTATGCGTTGAGAATTTGATGGATTTTATATTGATATACATTTATTTTTAAAATCAGTTTGAATGTGAGTCGAAATTTTGGGATTAAAAACAGTTCGGACTGCACCGAGATTTGCAAAATTTTGTATAATTTTTTAACCGTGGCCACAATATGGCCTGTAATGCTAACAAAAAGAATATGGGCTCCAAAAATACCTTAAGAATTAGCAAATGGGCTGTAAATTATTAGAAATAATGGCAGATGGGCTGTATGCTATTTTCCACAGATTTGAGGCTTTCCTAAAAAAAGGTTGATGCCCAAGCAGTGACTGTGGGATGGCCATCCAACGGCCGTCGTGCTTCTTCAATCTCTGCTCTCCCTGCTCCAGCCGCTCAAACAAGCGCTGGCGGGACTGCCTGCTCCCTCCTTCCCGCGGCCGGCTCTGCTGCCGCGCATGCCTCACCGCCCCACCGTACTCCCATCACTGGCCTAGCCATCCCTCTACTCACCCACACCTGCTGTTATTCTCCGGCGACGGTAGATGAACCAGTAAACCCTCGTACAGTCGTACTCCCCTCCGCGTGGGAAACAACTGCCGAGTCTTCCCTGCCTCCGTGTCGTTCCCTTCCTAGGCCTCGCCGTCGTCCACCGCCTTGGTGCTCTCGGCGCGGCCTGGTCAACGTGGTCAACGACCGACATGTATCTGAAGTGGACTGTACATGGAGATGCCGACAGCTGGGTCCACGGCCGCACGCAAGGAAATGCCTCCTTATTACGCGCAAAATAATGATCCCTTCACCTGACATCACGGACCCACAGAAAGGGCCTCTGTATTTCATGAAAAAACGTTACCACCGCTGACAGCTCGGACCTACCAGCTATATCTTCGCACGCAAGGAAGTGCCTCCTTATTACGCACCAAAAAATGAATACTCCCCCTGTTAGCTGGGACCCAGTATAGTGGCAGGCTGACTTGTGGGCCTACTAAGTTGACGGGGACGGAGGGCTTTGTTAACTTAGTCAATATGAACAATTCTAGCTCCAGTGACCATACAATGTCCATCCAACGGTCATAGTGCTTCTTCAACCTCTGGTCTTCTTGCTCTAGCCGCCCAAACCAGCGCCGGTCGTGCCTCGTGCTCCTGCCTCACGTGGCTGGCTGCGATGCGGCGGAGGCCTCACCGCCGCCTACTACTCCCACTGCTGGCCAGGCCATCCCTCTACTCACCCACACCACCTGTTATTCTGCGACGACGACAACCTCACACCACAGCGAACTAGTGAACCATCGTACTCCTCTACGCATGGGCATCTACTGCCGCATCTTCCCCGGCTTCGCGTCGTCCCCTTCCTAGGCCTCGCCGTCGTCCACCGCCCTGGTGCTCTCGTCGCGGCGTGGTCAACGTGGTAAAGGAACGGCTTCCATCGGACGTGGACTGTACGTGGAGAGGCTGACAGCTGGGTCCACGGCCGCAGCAAGGAAGTGCCTTCTTATTACGCGCAAAATAATTATTCCTCCACCTGAAAGCGGGGACCCACCAGACGGGCCACCGTATTTCGCGAAAAAAACATTTCCCCCTGACTGCTGGGACCCACCAACTACATCTTCGCACCCAAGAAAGTGCCTGACAGTCGGGACCCACCTGGTCAAAGCGTACGTAGCGTTGTCATTCTGGTCGCGAACGTGTACATACATATATAGTGGTGGATGTAGAGGCGTGCACGTGTCGTAGTATAGGCGCGCACGTAGCATGTACACGTACGTACAGCGGCCAGGGTGCAAGAAAGAAAATACGGCCACGTATGTGTACATACGGGCGGGGTCTCAAATGCCTACTCGCGCATATATGCGTACGGCCAGGGCTCGTGTACATTGGCTGGGTCGAAACGGAGAAACAGCGTCGTCGTCGTGTTCATGGGGAGCCAACCGGCTGGGTTAGAACGAAATGCGTGGTCGTGTTCATCGGGAGGGCTTGGACGGAACAGGCGATGGAAACGAGGCCTGGCGTACCGCAGAACGGAGGAAACGGCCTTGTGTTCGACCGACCACGTTCAAAACGGGGTCCTATGGATCGGGAGGGTGTGGCGTATCGCAAAACAGACGAAATGGACCTCCTACGGTCGAAACGGGGGTCCTGTTGATGGGGAGGGGTCCGGCGTACCGCAAAATAGAGGAAAGGGACCTCCTACGGTCGAAACGGGGGTCCTGTTAATCGGGAGGGGTGTGGCGTATCGCAAAATGGATGAAACGGACTTGTGTTGGAGTGCTACGGTCAAAACGGGGGTCCTGTTCATCGGGAGGGGTGTGGCATACCGCAAAACGGGACTCCATGGGATACTGTTCATCTCCACCGTCGACCTCCTCCAGCCTCCACGGGCTCCTGTTCATCCAGCCTCCATCGTGTGCTACTCCACCGGCTACTATTCAACCACCCCTCCACGGGCACCCCTCCATCGTCAATAAACGACGAGATGTGGAGGATGGAATCCGGAGCTAGATCGTGAAAATCTAGCCCGTAATAGAACATGAGCCCTCTCACGAAGGGATCAAGAGTAAGGCCCAAGCCTTGGAGGAAGTGAGAAACAAATACGACACTCTCGTTGGGTTTGGGAGTGGGGATGACCTACCCAGGGGCGGGAAGCCTGTGCTTAACGTCGGCGGTCAAATATCTGGCCTCCCTGAGCTTCGCAATGTCCTCCTCTGTGACAGAGGAGGCCATCCACCGACCTTGAAGGTTGGATCCGGACATGATTGAAGATCCGAAGTGCCTAATCTTGAGCTTCGGGTGTCGGAACTCGAGAGGCAGAAAGGCGCAAGCATGGTAAGAAAGAGATAGGACTTGACCCCTCTATAAAGGGGGAGGATATCAAGCGTCCCCAGCGTGACCGTTTGGGACTTGCCTAAAAACACGGAGTCATGCCAACAGGCGTGCTGGGGTTACCCATACCCGTATTGATGAGGATCCCGCGATAATGGGGACACGATCTCTGCTTCGACAAGACGTGCCAAGGAAACCGCCTCGCAATGTGTGTGGTGGTTAGTTGTAAAAAACAGTTCGAATAATGGCTGGGCAATGGCGTGATGTCACATTATGTAGAGTTGTCAGCAGATTAGATTTGTGGATTATTTTTCTCTCTAAAGTGGTATGTGAAATTTGTCTTGCAGAGCCGGACACGACTTAAGTGTTCGAAATTTACCTTGGAGTATTCGGAGATGGAACCCGCCTTGCAATGCCGAACACAATCTGTGCGCCAGACTCATCGTCATTGAAGCCTGGTTCAGGGGCTACTGAGGGAGTCCTGGATAAGGGGGTATCCGGACAGCTGGACTATGTACTTTGGCCAGACTATTCGACTATGAAGATACAAGATTGAAGACTTCATCCCGTGTTTGGATGGGACTCTCCTTTGCGTGGAAGGCAAGCTTGGCGATTCAGATGATAGATCTCCTTCTCTGTAACCGACTCTGTGTAACCCTAGCCCCCTCCGGTGTCTATATAAACCGGAGGGTTTAGTCCATAGGACAACAACAATCATACCATAGCCTAGCTTCTAGGGTTTAGCCTCTATGATCTCGTGGTAGATCAACTCTTCTAATACTCATATCATCAAGATCAATCAAGCAGGAAGTAGGGTATTACCTCCATCGAGAGGGCCCGAACCTGGGTACACATCGTGTCCCCAGTCTCCTGTTACCATTAGCCTTAGACGCACAGTTCGGGACCCGCTACCCGAGATCCGTCAGTTTTGACACCGACACAGGGCGTCATCATCGAGCCAAGGCGTGTGGCGCCGCGGCGTGACCCACCATGCCAGGCGCCTGCGGGGGAAGAAGTGAGCTGCCAGGTGGTGCAACAGCCTCAAGGAGAAGCGCGCGTACTTCCTGCACCCCGGCGTCAGGCCTGCATGCCGACACAGGAGGTGGCGGCGCGTGTACACTAGGAGAAAGTTCTACCTCCTCGGCAGGCCCCAGTGGCCACATCAAGATGCCGTGTGTTCACCCCTAAGCTCTGCAACATCGTCTGGCCAAGCAAGTTCAAGCCTGACCTGCCCCTACGCTACGACGGCACCGCCGGCCCCACCGAGTTCCTGCAGCTCTACGAGCTAAGCAATGAGGCGGCTCGCGGTGATGAGAATATCATGGCGAACTAGTTCCCGATGGCCCTCAAGGATGGCGTGCATTCTTGGCTCCTGAACCTTCCTGAAGGATCGGTCTCTTCCTGGGAGGAGATGCGCGACCGCGTCATCGCCAACTTCCAGGGTGCTCGCGACCGTCCGCCGGCCACGGGTGACCTGCGTTGCATCAAGCAGAAGCTTGGAGAGACCCTGCAGAAGTACACGCATTGCTTCAACAATGTTCGCCTCAAGATCCCCAAGGTGTCGGACGATGCCATCATCTCAACGTTCACTGATGGCGTCCATGTTATCAAGATGAAGGAGGAGATCGCCATCCATGAGGACCTCTGCATAGCCCTGGAATTGTTCAACATGGCGAACAAGTGCGCAAGGGCTGAGGAGGGGCGCCTCTCCCTCCTCGAGCTCCCTGATGCTGACCTAGAAGACAAGAAGGCCAAGCCCAAGGATGTGAAGCGCAAGGGGTCGGCCGTGCTCGTGGCCGAGCCAGAGATGATGCGCGGCTGCGACCAACCCGAGTCGTCCAGGAGCTCAGGGCCCTCCGTGACGGGCGACTCGGTCGATGCCCCGAGTGCAACAATTGATTCTACAACCGCAGAGGTGGCCGAGGAGGAGGACGCTGGGACGGACATGACCATCGCCAAGAGTGGCGCGACCATCCTCGGGAGGACCGTTGGCAGGGCCAACCTCGCGAGGGCGCCTGGAGGGAGCAGCCTCGTGAGGAGCGCCCTCAGGACAATGCCGGTCTGCCTCCACTGCCTCCACCACCAAGAAGGAACGAAGAGCATCACCAGGACGAGGGGGCTGGGGGCTTCCAGGAGCCTTGAGCCATCGCCTGCGTCCTGGGCGGGTCACATGCCCCAGCTTCTCACCGCATCTTCAAGCAATTCGCACATGAGGTGAATGCATCACTCCCCAAGCCCGAAGCAACTCGCCCTCTCAGGTGGTCCAAGTGCACCATCACCTTCAGCTCCTCAGACCAACTCAAGTGCGCGGCCACTGCTGGCGCGCTCCCCATGCTCTACTCTCTCGTCATCAGCAACGTGGTTGTCCCCAAGACTCTCATCGATGGTGGAGCGGGGCTCAATGTCCTATCTATTCAAACGTTTGACAGACTCCAAGTGTCATACTACCAGCTTCAGCCAACCAAGCCATTTTCAGGAGCGACCGACGTTTCCACACACCCGATAGGGCAGGTCCGCCTCCCTATCACCTTCGGTGAGCATAACAACTACCACACCGAGCTCATCGACTTCGACGTTGCCGACAATCACCTGCCCTACAACGCCATCTTAGGGTACCCAGCACCGGCCAAGTTCATGGCAGCAATGCACCATGGCTACAACGTCCTCAAGATGCCAGGAAACAGCGATGTCATCACAGTCGCATGTCAAGAGAAGGATGCGGTGTGCTCCCTCGAGCATGCCTTCCAGGCTGCAGCAGTCGAGAACCCTGAAGATGAGGGCGGTGCCCTCCCTCCTGAGGTCGCCCCTAAGATGAAGAAGCTGCAACTGGATCAGGGATCTCATGAGAAAGCATCACCCAAGGACGCCTCACTAAGCCTCGCGTCCTCGAACGGGGTGCCTTCACCCATCGCCTAGGAAGGCGCGCCCGGCGCCCCTCTCTGGTCAGGCTCAAGGGCTCTCCTCGCGAGGGCCTCAGACTTAGCCAGGGTCACGAGGGAGGCGCTCGGGCACCTTGTGGAGGCGCTCTTTAGAGCATGCTTCCCAGGAGAAGGCATGAGGCGGGAGGCGCCAGCCGTTCAGGAGTTCATCAGGAAGGCAATCAAGGAGATTCAAGAGGCAAGGGTTCTGCAAGGCGATCGCCGCCTACCATGAGGCGCGGCTCACTGCCCTGGCGAGGGTAAGTAGTTCCATGTCTAGATCGACATCCCAGGGCTCAACAAGGCCGCATGTCGGCAGCTCTTCTGGCCGTCTCGTGTCGGCCAATGTGAGGGTCCACCCCACAGCTATGTCCGCTATGGTGTTCTAGCGCTACACGAGGGATGCCTTGGCGGCTCGTGAGGCCAGGCATCAGGCGATCCTGTAGGAGATGGAGAAGCACCCCCAGGAGCCTCCCGGGGCCTCTAGGCCTCTCGAGGCTCGGGGCCGGGGCAGCTCATGAGGATCGACCCCGGCAGCGCGCGTCTTTCGCTACCCCAACACCTCTTCAGTGACAGTACCAGGTGACATCTCTCTAGTTCGTTCAGTTTGGGGGCGCACCTCGGGCTGCATCATCCACAGGCCGTGCGGGTCCGTCCCTGCGGCATGTATCCCTTTTTACATCTACCAGAGCTAGTTTACCTTCCTTCACAAGCTACCTTAAGATTATCAACTGCCTGACCGGCGCTTCGTCGCCAAGAACGTCTCGCGCCCTTGCGAGCCCTCCTGTGACCGCCTCATGATTAAGGACTGGCACGGCGTCTGTGCTCGGGTCCGTCCCTGCAGCATCGCTAAACCCAAGAGGCTAAGCTCTGGCTCGCGGGCCAGTCCCCGTGTACGTCACCTCCCATGGCCCTTGGTGCCTTGTTCTCGCATGAGCTAATCGCGGGTGGGTAAGTAAGGGCGCGCGACCTGGTGCCCCTGTAGCCACGGGAACCGCGCGCAGGTTGTTTTTCTTCAGGATTTTTGCATGAGAAGACTGGGCACTACGTCTATGCTCGGGTTCATCCCTGCAGCATTGATAAACCCAATGGCTGAGCTCTGTCTGGTAGGCAGGCCCCGTTCACGTTACCTCCTGGGGTCGTTGGTGTCTGGCCTTCTCATGCAATAGCCTCAGGAGACTCATTCGGCGCAGGTTGCCAAACCATCTTGCAGGACTAACACAAGTGTTCCCAATCAAGCTCAGGCGCAACCCGCCTTGAGGTAGGGCCTCATGAGTCCCTCGCTGGCTCACGGGTGCCCATATACACCTCCTCCAGCCCTGTCGTGCAAGCCACGTGTCAGGGCGGGGCTGTACACGCCCCGGGGGCTCTCCTCAGAGGGAACCCCCTCCCACGCACCAGTGGAAGCACCATGCTCCGCGCTGGCCATCGACACTGTCGAGGAGTGGCTATGCCCGTGCAAGAGCGGAAGTGCTATGCTCCGCACTGGTGATAAACAACTTGGGGTGGCCTCGCGGCTGCATTAACCTCAGGGAGCTTCTGGGCTCGGTGACCAGCCTCACCGCGCTGCTCTTCCTCGGGAGGGTAGCGTGAGGAGGCTGGGCAAGGGGGCTACGCTCAGGTCACGCCTGGCGTACCCCACCTCACCAAGCCCCACGGGCCTGGTCTTCGCGCGCCCCTCCCGAGAGAGAGCCCAATGAGGAAAGGTATGATGGTCGGTTTGTATGTCTAGGGGGACTCCTGAGCATCGCGTCTCAGAAGCCTAATTGGACACGGAGTGCCTCACCCCTTGGTCTCGTCCTGGTGATATGGACGACCCAATGGCGGTTGAGGCATGCGCAGCGCCGGGCCCTGCCAACGCAGAACGCCAAGGCCTGACTTTCGCCCTTTTCAAGCCGTTCATACGTGAAGGGGGACTCCTGAGCATCACATCTCAGGAGCCTAACTGGCCACGTAGCCCCTCACCCCTTGGGCTCATCCTGGCGATCCGGACGACCCAACGGCGGCTGAGGTATGCGCGGGGCCGGACCCTGCCGAGGCAGAACACCAAGGCTTGCCTTCGCAGTTTTTCCTAAGTTGTTCGCATGTCAAGGAGGACTCCTGAGCATCGCGCCTCAGGAGCCTAACTGGTCACATAGCCCCCTCACCCCCTGGGCTCGTCCTGGTGATCCGGACGACCCAACGGCGGCTGAGGTATGCGCGGGGCTGGGCTCCACCAACGCAGAACAATAAATCAAATGGAAAAGTCGGGGAACCATAATCTAATCATTGCAAAACATATTGTTCCAAGCAAATAGTCTTAAACGCCTCCACGAGGCATTCTACATGATACAGGACAAACAAGAAGGAGCAGCGTCACCAAGCCACCTCTTCAGCCCTGGGTGTTGCCGTCACCCGCCAGCGGAGCCCCGTTGCCAGGTGCGTCGCTCGTCCCCTCCGCCCCGGTCGGAGGACCGACGACGAGGAACTTGCTCTGCAGGGCGTCCACAGAGTCCTTCACGGCGGCAGTAGCAACGTCCTGGGAGTCGGAGTCCACCGGATCAAGGAAGGAGGAGAAGTCAAAGCCGACGTCCCGAAGATAGAGATGACTGAAGACGCACGTGAGGGCCGAGGAAGAAAGCAAGCGAGCCTCACCTTCCACCAAAGAGCCAAACCCGTCGACATCGTCCTCGAGCACTTCCATGACCTCAGGGAGCACAGTGGCAGGGCTCTCCCTCGGGGCCGTCACCGTCGCCTTCTTCAAGAGATCGTCCCCGAAGAGCGACCGCTAAGCCTTGTGCAACCTCACCTCGAGGGAGGTGAGGGTGCTGCATTCCATGGTGGCCGCTTCCTTGGCCTTAGCAAGGGCTGCGTGGGCCGCCTCCGCCTCCTCCTACAGCTTCATCAGGCACTCGCGCTCCGCAGCCTGCTCCAGGGCTGCCTTCTTTAACTCGGCGTCTCGATCAGCGACAACAGCCTCCTGGGCCTTCAGCTTCTCCTCTCGCTCCTAGAGCTGGCTGGCCTATGCGATTTGTTGATCCTGAAGAGCCTTCAGCTCAGCCTCCACCGTGCGACACCGACCTTCGGCTTCCGTGGCCTCCCTTCGCGCCAGGTCGCACTCGGCAGCTGCCACCCCAAACACCTTCTGGGCCTCCTCCGTAGAGCCCCAGGCCACCCGGACAGATGCACCGGCCTGGAGCCGTCCAGAGATTAGCCCAGGTGGGTGGCTAGTCCTATATATATATATAGAGGCCCTGGCCCTCTTCCCAAATATTGAGCGGGAAGGGCGCCAACAATTGGACATTTTGAAGGGGAATATCTAGTACACTTATCCTGACTAAAGTTGGTCTCAGACTGCCAAATACTCTGATGATGACGCCATCTTGGGCTCCACGGTGACCTCCATCTTGCTGCTTTGCTAGTCTTGGTCTTGTTGCACCGAAACGACAACCTTTGCCTGATGCCTTGGCCTGTGCTTGCTCCCTTTGCGCCAAAGGGGAAACAAGGACACTTCATAGGCCGGCGACCGCCTGGCGCCCGCCTGGCCTCGATCGTCATGGCTTGCATAATGGGCACCTCGCGAGATACCCCTGCCTTGATCTCTCCGCCTCCTCGTGAGCCTGCCTGACGAGGCTGCTCCTGAGGAAGTTTCATGTCGTCCGCCCCGCGAGGCTTAGCCCCTTGCGAGGGTCTTGAGCTTGAGCTGATGAAGGTGGGCCACACTGGGCCACTGCTTGAGCCATGCCGCAGGCCGCAGGTAGGCAAGTCTGGGGACCCCCGTTGCCAGAACGCCGATAGTAGCCCCCGGGCCCAAGGCGCGCCTGGACTTGGCTTAGCAGAGAAGCGAAGGGGCAAGAGAGAACCTCCGTGGGCCCCAACAGCCTGCGTCCTTGGGCGCCGCGTGGCGGTTGATTGGACGTGGGCGTCTCCGCTTCCCCACGACGCCTCGGCAACCGCCCCGACATGACTAGTCCCTGCATGCAAAACGGGTCATGATTACCTGTGATCGGGGAGGCCGATGGTTGGCCTCCTCCGGCTATAAGTTCGGAACTGCACGAGCCCTTCCAGTCCATCTCTCCTTGCTCCGCCTCCTCTTCTTCACTCCTCCTCCATTTTGACGACAATGGCGCCGATCCGGCGGTTCTCGATCGAAGAGAAAGGGAAGGCCCCCCGAGAGGGGCCCGTCCCACTCCCGCTGAAGAAGCGGCCAGTCCCCTGCCGCCGAGATGAGGGTGCTCGGCAGGAGACATCGATGGCTTGGTACGAGTGGCCTCCTCCCGGATATCCATTACCCTTGTACGCCCATCCTGAGTGCCGTGGGGAAGAGGGCGCCGAGCGGCACCGCCCGCGTCACCGGCGTCACCGACGGATCACGGCGAGGCGCGTCGTTCCCCCTGGAGTCCACGTTGCGGACTCTTCCCGCGAGCTCATGCTTCATGCTGCCATGCCTTCGAGCTCTTGGATCCGCCTTCCTGCCTCCTTCGCCTTCGAGATACCGCTGAGGGGGCCTTAGGAGCTTTGGCTGCAGCACGCCGACTGCCGCACCCCCACGACCGAAGCGAAGGTCGAGGTTGTCGCCCTCGCAAGGTCTTTATGACCCAAGGCTGGGGCGAGATCGCTAGGGTATGCCGAACGGGGGGCGCCCTCGTGATTCATTTGGAATACGACAATGCCTCCCTGATGTTCTTCAAGGTCTTCGATGCGGAAGGACGCCGGCTGGAGTGTTGCCCCAGAGACAGCGGCCGGAGCTCTGGAGTGGCGAGGGCCAGGCCCGTCGCCTGCTTTTCCAGCAGCTCCTCTGGTAGCAGCGGGTGTGCCGGAGGGTCCAGCGACTCCCCTGAACTTCTCCTGACTCCATAGACGAGCGACGACAGCTATGAGCCTCCGAGCTCACGTCGCGCCCGGAGCAGAGCCAGCGCACCCGGTGGTCGGTGCGACTGATCTGGATGAGGTTGGCACCGGCCCCACGAGGCCCATTGATGATGGCGTCTGCTGCCGAGGCACCTATAGTTTGGGCTCCTTAGGGTTTGCGTCTTTTGTTTCCTGCGGGGAATCAAGGAAGTACCCCGTGGGGGTATGTAAAGCGTCTGTAATCCCTTCTATTAATATGATCCTTATCGTGATGCAGTGTGAGATGCTTGTCCCGTCCCAGCTTGGTTCCTCCTTTCTAACCTCACGAGAGATTGGTGCTCTGCACCGACAGGTCCCGGTCCCCAGGCAGGCTTCAGCCGTCGCTGGTATGCTAGGTCGCGATTCCGTGGTCAAGGCCAGGAGGTGAGCAGCCTGAGGTCCAGTAAGAGCCCCCGAGGCGCGATGCTCAGGAGGTCCCCCTTGGCGCTCAAGCAGCCGTCGCTCGGTGAGAAAGGAGCGCAACGTCGCCGTTACAGTGCTGCATTAGGTGCATAGTCGGTGTCGCGTTAGCTAGCAGTTCCATAGAGGGCAACTTATCTCAGGAGTTTGGGGCCATTTCTCGGCGCGGCGCCAGACCCACGCGTCTGTAGTTGGGGAGTTACCCGGTGAGGTCCTCGCGAGCTTCCTCCCTCTCTCCCGCACTCCCCTTCGTGTTCTACGTCCTCGGGTCCCGGCCCTCGAGTGAGCTCAGCCGTCGCTGGTTTGCCAGGTCGCGATGCCGTGGAAAAGGCCAGGAGGTGAGGGCTGGAGAGCCAGTAAGAGCCCGTGAGTCGTGATGCTCAGGTGCCCCCCTTTAACCCACAAGTGGTTCGTGTGGGTGAGAGAGGAAGAGAGACCGCAAAGGCCTCGCCCGACGCTGTCCCTTAGAGAGACCCTGTAAACTCATCACGAGGAAAAGAGAATTGCCATCACAATTGTCGGCCAGCCACTGGTTGCTCTGGGGGAGTGATGAGGGCACTGAGGGCCTGGTGAGGTGGCGCCTTGTGGGGCTGCCGCGGCCAGAGCTCTGCCACTTAGATTTGTCAGCATTGCAGGGACGGACGCATGCACAAGTGTCGTGCCAGGGGGAGCAGCTCCACAGGTTGGTGTCAATCGATCGAGCGATTAAGTCAAGCAGGTTAAGCATGGAATAGTAAATTAGCTCAGACGAATGCGAGAGGGATACACGCCACTGGGTCAGGCCCGAGCGGCTTGGGGATAATGCAGCCCGAGGGGTGCCCCCAGCAAGGTAAACTAAAGACATGAGCAAAAGAGATACATGCTGCAGGGACGGACCCATGCAGCCTAGGAATGATGCAGCCCTGGGGGCGCTCCCGGCTGAAAGCGGAACTCGAAAGATGTCACCTAATACCGTCGGAGATGAAGGAGCATTGAAGTAGCGGACGACGCGCGGCGAGGAAGCTGATCCTCATGAGCTCCCAGGACCCGGAGCCTCGGGAGGCTCTGGGGGCCCTGGCGGCTCCTCGAGGACCATCTCCATCTCCGCCAGGACTGCACAGTGCCTGACCACCTGAGCCTCCAGAATGCTCCTCAGCGGGCGCTGATGAGCAGCGGCCACATTCGGCAGGCCGAGAGGCATGTGAACATAGCTGTGAGGTGGACCCTCACAACATCCCACGCGCGAGGGCCAGAGGGGCTCCTGAGACGCGGCTCAGTTGAGCCCTGGCACGTCGATGCAGACGCGCAGCCCACCATCCTCGCCTGGATGGGGGGCTACGGTGGGTAAGCGGTGACTGCCGCGCATGACTCTTGACTCCTACAGCTCCTGAGTGTTTCTTGTGATGAACTCCTAAGAGTTGGACCTCCCTTGCCTCGCACCTTCCTGAGGGAAACGTGGCGCGAAGCACGCCTCCAAGTGGTGCCCGAGCGCCTCCCTCGTGACCTTGGCAAAGTCAGTGGCTCTCCAGGCGAGAGCCCCCGATCCTTGCCCGAGGTGGGTGCCAGGCGCGCCTTCCTATGAGACAGAGGGAGGCTCCCCTTGAACAGGCGCGGATCCTGATGTGGTGCCACCGGAGGTGCCTACCTCCTGAGGGCTTGTGCCAGGTACTGTCTTCTTCTTCTTAGGGACTACCTCGGGAAAGATCCCGCTCCTGTGATCTGGATCTTCGATTGACGCAGCCTAGAAGGCACGCTCCAGAGAACACACTGCATCCTTCTCCTCAGAGGGGACTGTGATGACTCCACCGCTTCCTGGCATCTTGAGGACATTGTAGCCATGGTGGGTCACTGCCATGAACTTGGCCAGGGCCGGATACCCGAGGATGGCGTTGTATGGCAGGCGAATGTGGAGACATCGAAGTCGATGAGCTCAGTACGGTAGTTCTTGCGCTGTTCGAAGGTGACAGGGAGGCGGACCTGCCCTATCGGGGTGGTAGAACCATCAGTGACTCCTGAGAAAGGCTCGGTTGGCTGAAGTTGATCATACAACACTTGGAGATTGTTGAATGTCTCGACAGAGAGAACATTGAGCCCTGCTCCACCATCAATGAGGGTCCTGGTGACCTACACATTGTTGATGACTGGGGAACAGAGCATTAGGAGAACTCCAGCCGTTGCTGCGCACTTGAGCTGATCCGCTGAGATGAACATGATGGCACACGTGGACCACCTGAGAGGGCGTGATGCCTCGGGCTTTGGGAGGACGTCATTCACCTCGCGAGCAAACTGCTTGAAGATGCGCTGAGAGGCCAGGGCTTGAGCTCTGCCCAGGATGCAAGTGATTGCGTGTGGCTCCTGGAAGCCCCCAGCCCCTTGTCCTGATGCTGGTCATCATTCCTCCTTGGCGGTGGTGGCAGTGGAGGGAGGCCTGCGTTGCCTTGCAGGCGATCCTCACGAGGCTGATCCCTCCAATCCCCCTCGTGAGGCTGGTCCTGCCAGTGGTCCTCGCGAGGTCGGCCACGCCACCCTTGGCGAGGGCCACGGTCTTCCCATCGTCCTCCACCTCTTCCTCCTCCTCGGCCATAGCCCCGATCATTGCGCTCAAGGCGTCGGCCGATACGTCCGTCTCGCACAGCTCTGAGCTCTTGGCACTCGTTGGTGTTGTGAGTGTGGAGGTCGTGGTACACGCAGTACTGGCTGCCCTTGGATGACTCCGGCTGATCCTTGCCTCGCTTGGTGTCTGGCTCAGCTGCGAGCACAGCCGCTCCTTTGCGCTTCACGTCCTTGACCTTGGGCTTCTTCTCTTCCGGATTAGCAGCTGGAAGCTCGAGGAGGGAGAGGCGCCCTTCCTCAGCCCTGGCGCACTTGGTCGCCAAGTTGAACAGCTCCAGAGATGTGCACAGATCCTCATGGATCGCCAGCTCTTCCTTCATGTCAGGACCCCGACTCAATGCCACATAGATCTAGCATGTAACACTTCATATCACTTTGCGGCCTCACGCACGGTATTCCCACGGGTGTCGCCTTACCTTTACCCGGGACCGTTTGCGCCTTTTGGCACACGTATATGACAGTGTCGCTAGCATCCATATGATAAGGAGCCCGGGCTGACATGGCTAGTCGTAAACCCAAAGTGGCACAAACTTACAGGGATAGGCATCCATGACCCAGCATCGAACGTGTGGTCATCAGCGAGTGAATCCAGGCTGTAGCACTGGGCTAGCAGGACTCCGGTGAACCGGGCTGTAGCGGGCTAACAGGACTCCGGTATTCATCGCGTGACATTTCCCCGAAGGGACAGACACAGGAACGAAGAAGGACACATGCCGGCCAGCCTAAGTGTTCCGGAGCAGTAGCAAGCTACCATGGCTCGGTGGAAACACTAGGAGACATTTCCCGGTAAGAGAGGCTACTAAAGATAAACAACTAGATAGTCAGATCCCACACATACCAAGCATTTCAATAACATACACACAATATGCTCGATATGTGCAATACAACATGGCATCACAAAATGACTCTACGACTCAAGTAGTTTATTCAATAGGCTCCGAGGAGCGAGACATTACAAACATGGGTCTCATGACCCAACAATCAGAGCATACAAGTCAAAGCACAAGCGGAAGCTATCATGTCTGAGTACAGACATCTATAAATGAAAAAGGCTGAGAAGCCTGACTATCGATCAGATCCTGCCGAGGGCACAAGATCGTAGCTGAGGTATCAAGCTAAACGTCGAAGTCCAAGCGGAACTACTAGTGAGACTGAAGTCTCTCTACAAAAACATAAAATAGGCAAACGTGAGTACAAATGTACCCAGCAAGACTTACATCAGATCTATCTACACATGCATCATTATCAACAAAGGGGATGGTGGAGTTTGACTGCAGCAAGCCAGCTTTGACTCGGTGGCTATCCTGAACTACGACTGCAAGTAACTCTTTTGAGGTGGCGCACACGAGTCCACATATTCACAATATCAATACACCACTATGGATCCGCTCCCGTCTCCCTACGAGAACGCCATCCATAGCACTCACGCTTATCTTGCGTATTTTAGAGTATCCACTTTCACTTGTCTATGAACTGATATACGCAACCCAGAAGTCCTTTACCGCAGACACGGCTATTCGAATAGATGATGTTAACCCTGCAGGGGTGTACTTCTTCATACATGTTTCCACCACTTAGCGTCTGCACACGACATGTGCTCGGCAGACTTCAAGCGAAAGCCGACGTGGGTGTAGACCACGACCTACCTAAACACTCAAGTCTCTAGTCCAGGTTTATCGCCTATTCGGGTTCCATCCATGAGGAGATCCGGCCGGAGTTTCGCTCACAGCCCCAAACGATGTGAACAGGGTTCCCGAGATACCAAACGGCATCCGGTACACCGTGCCACGTGCCTACCGCATCACAGCCCACCCCTACGGTCAGCGCTGTCCACGGCCTCTAGCATACTACAAACACCAGAAACTACTTGCAACTCCTGGACAGAGGACGAGGGTGAATCAGAAGTCGAGCGGGGTCATATTTCAGGGCCCAATGTATGGTAGTAGCTGAATCATGGATCACAAACACAGAACTCAGTTCCTAAGGATGGCTCCAATGAGACAACCCACCATGTACTCCTACATGGCCTCTCACCGCTACCTTTACCAAATCGTGTTCACACACTTAGCTCGCACACAGTAGGACATGTTCACACGCCTCTGATTCATCCCCGATGAATCAGACCTGACTCAACTCTAAGCAGTAGCAGGCATGACAAACAAACATGAATGAGTAGGCACAACAGGGCTCAAACAACTCCTACTCATGCTAGTGGGTTTCATCTATTTACTGTGGCAATGACAGGTCATGCAGAGGATAAAGGGGTTCAGCTACCGTAGCAAGTAACAGTTGAATCGTTGTTGTCCTAATGCAGTAAAAGAGAGCAGGAGCGAGAGAGTGGGATTGTATCAGAATGAACAAGGGGGTTTTTCTTGCCTGGCACTTCTGAAGATAACATTGAGTCTTCATCAGTGTCAACGATCACATCATCGGTATCACGTCTATCGAGAGGGGACAAATACCGGCAACACAGAAGGGAACACAATCAATGCAATGCACAATATGATGCATGATCATGACATGGCAAAATGAATGTGTTTTGAGCTAATGCATCTAGCAACAAGTTAAATGGGGTTGGTTTGAATACAAGATTCAAATTCAAACTCCATATGTGATTATTTAAATGCCATTTAGTTGATTTGTGCTAAACAGCAGCTATAAGTTGTTCTAACATGCATGAAAATGGTACAGATGGATTCCTTAAATTTTTCTGATAATTTTTCATATATAAATTATTTAATTTGGAGTTACGGTTAATTTTCTATGATTTATTGAAGTTTAGGGCATTTTCTGAAATTATAAATCATTTCCTAATTTATTTTAATTCCAGAAAGGAATTATTGTGTCAGCATGACCTCATGCTGACCTCAGCAGGTCAACGGGCGCCGTCCAGGTCAAACTGACCTGTGGGACCCATATGTCAGCGTCACAGTTAGTTAACAGGGGGTTATCTGCTTAATTAAAGGATTAGAGGGGGTCGGGGCCCACTGGTCAGTGTCAGTGGCTAATTGGGTTTAGTTAATGGCCTGGGGCCCACACGTCAGTGAGAGAGAGGGGAGGGTCAAACCGGGCAGTGGGTCAACCCACGCCGGTCAAGGGTCAACGGTCGCCGGCGTTTAGCCGCCGACGAGTCCCGACGCGGTGCTGCGCTGCGGAAATGGCCTACAGAGCGCCGTTTGGCGCGCGGAGCACGACTACGGGATGCGGACGCTCGTCCGCATCCAACCAGGGTGGTGGCGCGGCCGGGGAGTGGCCGGAGAGTGGTCGCCGACGAGCTTTAGCGGCGGCCGGAGTTCGGATGAGTTGCGGGTTTGGTGTTGCAGCGCGCAAACGAACCAACTAACGCGCTAGCCATGCTTTGTGTGCAGCCTCGAGTTCGTTGGACGCTGGTGCGCGACCAAAAGGTCACCGGAGTGACGCCGGCGTCGAGCTCGTGCGGCGGTGGGTTTCGGCCTTGATGGAATCAGCGGCCAGAGCGGGAGGTAGGGCACGGGGAGAGGGGAAATCGGGTCAAAGGCTCACCGCGGAGCTGTAGGGAGGGTTAGTGGGCTCGGGGGTGCGCCGGAGTGGCCGAATCGACGTAGAAGGGCGCCGGGCCGAAGCTTGGAGATGATGACGATGGCGGCTGCTCGGGGCCCTTCTGGTCGCGTGAGACGGCGGGGAGGACGAGGGCGGAACAGCGGAGCTTTGGGAGGCGCCGGGGAGGCGAGACGGTGGCTGTGGCCGCACGAGCGCTGGTCGGCGGCGACGGCCTCCATTCGGTCGCGGGAGGGGAAACAGAGGAGCGAGGGGGAGGGA
>NC_041393.1:208402449-208410395 GCF_002162155.2 Triticum dicoccoides
TCCAAAAGCTTATAAAATATTTCAGGGGTATTTGAAATTATATTCTAATTATATGAATATAATTCAAATTCAAATAGCTAATGAATTAAATCCAAAGTCCCAAAAATAAATCCTTAAAAATGTTCAATATTTTGGTTGGGACCAGAACCCTTACCAAAAATTATCAAACATTTAAGAGGAGCACCTTGGAGCAATGAATGAGATTTCTAGGGTTTTTGCCCCTCTTTTATTTAAGTTTTTGAGGCTTCCAAAATTCCTCAGTTCAAGTTTCAAAAATATAGACATGATGCACACATGAAGCTAGCCTAGAGCAATACCAGAAGCTAGGGATGTGACAACTCACCCCCACTAAACAAGAATCTCGTCTCGAGATTCAAGCGTAGGGTAGGATGAAGGGGAAACGCAAACTAGTACAATCTTCACGATCCAGGGTGCACTTCAAATGAACATTGATTTGAACACCATCTTTGTCTTGTCGTCTTGCTCTGAGAACTCCAGCTAACATGACAACGAGAGGAAAGGAAAAACCCTAAAAGAATCGTGCTTCTCGAAGGTCGAATAACTCAGGATTAACTCTCGGGATGAGTCATAGCAACATCTCTCGAGCTGAGACACTAAACATACATCCATGTGAATGGAGTGAAGTAGATGACGAAGGTTCACTAGGTAGACAACAATTCCAGACTTAAGAAGGTGGTAAACGATTGTCCACATAGCGAGGAGTTGAGTTGCCATGATACCACGACGAAACATCCTGGAGGAGGGTGATTCGTAGATTATTTCCTTAAGTGGCAAAAAGAATTACCTTTGATTCAGAGATCATTGAAACTCTTTAAACCAGCCTAAGACATTTCTCGAGCGATCATTTGGAGGGGGCCGGTAGAATGGCATTCTCCGACTTGGATGATGTGGATTACCTTGTTGAAGACAACGTAATGGATGAATTTGCTTATCACCGGAGATGGAAGAGACCCATGGTAGAATGGCACATTGGCGGTGCAAGCTGGGAACAAAATGCAAATGCTGGGAATGATTCTAGTAACTGGGGAAGAACCCAACAATAGAGAGTGAAATCACTGTTTGAAAAGATCATAGCATTGCCGAGGAAACTGAGAGCAAACCCAGTTAGTGCCGATGATAACACCTAGCGCTTGTGCGTGCTCTCAAGAACTTGAGCATTTCCATATTCATCAAGGTTTTACCATCATCCGTGTCAAGGATCCTGGCAACACAACATACCACCATGATGAACAACGATGGACGATGCAGATGCATAGGAAGATAACATCAACTCAGATTTCACCCTAGCGAGGCCAAGGAAACAAAATCTGGATGAACGACCAAGAGACATTTAGCACTCCGCTTCCAATGTTCTCCTTGACGTGCTAGTGTAACCCATTCATAGATATGGTTTGATAACTAGAACATCAAGTAAAGGTCGGACTTCGGAAGCAATAGAATCCATAAGGAATAGTTACGGAGGTAAATCCTACGAAATCCTTATGGGGAGGTGGCCAACTTCCCCAAACAAGGTACTACAATAATAGGTCTTCCGGCTGGGTGTGTTGGCCACGACATCCACTTTACCGGTTATCGAGGGACCATTATTATAGTTCTTGGGAGATGTTCCAACCATCATATCTGCCTGAGACTCAGATCTGGTTGGTGTCAGGTTATTCCAGACTCATCGAGTCTAGGAAGAAAAATGAAAGTTTGCAACACAAATCGACGAGATGACGTTGCGAGATTCTCAGGAAATGAACTACGATAGCAAGCTCCAAAACATGAGCTGGTTCTGCTACAATCATGTGAACACGTTGTTCCAGACAAGCATGCCCACATGGTAGTCTTACAATAAAACACTACCGAGTTCTGGTTGGGAACCATAATCGAGGATATTGAAGTCTTGTGCATGACCTAGGATTAGCACATCAACTCCTTTTCCTTGAACAAATCAATCAGTGGCTTGGTGTGCTAGGGTATACATATGGAATGGAGGTTGCAAGTCTCCGAACCACCGAATACTTCGCACGTATGCATGACTGACTTGGGATGATTCCAGAGGAAGTAAAACTAACTTTCTCAAATTCACGGCGGCAACTTTCACCAAATGCACGTGTATAAAAGGAAGTCACTCCTTTCATCGACAAATACTTCATGAGCTAGCATGAAGAAAATGCTTTCAAAAGTTTCCAACACTAGCTTAATGTCCAACAAAATCATGGAGGTGATAAGGATGTTGTCAATGGGCTCAACTACAATTCATCTCGGTTTCCTTTTAAAAGGAATTCCATAGTTAAGTGAACAAGTGATAGCATTGGTCAGGCCAAAGATGTAATGGTGTATGCTCGAGGGATCAACCACGAATAAGACAGCATTACGAGCATCATTGGTACTGATTTGATTTGACGATAGCCCACACTCAAATCAAGGGATTGATATGACAATAGGTCCAGCAACTGATCACAGGGACCAATCGATGAAGATATCATCTTTCTTCAACACACACTACACAAGATTATTCCTTTGGAACGAACTAAGTCAGGCAAACTTTTATCCTCCAACTCTCTAAGTTGTTGTCTAGCTTAACCAGCTAGCTCAGGGATATCTAACACCGATTCTTGGAGAGAAGGTGGTTCACAAGAACCCAACTTGATCACGGGCTCAACATAACGGTCAGGTGACGACCTGGTGATACTTCCGAGAAGATATTCAGAAAATCATGAACCACCGGTATGTTACTAAGCTCGAGAACAATCTCGCTTTTCAGGACAAGATGATATGATCAAAAAGAAAAAAAATGAGGGATTGACACAATCCTAGCTCATTGATCGAAGAGTGCACCGGAAATAAGGACTAGGTAGCACGATCAATCTTAGAATGGTGATTCAATAACCAACATACTAAGAATAAGATTATTGTCCATTAACTACCAAGCAACGAAGTTGCTAGGAGTATTGATTTCGCACATCACGGTACACTTGTCGGCATTCCGGTTACAACAACACGGTAGCCAAGAAATGAATAATGATGGCGAGGAGTATCACTACGTCAAAATTCATGAGAGTTGGTGCAGTTCTCATGACAATTCTGACATAAAGGGGGTAATACTCCAAGGTAGAACAGAACAAAAGTTGGATTGGCATTTGATCTGCGGACTACAATTGTTTTGACCCAATCCTAGATATGGATGAGGTACTGGAGTTTGTTTCTCCTAGTCATTCCGGGATAGAATGGCTTGACAGACCACAAGAGTAATAGGCATCGATGAGCGAATGCACACATAATCTTGACTATCAATTGATAGACGAGGGTCAGAATGCAGCTAAAGAGAACAACTCAAAGGAACATATAATTTTCTGAGTTGTGGATGCATAGATTAGTATGTCGAACCAAGTTCAACATATTTCTTCCGGATAACCCATGCAGAAAGGTAGTACTGGCAGAGTCACGATTTATGAATGGAGAACTCCTCAAAAGTACTCTAATTGTGATTTTTTTGGATCCAATAAACATCTGCCATAAGCAGTTCATGGTATTTGGAAGAAGAAGATACCACGGACTTCAAGGACTATCGCAAAGGGTACTAATATCCTGAAGGAACTAGCAAACACTATCAACATGAAGTAAGTAGGGTGAATCTCGGGTTTAAGAACCTAGGAATAGAATGCCTACTAACTAATAACATCACGGGATGCTTTCGAGAATAAAGGCCAGAATCATCACGCTAGGACACAAATCATGGCTAGACCCCTAGATGACCCCCTGAGACACCTAGGGTCATAATAATAATTCCAACATAATTGTCAAGGCAATAGAATACCTCAACTCAACAGTTAGTGTGATTGAGCTGGCATAAAGGAACATCGAAAACCAGAGGGAAAGGATTTTGCAAATGCATCAGACTATTTAGAAACCTGGGATGACTCGGACAGCATAACGGCTGTAAATGCTCAGAAAAGATTTGAGACATTCACAAAAATGGTGGCATAACCACTCAGAAGCACAATATCAAGGTCTCGAGATCAACAGTTAACATACAGAAGTACTAGGAACTGAAATGAGGCTTAATCCAACAATCTTATAGGTCTACGGATTAGTAACATGTGATCCTGATAGAAAGAAGAGATAGCCTAGTTCTTAATCCCCGTAGGAAAGATAAGATGACTCAGATCAGAAAGGCATGAGGTATAAGGAGTAAAAAGAGCCTTACGGTTCATCCCACAATCAATTCCCTTACATAACTAAAGCATTTCTAGACTCAACTTCGACCAGTTTGGCTTGGTAAACCTACAGGCAGTCAAGCTCTGATACCAACGCTGTCAGGACCCCGACACAATGCCACATAGATCTAGCATGTAACACTTCATATCACTTTGCGGCCTCACGCACGATATTCCCACGGGTGTCGCCTTTCCTTTACCCGGGACCGTTTGCGCCTTTTGGCACACGTATATGACAGTGTCGCTAGCATCCATATGATAAGGAGCCCGGGCTGACATGGCTAGTCGTAAACCCAAAGTGGCACAAACTTACAGGGACAGGCATCCATGACCCAGCATCGAACGTGTCGGTCATCAGCGAGTGAATCCAGGCTGTAGCACTGGGCTAGCAGGACTCCGGTGAACCGGGCTGTAGCGGGCTAACAGGACTCCGGTATTCATCGCGTGACATTTCCTTGAAGGGACAGACACAGGAACGAAGAAGGACACATGCCGGCCAGCCTAAGTGTTCCGGAGCAGTAGCAAGCTACCATGGCTCGGTGGAAACACTAGGAGACATTTCTCGGTAAGAGAGGCTACTAAAGATAAACAACTAGATAGTCAGATCCCACACATACCAAGCATTTCAATAACATACACACAATATGCTCGATATGTGCAATACAACATGGCATCACAAAATGACTCTACGACTCAAGTAGTTTATTCAATAGGCTCCGAGGAGCGAGACATTACAAACATGGGTCTCATGACCCAACAATCAGAGCATACAAGTCAAAGCACAAGCGGAAGCTATCATGTCTGAGTACAGACATCTATAAATGAAAAAGGCTGAGAAGCCTGACTATCGATCAGATCCTGCCGAGGGCACAAGATCGTAGCTGAGGTATCAAGCTAAACGTCGAAGTCCAAGCGGAACTACTAGTGAGACTGAAGTCTCTCTGCAAAAACATAAAATAGGCAAACGTGAGTACAAATGTACCCAGCAAGACTTACATCAGATCTATCTACACATGCATCATTATCAACAAAGGGGATGGTGGAGTTTGACTGCAGCAAGCCAGCTTTGACTCGGTGGCTATCCTGAACTATGACTGCAAGTAACTCTTTTGAGGTGGCGCACACGAGTCCACATATTCACCATATCAATACACCACTATCGATCCGCTCCCGTCTCCATACGAGAACGCCATCCATAGCACTCACGCTTATCTTGCGTATTTTAGAGTATCCACTTTCACTTGTCTATGAACTGATATAAGCAACCCAGAAGTCCTTTACCGCGGACACGGCTATTCGAATAGATGATGTTAACCCTGCAGGGGTGTACTTCTTCATACATGTTTCCACCACTTAGCGTCTGCACACGACATGTGCTCGGCAGACTTCAAGCGAAAGCCGACGTGGGTGTAGACCACGACCTACCTAAACACTCAAGTCTCTAGTCCAGGTTTATCGCCTATTCGGGTTCCATCCATGAGGAGATCCGGCCGGAGTTTCGCTCACAGCCCCAAACGATGTGAACAGGGTTCCCGAGATACCAAACGGCATCCGGTCCACCGTGCCACGTGCCTACCGCATCACAGCCCACCCCTACGGTCAGCGCTGTCCACGGACTCCAGCATACTACAAACACCAGAAACTACTTGCAACTCCTGGATAGAGGACGAGGGTGAATAAGAAGTCGAGCGGGGTCATATTTCAGGGCCCAATGTATGGTAGTAGCTGAATCATGGATCACAAACACAGAACTCAGTTCCTAAGGACGGCTGCAATGAGACAACCCACCATGTACTCCTACATGGCCTCTCACCGCTACCTTTACCAAATCGTGTTCACACACTTAGCTCACACACAGTAGGACATGTTCACACGCCTCTGATTCATCCCCGATGAATCAGACCTGACTCAACTCTAAGCAGTAGCAGGCATGACAAACAAACATGAATGAGTAGGCACAACAGGGCTAAAACAACTCCTACTCATGCTAGTGGGTTTCATCTATTTACTGTGGCAATGACAGGTCATGCAGAGGATAAAGGGGTTTAGCTACCGCAGCAAGTAACAGTTGAATCTTTGTTGTCCTAATGCAGTAAAAGAGAGCAGGAGCGAGAGAGTGGGATTGTATCGGAATGAACAAGGGGGTTTTGCTTGCCTGGCACTTCTGAAGATAACATTGAGTCTTCATCAGTGTCAACGATCACATCATCGGTATCACGTCTATCGAGAGGGGACAAATAACGGCAACACAGAAGGGAACACAATCAATGCAATGCACAATATGATGCATGATCATGACATGGCAAAATGAATGTGTTTTGAGCTAATGCATCTAGCAACAAGTTAAATGGGGTTGGTTTGAATACAAGATTGAAATTCAAACTCCATATGTGATTATTTAAATGCCATTTAGTTGATTTGTGCTAAACAGCAGCTATAAGTTGTTCTAATATGCATGAAAATGGTACAGATGGATTCCTTGAATTTTTCTGATAATTTTTCATATATAAATTATTTAATTTGGAGTTACGGTTAATTTTCTATGATTTATTGAAGTTTAGGGCATTTTCTGAAATTATAAATCATTTCCTAATTTATTTTAATTCCAGAAAGGAATTATTGCGTCAGCATGACCTCATGCTGACCTCAGCAGGTCAACGGGCGCCGTCCAGGTCAAACTGACCTGTGGGACCCATATGTCAGCGTCACAGTTAGTTAACAGGGGGTTATCTGCTTAATTAAAGGATTAGGGGGGGTCGGGGCCCACTGGTCAGTGTCAGTGGCTAATTGGGTTTAGTTAATGGCCTGGGGCCCACACGTCAGTGAGAGAGAGGGGAGGGTCAAACCGGGCAGTGGGTCAACCCACGCCGGTCAAGGGTCAACGGTCGCCGGCGTTTAGCCGCCGGCGAGTCCCGACGCGGTGCTGCGCTGCGGAAATGGCCTACAGAGCGCCGTTTGGCGCGCGGAGCACGACTACGGGATGCGGACGCTCGTCCGCATCCAACCAGGGTGGTGGCGCGGCCGGGGAGCGGCCGGAGAGTGGTCGGCGACGAGCTTTAGCGGCGGCCGGAGTTCGGATGAGTTGCGGGTTTGGTGTTGCAGCGCGCAAATGAACCAACTAACGCGCTAGCCATGCTCTGTGTGCAGCCTCGAGTTCGTTGGACGCTGGTGCGCGACCAAAAGGTCACCGGAGTGACGCCGGCGTCGAGCTCGTGCGGCGGTGGGTTTCGGCCTTGATGGAATCAGCGGCCAGAGCGGGAGGTAGGGCACGGGGAGAGGGGAAATCGGGTCAAAGGCTCACCGCGGAGCTGCAGCGAGGGTTAGTGGGCTCGGGGGTGCGCCGAAGTGGCCGAATCAACGGAGAAGGGCGCCGGGCCGAAGCTTGGAGATGATGACGATGGCGGCTTCTCGGGGCCCTTCTGGTCGCGTGAGACGGCGGGGAGGACGAGGGCGGAACAGCGGAGCTTTGGGAGGCGTCGGGGAGGCGAGACGGTGGCTGTGGCCGCGCGAGCGCTGGTCGGCGGAGACGGCCTCCATTCGGTCGCGGGAGGGGAAACAGAGGAGCAAGGGGGAGGGAGGTCCAGAGAGCGAGGGAGAAGTGAGAGGGGGTCGGGGGCTGCGTGGCGTCGCGGGAGGGACCAGGGAAGGAGGAGGCAGCCAGGCAGGGAGGAGGTGGCCTCCTCGGCCGCGCGCGTGCGAGCACGCAGCTGCTCCCACTGGCAA
>NC_041393.1:208410423-208465817 GCF_002162155.2 Triticum dicoccoides
TGGGCCGGCTGGGCCGGTTGGTGGCGCCAGGTAGGCTGCGGTAAGTGGCCCAGGTAGGTTTTCTGCTCTGTTTTATTTTTTTCCTTCTTCTGTTTTGTTTTATTTAATTTATTTTGCCACTGTTTTGAATTTAAAATAATTCAAACAATGCCAAAAACTCCTCTGAATATTTTATATTGCTAGATGGACTTTTCCAAAAGCTTATAAAATATTTCAGGGGTATTTGAAATTATATTCTAATTATATGAATATAATTCAAATTCAAATAGCTAATGAATTAAATCCAAAGTCCCAAAAATAAATCCTTAAAAATGTTCAATATTTTGGTTGGGACCAGAACCCTTACCAAAAATTATCAAACATTTAAGAGGAGCACCTTGGAGCAATGAATGAGATTTCTAGGGTTTTTGCCCCTCTTTTATTTAAGTTTTTGAGGCTTCCAAAATTCCTCAGTTCAAGTTTCAAAAATATAGACATGATGCACACATGAAGCTAGCCTAGAGCAATACCAGAAGCTAGGGATGTGACACTTCATCTTGATGTCACGAACGCCATCGAAGAAGGCTGAGATGATGGCTTCCTCAGCCACCCTGGGGATCTTGAGGCGGGCTTTGTTGAAGCGCTGGATGTACTTTTGCAGGGTCTCTCCGGGCTGTTGCTTGATGCGGCGCAAGTCACTCATGGCCGGGGGTCGATCACGAGTGCCTTGGAAGTTAGCAATGAAGCGAGTGCACATCTCGTCCCAAGAAGAGATCGTGTTGGGAGGCAGGTTCAGGAGCTAGGTGCGGGCGCCATCCTTGAGTGCCATGGGAAACCAGTTCGCCATGACATTTTCGTCCCCGTTGGCCGCCTCGATGCCCAGCTCGTAGAGCTGGAGGAACTCTGCGGGGTCTGTAGTGTCATCGTAGCGAGGAGGCAGATCTGGCTTGAACTTACCCGACCAGGCCACGCTGCGTAGCTCGGCGGTGAAGGCGCGGCAGCCTGCGGTGGCCACTGGGGGCCTTTGGTGACATAGGGCTTGATCTTGGAGGTCTCCGCGCGCTGCTGCCAAGAGCATCGCGGGGTCTCGGCACGCTGGAGCAGGAGCGCGGTCATGGCGTGCTGGCGCAGGGAGCACGCGAGCACCTTCTTGAGGGTGAGGGACCTCTTGGCAGCTATTTTCTTGCTGCGCAGGCGCTGGCTACGGTGGGTCTCGTCCAGGGGCCGCGCACCTTGGGGCCAGGGCGCCTTCTTGAGGAGGAGGCGGTGGAGGCGCCTCCGGAGCCGCGTTGCCCGTGTAGGACGGAGGGCGATGCAGCGAGAGGGATGGCGCAAGGGAGCCCCCTGCGGCGTTGACGAGCTCGGTGATGCGAGCTAGCCACTCGTCGTAGAGGTCGTCGACGGGGCGGAAGTGCAGTAGCTCACGTGCCAGGAGCAACGCGGCGTGCGCGTCCGCTTGGAGCGCGACGAGTGTGCGACGACGAGCCCGCTGGAGTCAGCGACGGGGTGGCGGTGCGGCCTTCTCGCCGCACTGAGGGATGCAGCGACGACGCCTGCTGCTCTTTCCCCGCCGGGCCGGTGGCGGCATGGGCAGCACGCGACGGGGAATGATGGGGAGGCCCGCCGACGGGGGCCGTCTGGGCAACATGGGCCGCGAGTGCAGCCCGACGCTCGGCGCGGGCTCGGCGAGCGTCAGACATGGGCGCGACGGTTGACGAAACGCAGGACGACAGAAGACAAGATTTCGGCACACCCCTACCTGGCGCGCCAAATGTCGGATTTCGGGTTCCGGCAGACTCTTGAGTTTCGAACTCTGGGGTGCGCGTGAGGATCTCTCTCCTACCAACTCACGTCTCGAAGCCTCAGAAGGAATCTAGGCTAGAAAGATGAACACGCACAAGGGACACGAGGTTTATGTTGGAAATATGCCCTAGAGGCAATAATAAAAGGATTATTATTATATTTCTTTGTTCATGATATTTGTCTTTTATTCATGCTATAATTGTATTATCCGGAAATCGTAATACACGTCTGAATACTTAGACCACAACATGTCCCTGGTGAGCCTCTAGTTGACTAGCTCGTTGATCAACAGATAGTCATGGTTTCCTGACTATGGACATTGGATGTCATTGATAACGGGATCACATCATTAGGAGAATGATGTGATGGACAAGACCCAATCCTAAGCATAGCACAAGATCGTGTAGTTCGTTTTGCTAGAGCTTTTCCAATGTCAAGTATCTCTTCCTTAGACCATGAGATCGTGTAACTCCCGGCTACCGTAGGAGTGATTTGGGTGTACCAAACGTCACAACGTAACTGGGTGACTATAAAGGTATACTACGGGTATCTCCGAAAGTGTCTGTTGGGTTGACACGGATCAAGACTGGGATTTGTCACTCCGTATTACGGAGAGGTATCACTGGGCCCACTCGGTAGTGCATCATCATAATGAGCTCAAACTGACCAAGTGTCTGGTCACGGGATCATGCATTACGGTACGAGTAAAGTGACTTGCCGGTAACGAGATTGAACGAGGTATTGGGATACTGACGATCGAATCTCGGGCAAGTAACATACCGTTTGACAAAGGGAATTGTATACGGGGTTACTTGAATCCTCGACATCGTGGTTCATCCGATGAGATCATCGAGGAGCATGTGGGAGCCAACATGGGTATCCAGATCCCGCTCTTGCTTATTGACCGGAGAGCCGTCTCGGTCATGACTACATGTCTCCCGAACCCGTAGGGTCTACACACTTAAGGCTCGGTGACGCTAGGGTTGTATGAATATGAGTATGCAGCAAAACAAAAGTTGTTCGGAGTCCCGGATGAGATCCGGGACGTCACGAGGAGTTCCGGAATGGTCCGGAGGTAAAGAATTATATATAGGAAGTGCAGTTTCGGCCATCGGGAGAGTTTCGTGGGTCACGGGTATTGTACCGGGACAACCGGAAGGGTCCCAGGGGTCCACCGGGTGGGGCCACCTATCCAGGAGGGCCCCGTGGGCTGAAGTGGGAGGGGAACCAGCCCCTAGTGGGCTGGTGCGCCCCCCTTGGGCCCCCCTGCGCCTAGGGTTGGAAACCCTAGGGTGGGGGCGCGCCCCACTTGCCTTGGGGGGCACTCCAACCACCTTGGCCGCCGCCCCCTTGGGAGATCTGATCTCCAGGGCCGGCGCCCCCCAGGGGGCCTATATAAAGGAGGGAGGGAGGGAGGGCAGCCGACCCTGAAGTCTTGGCGCCTCCCTCTCCCCTGCTACACCTCCTCCTCCCGTAGTCGCTTGGCGAAGCCCTGCCGGAGCCCTGCTGCATCCACCACTACGCCGTCGTGCTGCTGGATCTTCATCAACCTCTCCTTCCCCCTTGCTGCATCAAGAAGGAGGAGACATCACGCTGACTGTATGTGTGTTGAACGCGGAGGTGCCGTCCGTTCGGCGCTAGGATCTCCGGTGATTTGGATCACGACGAGAACGACTCCCTCAACCCCGTTCTCTTGAACGCTTCCGCACGCGATACAAGGGTATGTAGATGCATCTCTCTCTCTCTCTCTCGTTGCTAGATGAACTCATAGACTGATCTTCGTGAACGTAGGAATTTTTTTATTTTATGCAACGTTCCCCAACAGTGGCATCATGAGCTAGGTCTATGCGTAGTTCTCTATTGCACGAGTAGAACACAAATCTGTTGTGGGCGTAGATCTTGTCAACTTGCTTGCCACTACTAGTCTTATCTTGCTTCAGCGGTATTGTGGGATGAAGCGGCCTGGACCGACCTTACACGTACGCTTACGTGAGACAGGTTCCACCGACTAACATGCACTAGTTGCATAAGGTGGCCAGCGGGTGTCTGTCTCTCCTACTTTAGTTGGAGCGGATTCGATGAAAAGGGTCCTTATGAAGGGTAAATAGAACGTTGTGGTTATTCGTAGGTAAGAAAACGTTCTTGCTAGAACCCAATTGCAGCCACGTAAAACATGCAACAACAATTAGAGGACGTCTAACTTGTTTTTGCAGCAATTGCTATGTGATGTGATATGGCCAAAAGTTGTGATGAATGATGAATGATATATTGTGATGTATGAGATCATGTTCTTGTAATAGGAATCACGACTTGCATGTCGATGAATATGACAACCGGCAGGAGCCATAGGAGTTGTCTTAATTATTGTATGACCTGCGTGTCAATGATTTAACGCCATGTAATTACTTTACTTTATTGCTAAACTGTTAGCCATAGTAGTAGAAGTAATAGTTGGCGAGCAACTTCATGGAGACACGATGATGGAGATCATGATGATGGAGATCATGGTGTCATGCCGGTGACGAAGATGATCATGGAGCCCCGAAGATGGAGATCGAAGGAGCTATATGATATTGGCCATATCATGTCACTACTATATAATTGCATGTGATGTTTATTATGTTTATGCATTTTGTTTACTTAGAACGGCGGTAGTAAATAAGATGATCCCTCATATTAATTTCAAGAAGGTGTTCCCCCTAACTGTGCACCGTTGCTAAACTTCGTCGTTCCGAAGCACCATGTGATGATCGGGTGTGATAGATTCCTACGTTCACAGACAACGGGTGTAAGACAGATTTACACATGCAAAACACTTAGGTTAACTTGACGAGCCTAGCATGTACAGACATGGCCTCGGAACACAGAGACCGAAAGGTCGAACATGAGTCGTATGGAAGATACAATCAACATGGAGATGTTCACCGATGATGACTAGTCCGTCTCACGTGATGATCGGACACGGCCTAGTCGACTCGGATCGTGTAACACTTAGACGACTAGAGGGATGTCAAATCTGAGTGGGAGTTCATTAAATAATTTGATTAGATGAACTTAATTATCATGAACTTAGTCTAAAATCTTTGCAAAATATGTCTTGTAGATCAAATGGCCAACGCTCATGTCAACATGAACTTCAACGCGTTCCTAGAGAAAACCAAGCTGAAAGATGATGGCAGCAACTATTCGGGCTGGGTCCGGAACCTGAGGATCATCCTCATAGCTGCCAAGAAAGCATATGTCCTAGAAGGACCGCTAGGTGAAGAACCCATCCCAGAGAAACAAGACGTTATGAACACTTGGCAGTCACGTGCTGATGATTACTCCCTCGTTCAGTGCGGCATGCTTTACAGCTTAGAACCGGGGCTCCAAAAGCGTTTTGAGCAACACGGAGCATATGAGATGTTCGAGGAGCTGAAAATGGTTTTTCAAGCTCATGCCCGGGTCGAGAGATATGAAGTCTCCGACAAGTTCTATAGTTGTAAGATGGAGGAAAATAGTTCTGTCAGTGAGCACATACTCAAAATGTCTGGGTTGCACAACCGCCTGTCCCAGCTGGACATTAACCTCCCGGACGAGGCGGTCATTAACAGAATCCTTCAGTCGCTCCCACCGAGCTACAAAAGCTTTGTGATGAACTACAATATGCAGGGGATGGTGAAGACCATTCCTGAAGTATTCTCAATGCTGAAGTCAGCGGAGGTTGAAATCAAGAAAGAACATCAAGTGTTGATGGTTAATAAAACCACTAAGTTCAAGAAGGGCAAGGGTAAGAAGAACTTCAAGAAGGACGGCAAAGATGTTGCCGCGCCCGGTAAGCCAGTTGCCGGGAAGAAGTCAAAGAATGGACCCAAGCCTGAGACTGAGTGCTTTTATTGCAAAGGGAAGGGTCACTGGAAGCGGAACTACCCCAAATACTTAGCGGACAAGAAGGCCAACAACACTAAAGGTATATGTGATATACATGTAATTGATGTGTACCTTACCAGTACTCGTAGTAACTCCTGGGTATTTGATACCGGTGCCGTTGCTCATATTTGTAATTCACAGCAGGAGCTGCGGAATAAGCGGAGACTGGCGAAGGACGAGGTGACGATGCGCGTCAGGAATGGTTCCAAGGTCGATGTGATCGCCGTTGGCACGCTACCTCTACATTTACCTACGAGATTAGTTTTAAACCTCAATAATTGTTATTTAGTGCCAAGTTTGAGCATGAACATTGTATCTGGATCTCGTTTAATACGAGATGGCTACTCATTTAAATCCGAGAATAATGGTTGTTCTATTTATATGAGAGATATGTTTTATGGTCATGCCCAGATGGTCAATGGTTTAATCTTAATGTATCTCGAATGTAATGTTACACATATTCATAGTGTGAATACCAAAAGATGTAAAGTTGATAACGATAGTCCCACATACTTGTGGCACTGCCGCCTTGGTCACATTGGTGTCAAGCGCATGAAGAAGCTCCATGCTGATGGACTTTTAGAGTCTCTCGATTATGAATCATTTGACACATGCGAACCATGCCTCATGGGAAAAATGACCAAGACTCCGTTCTTCAGAACAATGGAGCGAGCAACCAACTTATTGGAAATCATACATACTGATGTGTGTGGTCCAATGAGCGTTGAGGCTCGCGGAGGATATCGTTATGTTCTCACTCTCACTGATGACTTAAGTAGATATGGGTATGTCTACTTGATGAAACACAAGTCTGAGACCTTTGAAAAGTTCAAGGAATTTCAGAATGAAGTAGAGAATCAACGTGACCGAAAGATAAAATTCTTACGATCAGATCGTGGAGGAGAATATTTAAGTCACGAATTTGGTACGCACTTAAGAAAATGTGGAATTGTTTCACAACTCACGCCGCCTGGAACACCTCAGCGTAATGGTGTGTCTGAATGTCGTAATCGCACTCTATTAGATATGGTACGATCTATGATGTCTCTTACCGATTTACCGCTATCATTTTGGGGATACGCTCTAGAGACAGCTACATTCACTTTAAATAGGGCACCGTCTAAATCCGTTGAGACGACACCGTATGAATTATGGTTTGGGAAGAAACCTAAGCTGTCGTTTCTAAAAGTTTGTGGATGCGATGCTTATGTCAAGAAACTTCAACCTGAAAAGCTCGAACCCAAGTTTGAAAAATGCGTCTTCATAGCATACCCCAAGGAAACCATTGGGTATACCTTCTACCTTAGATCCGAAGGCAAAATCTTTGTTGCCAAGAACGGATCCTTTCTGGAAAAAGAGTTTCTCTCGAAAGTAGTAAGTGGGAGGAAAGTTGAACTCGATGAAGTACTACCTCTTGAACCGGAAAGTAGTGTAGCTCAGGAAAATGTTCCTATGGTGCCTACACCAGCTGGAGAGGAAATTAATGATGATGATCAAGGTACTTCGGATCAAGTTGCTACTGAACTTCGTAGGTCCACAAGGACATGTTCCACACCAGAGTGGTATGGCAACCCTGTCCTGGAAATCATGTTGTTAGACAACGGTGAACCTTCGAACTATGAAGAAGCGATGGCGGGCCCAGATTCCAACAAATGGCTAGAAGCCATGCAATCCAAGATAGAATCCATGTATGAAAACAAAGTATGGACTTTGACTGACTTGCCCGATGATCGGCGAGCGATAGAAAACAAAAGGATCTTTAAGAAGAAGACGGACGCGGATGGTAATGTTACCATCTATAAAGCTCGATTTGTCGCTAAGGGTTATCGACAAGTTCAAGGGGTTGACTACGATGAGACTTTCTCTCCCGTAGCGAAGCTGAAGTCCGTCCGAATCATGTTAGCAATTGCCGCATACTATGATTATGAGATATGGCAGATGGACGTCAAAACGACATTCCTTAACGGCTATCTTAAGGAAGAACTGTATATGATGCAGCCGGAAGGTTTTGTCGATCCTAAGAATGCGAACAAGGTATGCAAGCTCCAGCGATCCATTTATGGGCTGGTGCAAGCATCTCGGAGTTGGAACATTCGCTTTGATGAGATGATCAAAGCGTTTGGGTTTATGCAGACTTATGGAGAAGCCTACGTTTACAAGAAAGTGAGTGGGAGCTCTGTAGCATTTCTCATATTGTATGTAGATGACATACTTTTGATGGGAAATGATATAGAACTTTTGGACAGCACTAAGGCCTACTTGAATAAGTGTTTTTCAATGAAGGACCTTGGAGAAGCTGCTTATATATTAGGCATCAAGATCTATAGGGATAGATCGAGACGCCTCATAGGTCTTTCACAAAGCACATACCTTGATAAGATATTGAAGAAGTTCAATATGGATCAGTCCAAGAAAGGGTTCTTGCCTGTATTGCAAGGTGTGAGATTGAGCTCGGCTCAATGCCCGACCACGGTAGAAGATAAAGAAGAGATGAGTGTCATCCCCTATGCCTCAGCCATAGGATCTATTATGTATGCCATGCTGTGTACCAGACCAGATGTAAACCTTGCCGTAAGTTTGGTAGGTAGGTACCAAAGTAATCCTGGCAAGGAACACTGGACAACGGTCAAGAAAATCCTTAAGTACCTGAAAAGGACAAAGGAAATGTTTCTCGTTTATCGAGGTGACAAAGAGCTCGTCGTAAAGGGTTACGTCGACGCTAGCTTCGACATAGATCTGGATGACTCTACGTCACAAACCGGATACGTGTATATGTTGAATCCTGGAGCAGTAAGCTGGTGTAGTTGCAAGCAGAGCGTCATGGCGGGATCTACATGTGAAGCGGAGTACATAGCAGCCTCGGAGGCATCGCATGAAGCAATATGGATGAAGGAGTTCATCACCGACTTAGGAGTCATATCGGGGCCATCACTCTCTTCTGTGACAACACTGGAGCTATTGCCCTTGCGAAGAGCCCAGGTTTCACAAGAAGACCAAGCACATCAAGCGTCGTTTCAACTCCATCCATGAAAACGTTCAAGATGGAGACATAGATATTTGCAAAGTACATACGGATCTGAATGTCGCAGATCCGTTGACTAAACCTCTTCCGTGAGCAAAACATGATCAACACCAGAACTCTATGGGTGTTCCATACATCACAATGTAACTAGATTATTGACTCTAGTGCAAGTGGGAGACTGTTGGAAATATGCCCTAGAGGCAATAATAAAAGGATTATTATTATATTTCTTTGTTCATGATAGTTGTCTTTTATTCATGCTATAATTGTATTATCCGGAAATCGTAATACACGTGTGAATACTTAGACCACAACATGTCCCTAGTGAGCCTCTAGTTGACTAGCTCGTTGATCAACAGATAGTCATGGTTTCCTGACTATGGACATTGGATGTCATTGATAACAGGATCATATCATTAGGAGAATGATGTGATGGACAAGACCCAATCCTAAGCATAGCACAAGATCGTGTAGTTCGTTTTGCTAGAGCTTTTCCAATGTCAAGTATCTCTTCCTTAGACCATGAGATCGTGTAACTCCCGGATACCGTAGGAGTGCTTTGGGTGTACCAAACGTCACAACGTAACTGGGTGACTATAAATGTATACTACGGGTATCTCCGAAAGTGTCTGTTGGGTTGACACGGATCAAGACTGGGATTTGTCACTCCGTATTACGGAGAGGTATCACTGGGCCCACTCGGTAGTGCATCATCATAATGAGCTCAAAGTGACCAAGTGTCTGGTCACGGGATCATGCATTACGGTACGAGTAAAGTGACTTGCTGGTAACGAGATTGAACGAGGTATTGGGATACCGACGATCGAATCTCGGGCAAGTAACATACAGTTTGACAAAGGGAATTGTATACGGGGTTACTTGAATCCTCGACATCGTGATTCATCCGATGAGATCATCGAGGAGCATGTGGGAGCCAACATGGGTATCCAGATCCCGCTGTTGGTTATTGAACGGAGAGCCGTCTCGGTCATGACTACATGTCTCCCAAACCCGTAGGGTCTACACACTTAAGGTTCGGTGACGCTAGGGTTGTATGAATATGAGTATGCAGAAAACCGAAAGTTGTTCGGAGTCTCGGATGAGATCCTGGACGTCACGAGGAGTTCCGGAATGGTCCGGAGGTAAATAATTATATATAGGAAGTGAAGTTTCGGCCATCGGGAGAGCTTCGTGGGTCACTTTTATTGTACCGAGACCACCGGAAGGGTCCCGGGGGTCCACCGGGTGGGGCCACCTATCCCAGAGGGCCCCGTGGGCTGAAGTGGGAGGGGAACCAGCCCCTAGTGGGCTGGTGTGCCCCCCTTGGGGCCCCCTGCACCTAGGGTTGGAAACCCTAGGGTGGGGTCGCGCCCCACTTGCCATGGGGGGCACTCCACCCCCCTGGCCGCCCCCCCCCTTGGGAGATCTGATCTCCAGGGCCGGCGCCCCTGCAGGGGGCCTATATAAAGGAGGGGGGAGGGAGGGCAGCCGACCCTGAAGTCTTGGCGCCTCCCTCTCCCCTGCTACACCTCCTCCCGTAGTCGCTTGGCGAAGCCCTGCCGGAGCCCTGCTGCATCCACCACCACGCCGTCGTGCTGCTGGATCTTCATCAACCTCTCGTTCCCCCTTGCTGGATCAAGAAGGAGGAGACGTCACGCTGACCGTACGTGTGTTGAACGCGGAGGTGCTGTCCGTCCGGCGCTAGGATCTCCGGTGATTTGGATCACGACGAGAACGACTCCCTCAACCCCGTTCTCTTGAACGCTTCCGCACGCGATCTACAAGGGTATGTAGATGCATCTTTCTCTCTCTCATTGCTAGATGAACTCATAGATTGATCTTGGTGAATGTAGGAAATTTTTTATTTTATGCAACGTTCCCCAACAGTTTATACTGGTTCAGGCCACCATTGTGGTGTAATACCCTACTCCAGTGTGTGGTGTGGTGGATTGCCTCTGGGGCTGATGATGAACAATACAAGGAAAGAACAACCTCGCGAGGGATGTTCTTGTAGCAGTGTGGATGAACTCTCCCTTTTTCGGTGGGTGGCTAGTCCTATATATATAGAGAGAGGCCCTAGTCCTCTTCCCAAATATTGAGAGGAAGGGCGCCAACAATTGGCCATTTTGAAGGGGAACATCTAGTACACTTATCCTGACTAAAGTTGGTCTCCGACTGCCAAAGACTCTGACGATGACGCCGTCTTGGGCTCCACGTTGACCTCCATCCTGCCGCTCTGGTGGTCTTGGTCTAGTTGCACCAAAATAGTAACCTTTGCATGATGCCTTGGCCTGTGCTTGCTCCCTTTGCACCAAGGGGGAAACAAGGACACTGCGCAGCCGGCGCCCGCATGGAACCCGCCTGGCCTCGATCGTCATGGCTTGCGTCACGGACACCTCGCGAGATACCCCTGCCTTGATGTCTCTGCCCCCTCGCGAGCCTGCCTGACGAGGCTGCTCCTGAGGAAGCTTCCAGTCGTCCGCCCCGTGAGGTTTAGCCCCTCACAAGAGTCTTGAGCTTGAGCTGATGAAGGTGGGCCGCACTGGGCCACTGCCTCAGCCATGCCGCAGGCCGCGGGCAGGCAAGTCTACCAGAACGCCGACAAGCTGCACTCTTGGGAGCAGGATAACTCATGGTCGGCGCCACTCGGGATGCTGCTGGCAAAGGCGGAGCGCAGCCCGGGGGGATCTGCGCAGTCCGGCCCTTCTTCGCGGCCGGTCGCTTGGGCCGCTTCGAAGAGGCCACCCTGGAGGGGCGAGCCAGCTCCACCACCGGAGGCGCATTATCGTTATCGTCATCAGGGAAGTCGCGGAGGAGCTCCCTATGCCTTGGGACAGAGGACTCCCCCTCGCCCTCGTCCTCGGTGGCCTCAGAGGATTGGTCACCGAAGGACAAATCCACCAATGAGGTAGGTCGCAGGGGAGGCCCCACCCGCACGAGCCTGAAGTCGTCGAAGACTGGCATGGCAGCAACAACCTCCTCCTCATCGACTCGACGATACAACGGAAGCCATGTCCGAGCACGCCTTGGGCCCGGGGGCTACTGTCGGCGTTCTGGATATGGGGGTGTCCAGACTTGCCTGCCTACGACCCACCACGTGTCTCCATTGATGGCCTGGTACGGCCCAACTTCAACATCAACAGCTCAAGACCCTCGCAAGGGGCCAAGCCTCGCGAGGCGGACGACGCCAAGACCCCCGAGGGGATCGGCCTCTTCAAGCTGGCTCCCGAGGAGCGAAGAGTTCTATGCAAGGTGTACCTCACAGGCTCAGCTGACGTGAGCCATGACGACCAAGGCCAGGTGGGCGCCAGCGAGCGCAGAGTGCCAGTTTCCTCTTTGGTGCAAGGGAGGCAAGCCGCAGGCGCGGAGTCCTGAGGAATCACCCAAAGGTTTCCATCCTGGTGCAACAAGACCAAGACCGCCAGGACAGCAGGACGGAGGTCATCACCGAGCCCACCACAGCGTCACGATCAGGGGCTTTTCGCAGGCAAAGACCACTTTTGTCAGGATAAGCTGTACTACTTGTCCCCTTTCTAATAGGGATGGCAATGGGTAGGGTATGGGCGGGTACAACCTCCTTCTGCCCAAACCCATACCCGTAGAAACCTTCTATACCCACCCACTACAATACCCATGGGTTTAAATCAATACCCATGCCCATACCCATCGGGTATCCTATACCCAATTGGTATCCAATGGGTACAATCTATCGTATTTAAATTTATAAAAAAATGGAGAAATGAGTCTAAAATTCAAGTGATGATAAGCGAGTAGTATAGCTCCGACGCAGCCTCCTACGGTGGGTGGCCTCTTGGAGGAATCAATCAAGTATGAGCAAAGGTTGGTGGAATCTCGATGTAGTGGGAGACAGCTATGGGAATTGGGGATCGCTGGATCGAGAGATGGACAGGAGTTTTCGACGTCGAGAATTCAAGATTTCATCTTTTCGAGGAGACATATATGATGTAGGGGGAGTGAAGAGAAAGCGCGTGTGAGCATATGAGCTATGGCCGGTTTAGGGAATACAAGATTTAGGGATGGGTCGTGGGAGTTGGATGTTGACACCACATGTCATAATACTTATTTTCATTTATTAATTTTTTGTGGGTATCCATTGGGTGACCCATGGGCGCAATTTCATACCCATGCCCGACCCATATATTTTGCGGGTATGGATACCCATTACCCATGGGTACAAAACCTCTTCATGTCTTGCCCATGCCCATTGTATTCGGGTAGGGTACTGATACATCTCCAACATACCTATAATTTTTGATTGTTCCATGCTATTATATTACCTGTTTTGGATGTTTATGGGGTTTATTTGATATATTATTATCATTTTTGGGACTAACCTACTAACCGGAGGCCCAGCCCGTATTGCTGTTTTTTTTCCTATTTCAGTATTTCGAAGAAAAGGAATATCAAATGGAGTCCAAACGGAATGAAACCTTCGGGAGCATGATTTTTGGAACGAACGTGATCTAGAGGACTTGGAGTGCAAGTTAAGAAACAACCGGAGCCTCCACGAGATAGGAGGGTGCGCCCCCCCTATAGGGCGCGCCCCCTATCTCGTGGCCCCCTCGGGTGTCCACCGACGTACTTCTTCCTCCCATATAGCCTACGTACCCCGAAAACATCCAGGGAGCAACCACAATACAATTTCCACTGTCGTAACCTTCTGTATCCACGAGATCCCATCTTGCAGCCGTCGCCGGCGTTCTGCCGGAGGGGGAATCCACCATGGAGGGCTTCTACATCAACACCATAGCCCTTCCGATGAGTTGTGAGTAGTTTACCACAGACCTTCGGGTCCATAGTTATTAGCTAGTTGGCTTCTTCTCTCTTTTTGGATCTCAATACAATGTTCTTCCCCTCTCTTGTGAAGAACTATTCGATGTAATCTCTTTTTGTGGTGTGTTTGTCAAGATCCGATGAATTGTGGGTTTATGATCAGATTTATCTATGGATAATAATTGAATCTTCTCTGAATTCTTTTATATGATTGAGTTATCTTTGCAAGTCTCTTCGAATTATCGGTTTGGTTTGGCCTACTAGATTGATCTTTCTTGCCATGGGAGAAGTGCTTAGCTTTGGGTTCAATGTTGCGGTGTTCTTACCCAGTGACAGAAAGGGTTGCAAGACACATATTGTATTGTTGCCATCGAGGATAAAAAGATGGGGTTTATATCATATTGCTTTAGTTTATCCCTCTACATCATGTCATCTTGCTTAATGCATTACTCTATTCTTATGAACTTAATACTCTAGATGCATGCTGGATAGCGGTCGATGTGTGGAGTAATAGTAGTAGATGCAGGCAGGAGTCGGTCTACTTGTTGCGGACGTGATGCCTATATACATGATCATGCCTAGATAACGTCATAATTATTCGCTTTTCTATCAATTGCTTGACAGTAATTTGTTCACCCACCGTAATACTAATTCTCTTGAGAGAAGCCACTAGTGAAACCTATGGCCCCCGGGTCTATCTCTTATCATATTTTCTTCCAATCTACTTTTATTTGCATCTTTATTTTCTGCATCTATATTATAAAATACCAAAAATATATTTATCTTATCATACTATCTCTATCAGATCTCACTTTCGCAAGTGGCCGTGAAGGGATTGACAACCCCTTTATCGCGTTGGTTGCGAGTTCTTTGTTTGTTTGTGTAGGTTCGTGGGACTTGTTGAGGAGCCTCCTACTGGATTGATACCTTGGTTCTCAGAAACTGAGGGAAATACTTATGCTACTATTGCTGCATCACCCTCTCCTCTTCGAGGAAAACCAACGCAAGCTCAAGACGTAGCAGGTACCCGCGGGTACCCATACCCATGGGCAAAATTGCCATCCCTACTTTCTAATCTGGCCATTGGGGGATCCCTTCCCGCCAACATTTGGGAATAGGACCAAGGCTCTTCGAAATAATGAGCTAGGATACTCTCTTGAGTATAGGCTCACGAAATTTTGCCAAAAGAATGCTTTTAGTGATGAATTAGTTGTGCATTATGAAGGGCCAAGGAAGGAACTCGTTCCTCCTGAGATTGATCATGGGGAATTTTGTCCTACTAAATTTATCCCTTTTGATTATTTTTTCTTGCCTCAAAGGAAACTTGCTTCTGAATTTAGAGAATATGAGATGAGTTTTCAAGATCTATCTTATTATTATGGCACTACTTAGATCTATCTTCGCTTTCATGCCTAGCTAGGGGCGTTAAACGATAGCGCTAGTTGGGAGGCAACCCAATTTTCTTTATGTTTTTTGTTTTTGTTCCTGTTTAGTATTAAATTTTGTTTCTACTTTGTGTTTAGATGTGTTTTCATGTTTTATTTAGTGTTTGTGCCAAGTAGAACCTATAGGATAACCTATGATACGAGTTGATTTGATTCTGCTGAAAAACAGAAACTTTGCACTCACGAGAAAAAATTCAATAAATCACAGGAACGAGATTTTGCATTGATTCTTTTTTCTGATGTTCAATAAACAAATTGTTTAGGACTTAATATTTTGGTAGGATTTTTGAGGTTCCAGAAGTTTGCGTTAGCTACAGATTGCTACAGACTGTTCTGTTTTTGACAGATTCTGTTTTTCGTGTGTTGTTTACTTATTTTGATGCATCTATGGCTAGTATGTAAGGGTATGAACCATAGAGAACTTGGAATACAGTAGGTTTAACACCAAATTAAATAAATAATGAGTTCATTACAGTAACTTATGTGGTGGTTCTGTTTTCTTTCACTAACGGAGCTTATAAGATTTCCTGTTGAGTTTTGTGTTGTGAAGTTTTCACGTTTTGGGTAAAGATTTGATGGACTATGGAATAAAGGGTGGCAAAATCCTAAGCTTGGGGATGCCCAAGGAACCCCAAGATATTCAATAATAGCCAAAAGCCTAACCTTGGGGATGCCCCGGGAAGGCATCCCCTCTTTCGTCTTCGTTCATTGGTAACTTTACTTGGAGCTATATTTTTATTCTCTACATGATATGTGTTTTGCTTGGAGCGTCGTGTATTATATTAGTCTTTGCTTTTTAGTTTACCACAATCATCCTTGCTGTAACACAACTTTTGGGAGAAGCCTATTTTCTTAGGATTTGATAGAATACTCTATGTGCTTCACTTATATCTTTTGAGCTTGATAGTTTTTGCTCTAGTGCTTCACTTATATCTTTCAGAGCACGGCGGTGGTTTAATTTTGAAGAAATTTCTAGTCTCTCATACTTCACTTATATTATTTTGAGAGTCTCTTAGAACAGCATGGTATTTGTTTTGGTTATGAGTTGGTCCTAGAATGATGAGCATCCAAGTTGGGTATAATAAAAACTATCATAGGAAGTGAATTGGATGCTATGATCAACTTGATACTTGATGATTGTTTTGAGATAGGGAGGTAGTAATATTAAAGTCATGATAGTTGGGTGATTATGAATTTAAAGAATGCTTGTGTTGAAGTTAGCAATTCCCGCAGCATGCACGTCTGGTTAAAGTTGTGTAACAAATTTGAAGCATGAAGTGTACCTGGCTTGTGCATCCTTATGAGTGGCGGTCGGGGACGAGCGATGGTCTTTTCCTACCAATCTATCCCCCCTAGGAGCATGCGGGTAGTACTTGATTTTTGATGACTTCTAAATTTTTGCAATAAGTATATGAGTTCTTTTGACTAATGTTGAGTCCATGTATTATACGCACTTTTACCTTTACATCATTGCTAGCCTCTTCGGTACCGTGCATTGCCCTTTCTCAGCTTGAGAGTTGGTGCAAACTTCGCCGGTGCATCCAAACCCCGTGATATGATACACTCTATCACACATAAACCTCCTTATATCTTCCTCAAAACAGCCACCATACCTACCTATTTATGGCATTTCCATAGCCAATCCGAGATATATTGCCATGCAACTTTCCACCGTTTCGTTCATCATCATCATGACATACATTACTTTTGTCATATTGCCATTGCATGATCATGTAGTTGACATCGTATTTGTGGCAAAGCCACCATGCATAATTTTTATACATGTCACTCTTGATTCATTGCACCATTCTGGTACACCGCCGGAGGCATTCATATAGAGTCATATCTTATTCTAGTTTCGAGTTGTAATTCATGTGTTGCAATCAATAAAAGTGTGATGATCATCATTATTAGAGCATTGCCCAAAAAAAGGCCAAAAGAAAAAAAAGAAAAAAAGAAAAAAAATTAAAAAAAGAAAAAAAGAAGAAGAAAATAAATAAAAAGGGCAATGCTACTATCTCTTTTTCAACACTTGTGCTTCAAAGTAGCACCTTGTTCTTTCTTCAGTCTCATATATTGTGCTTCAAAGTAGCACCATGTTCTTCATGTAGAGAGTCTCATAGGTTGTCACTTCCATATACTAGTGGGAATTTTTCGTTATAGAACTTGGCTTGTATATTCCTACGATGGGCTTCCTCAAATGCCCTAGGTCTTCGTGAGCAAGCAAGTTGGATGCACACCCACTAGTTTTCTTTTGTTGAGCTTTCATTCATTTATAGCTCTAGTGCATCCGTTGCATGGCAATCCCTACTCCTCATGTTGACATCAATTGATGGGCATTCCCATAGCCCGTTGATTATCCTCGTCAATGTGAGACTTTCTTTTTTTGTCTTCTCCACACAATCCCCATCATCATATTCTATTCCACCCATAGTGCTATATCTATGGCTCACGCTCATCTATTGCGTGAACGTTGAAAAAGTTTGAGATTATTTAAGTATGAAACAATTGCTTGGCTTGTCATTGGGGTTATATAAGTTGGGAACATCTTTGTGTGACGAAAATCAAGCATAGCCTTACTATATGATTTTGTAGGGATGAACTTTCTTTAGCCATGTTATTTTGAGAAGACATGATTGCTTTTATTAGTATGCTTGAAGTATTGCTTTTTCTTTTGTCAATATGAACTTTTATCTTGAATCATTTGGATCTGAACATTCATGCCACAATAAAGAAAATTATATTGAGAATTATGCTAGGTAGCATTCCACATCAAAAATTCTGTTTTTATCATTTACCTACTCGAGGACGAGCAGGAATTAAGCTTGGGGATGCTTGATACGTCTCTAATGTATCTATAATTTTTGATTATTCCATGCTATTATATTACCTGTTTTGGATGTTTATGGGCTTTATTTTATACATTATTATCATTTTTGGGACTAACCTACTAACCGGAGGCCCAGTCCGTATTGCTGTTTTTTTTGTGCCTATTTCAGTATTTCGAAGAAAAGGAATATCAAACGGAGTCCAAACGGAATGAAACCTTCGGGAGCGTGATTTTTGGAACGAACGTGATCCAGAGGACTTGGAGTGCAAGTCAAGAAACAGCCGGAGCCTCCACGGGATAGGAGGGCGCCCCCCCCCCTATAGGGCGCGCCCCCTGTCTCGTGGGCCCCTCGGGCGTCCACCGACGTACTTCTTCCTCCCATATAAGCCTACGTACCCCGAAAACATCCAGGGAGCAACCACAACACTATTTCCATCGCCGTAACCTTCTATATCCGCGAGATCCCATCTTGGAGCCGTCGCCGGCGTTCCACCGGAGGGGGAATCCACCATGGAGGGCTTCTACATCAACACCATAGCCCTTCTGATGAGTTGTGAGTAGTTTATTATAGACCTTCAGGTCCATAGTTATTAGCTAGTTGTCTTCTTCTCTCTTTTTGGATCTCAATACAATGTTCTTCCCCTGTCTTGTGAAGAACTATTCGATGTAATCTCTTTTTGCGGTGTGTTTGTCAAGATCCGATGAATTGTGGGTTTATGATCAGATTTATCTATGGATTATAATTGAATCTTCTCTGAATTCTTTTATATGATTGAGTTATCTTTGCAAGTCTCTTCGAATTATCGGTTTGGTTTGGCCTACTAGATTGATCTTTCTTGCCATGGGAGAAGTGCTTAGCTTTGGGTTCAATCTTGCGGTGTTCTTACCCAATGACAGAAACAGTTGCAAGACACGTATTGTATTGTTGCCATCGAGGATAAAAAGATTGGGTTTATATCATATTGCTTGAGTTTATCCCTCTACATCATGTCATCTTGCTTAATGCGTTACTCTGTTCTTATGAACTTAATACTCTAGATGCATGCTGGATAGCGGTCGATGTGTGGAGTAATAGTAGTAGATGCACGCAAGAGTCGATCTACTTGTTGCGGACGTGATGCCTATATACATGATCATGCTTAGATAACGTCATAATTATTCGTTTTTCTATCAATTGCTTGACAGTAATTTGTTCACCCACCGTAATACTTATGCTCTTGAGAGAAGCCACTAGTGAAACCTATGGCCCCCGGGTCTATCTCTTATCATATTTGCTTCCAATCTACTTTTATTTGCATCTTTATTTTCTGCATCTATATTATAAAATACCAAAAATATATTTATCTTATCATACTATCTCTATCAGATCTCACTTTCGCAAGTGGCCGTGAAGGGATTGACAACCCCTTTATCGCGTTGGTTGTGAGTTCTTTGTTTGTTTGTGCAGGTTCGTGGGACTTGTTGAGGAGTCTCCTACTGGATTGATACCTTGGTTCTCAAAAACTGATGGAAATACTTACGCTACTATTGCTACATCACCCTCTCCTCTTCGAGGAAAACCAACGCAAGCTCAAGACATAGCGGGTACCCGCGGGTACCCATACCCATGGGCAAAATTGCCATCCCTACTTTCTAATCTGGCCATTGTGGGATCCCTTCCCGCCAACATTTGGGAAGAGGACCAAGGCCACTATAAATAGGACTTAGCCACCACCATAGAGGGGAAAGACAGAAGGAGATCAGATCCATTCTCATCGGACCACCTCACCAGCTCTCTTGAGCTCAAGAACACCTCACCCCCTGAGGCCAGTTCATCCACTGTACTAGTTCATCCTCAGCCCCTCGAGGCAATCCACCAAAACGCTGGAGTAGGGTATTACACCGCAAGGTGGCCCGAACCAGGATAAAGTGCTGTGTCTATTTGTCTCTTCAAGCTCGACATGCTAGGCTTAGGAGGAACGCGAGTAGGCAGGCTGGGTAGGTTGAGATCTCCGCACGCACCCTAGAGTTCGAACCTATCAAGGGTTTGCAGAACCTATAATCCGTCAGTCATCGAATAGCCGACCAGCTCTCGCCGCATCATGACAGTCAGTTTTCGTCTTTCTCTACTGAGGTGTATATCCGGCCAACCAGAAACACAATCACAGTAGTTCTCCCTTTACTTCCATAGCCGAATAGTCAAAACGTAAGGTAGTAACCACAAGAGCCGAGCAACCCAACTATTGACCCAAGACATGATTCGAAGCTGATGCATATAATGCTAGATTTGGGACATCGAATTGCACTTGTGAAAGTGTTCGGACTTATGGTGAATTTAATAAATGTACGCGGCTGAATAGAGCCCCTCGCGATTTAGGTCTAGCCAAGGTGTACATGACAATCATATGATAAACAAGAGAAAATACCGAACAAGGAATAAGCCAGTACCAAATAATTTGGGCGAAAAACGGTTTCCATTATAGTCCGATTGATACGTCAAAATGTACTTGTACAAATAATTCTATAAGCATCGAGGCTATTTTACATGCCGAGCCAAGGGGAAAGCCGTGTATAGGTATTTAATAACAAGGGGAGGTGATCTTGAAAGATCCTTTAGGTACTCAGCAGTACATTTGCACTGCTTTTCGCCTTGGTGTGTAATCCTTTGAGAGGATTAATGAATAAGTTTTCATAAGGGGCCGGAAAAAGGGCCCTTGTCACCATAAAAAGAGTGGTGTGGGTTGTAAAGAACCTAAAGAAAATGAAGTTAAGAGAAAGATAGGTTGGGGTCCGGATATGATTGAGCCGTATTGTGGACTTTATCCTAGATATGCCTCTATTGTCGCCCATGCTATTTTTAGTGCGTAGTTATGAGCACGCGGTACATACGCCGCTGCTTGGTTGGGGCGAAGACAGAGGCTGGATTGCTAGTCGAGCTCCTGACGAGCTGGACTATCTTTATGCAGGGTTGTTCAGACTCGTTTGACGGGGTCCGATGGCTTGACTGCTGATGTGGAGTTCGGCTTGATAAGGCCAACCTGCACTTCCGCTGCGAGGGCCGCAGTGTGTTCCTCGGTACGGAGGGAGCGATTCATGTTTCCATGAACTGTTATAACACCGCGTGGTCTTGGTATTTTGAGTTTTATATAAGCATAATGCGGGACCGCGTTGAAGCGAGCAAACGCAGTTCGTCGGAGTAGTGCGTGATAGCCACTGCGGAAAGGGACGATGTCGAAGATCAAGTCTTCACTTCGGAAGTTGTCCGGCGAACCGAATACGACCTCCAATGTGATGGAGCCCGTGCCGCGGGCCTCTACACCAGGTATAACTCCTTTAAAGGTAGTTTTGGTGGGTTTGACTCTTTACGAGTCAATACCCATTTTCCGGACTATGTCCTGATAGAGCAGGTTAAGACTGCTTCCGCCGTCCATGAGCACTCTCGTGAGGTGGAATCCATCAATAGTTGGGTCAAGGACCAATGTAGCTGAATCTCCATGATGGATACTGGTCGGATGGTCCCTGCGATAAAAGGTGATCGTGCATGCTGACCATGGGTTGAATTTTGGGGCGACTGGCTCTATCGCATAGACGTCCCTTAATGCGCGCTTGCGCTCCCTTTTGGGGATGTGAGTAGCGTATATCATGTTCACCGTCTTGACCTCGGGGGGGGGGGGGATTTCTTCTGTCCCCCTGTGTTCGATGGGCGAGGCTCCTCGACGTCATCCTTATTGGGCGACCCTTTCCCCGTGTGCTTAGTGTTTAACTTACCGGCCTGCTTAAAGACCCAACAACTTCTATTGGTATGTTTGGCAGGCTTGTCAGGGGTGCCATGAATCTGGAAAGTTCGATCGAGTATTCGGTCCAGGCTAGATGAGTCGTCTTTGTTTATTTTAAATGGCCTCTTCCGTTGACCTGGCTTGGAGCCACTGAATCCGGTGTTGACGGCCATGTCTTCGGTATTGTCAGTGTTGCTTCGACGCTTGTTTTTGTTGCGTCGGGGCCTGCCATTTCTATTCTTTGCTTCGGAAGTGCCAGGATCGCTGGTACTGTTGCTGCTACGAGCAAGCCAGCTATCTTTGCCTGCACAAAAGCGGGTCATGAGTGATGTGAGGGCTGCCATATACTTCGGCTTTTCTTGGCCGAGGTATCGGGCAAACCATTCATCGCGGATGTTGTGTTTGAAGGTTGCTAGAGCCTCGGCGTCCGGACAATCGACAATTTGGTTCTTTTTGACTAGGAACCATGTCCAGAATTTTCTGGCTGACTCTCCGGGCTGCTGGACTATGTGGCTAAGGTCACCAGCGTCCGAGGCCGGATATAAGTGCCTAGGAAGTTGTCTATAAAGGCATCCTCCAGGTCTTCCCAGCTCCCAATAGAGTTTTCTGGGAGGCTGTTTAACCAGTGTTGAGCTTGTCCCTTAAGCTTGAGAGGGAGGTATTTGATGGCATGTAGATCGTCACCGTGAGCCATGTGAATGTGGAGAAGGAAATATTCAATCCATACTGCAGGATCTGTCGTGCCATCGTATGATTCGATGTTCACGGGTTTAAACCCTTCCGGGAACTGGTGCTCCATGACCTCATCAGTGAAGCATAGGGGGTGCACGGTGCCTCTATATTAGGCCACGTCACGACGCAGTTCAGATGGAGTCCGTATGCGGTTTTCAGCTCGGGTTAAGTTATGCTTGTCACGCCAGACATGATGGCCGTCTTCTTGCACTGGGGCTCGCCCCCTTGATCCATATATTGATCTGGTCTGACCGGCTCTGTTATCCAGGTCCTGTCGTAGGTCGTAAGTGTATCTTGCAACTGTTGTCTCTCTACCTTTACGGTGGGGTGGTACAAGCGGGTGTTCGGCTTGAGTTGCCGCTCTGTCCCGGCCACGTGGCGGTCGATCAGGTCCGTTAGCAGCATTACGCGTGGGCGGTATAGGCTCTGGGGCCTCGTTGTCGAATTGGGGCAGCAGCTTGCGCTTTCTAACTCTTGGTTGGGCTGCCAGGACATCAGTCCATCTGTCATTGAGCAGATCCTGATCAGCTTGAAGTTGTTGCTGCTTCTTTTTCAACCTTCTTGCACTGGCTCTTAGCCGGCACGATGAATTCTTCGTCACTGAGGCTCTCGTCTTCTTCAGAGATTGGTACGTAATCACCATCCTTCAAACCCTCGTTCCCGATGGGATCGTCCGGGTTGACTTGCCCCTCTTCCCAATCTTCTTGCTCGGATGTTGGCTCGACAGGGGCTTCTTGGTCTTCGGTGTTATCCGGAGTATTGTTGTCTCCGGTGTCGGTATTACTGTCTCTTTCTCGGCGTGGTTTAGGGCGGCGCCACTAACGACGACGCTTGGGTGGTGCCACAGGAGAATTATTCTCGACTGGATCCTGCCCACCTTTGCTGTCATCCTCTTTGGGTGTGTCCACCATATACACGTTATATGTGTAAGTAGTTGTCCAGCGTCCAATGAGCGGCGGGTTCTGGCTTTGCTCTTCTCCGGCATTGTCGTCCATACCGTCGATGTCCTCGGAAGCGTAATCGAGCATGTCGGTTATGTCCTCGACAGTGGCTATGAAGTGGGTGGTGGGTGGGATGTAAAATTCCCTTCTCTCAGCCCCTAGTGCGGGCTGGGCATAGTTCGGCAGCGATCCTTCTGTAATGGCGAGAGATCGCATTAAGTCCAGAGCCTCATTTAATAGTGGGGTCTGGACGGGGAAGCAAGAATCCGTGGAGCGGAGCGGGACAGGAGTCCCCTGGCCGAGCTCGTATAGCACGGACCTCGAGAGTTCGGAGTTGGTGTATGGAGGTGAGTGCGGCTCAATGTGGATAGGGGGAGCCTAGAGTGACCCCAGGCTGGTCGGTGAAACGATCCCCTCCATATCTTCGGTGTTGAGCTCTATGGGTGCAGAGAGTCCGGTGGGTTCTAAACTCCCGTCTTCGGACTTGCTGAGGTGCTCCAAATCTGAGGCCGGAGCTGTGGTTGAGGCTGCGAACCCTGGGAAGATCAAGTCTCCCTGGATATCAGTGACGTAGCTTAGGTTCCCAAACCTGATCTGATGACCAGGGGTATAGTTGTCGATCTTCTCCAGATGACCAATCGAATTGGCACGCAGTTTGAAGCCGCCGAATACGAAGATTTGGCTGGGGAGGAAAGTCTCCCTCAGGGCGGAATTGTTGTGGCTGGTTGATGGAGCCATCGAGCCTTCTGGTGATGACACAGTGGAACTCTTAATGAAAGCACCAATGTCGGTGTCAAAACCGGCAGATCTCGGGTAGGGGGTCCCGAACTGTGTGTCTATGGATCGAAGGTTACAAGGATGCAGGGGACACGATGTTTACCCAAGTTCGGCCCTCTTGATGGAGGTAATACCCTACTTCCTACTTGATTGACTATGATGAGTATAGAGGTTTACAAGAGTTGATTCACCTTGAGACCGTAATGGCTAAACCCTAGATGTCTAGCCTGTATTATTGTGTCTCCACCTATGGACTAAGCCCTCCGAGTTATATAGACACAGGAGGGATCTAGGGTTGTCCCGAGTCGGTTACAGAGAAAGGAAAGTATATGATCCGAACGCCAAGCTTGCCATCCACACAAAGGAGAGTCCCATCCGGACACATGGGATATTCTTCTATCTTGAATCTTCACAGACCATGTCGCATAGGCTGGCTTCCCGAGGACCCCGTAGTCCAGGACTCCCTCAGCCCCCTCAAGCGAACAAGCCCCCGGGAGGCGGTGCCAGCCCAAGAGTCGAGGCCGCCGAGGAAGGATCACGAGCCTGCTATCCCGATGTCCTACCACCGGAGCAGCCCCCGCGGCGCGGAGGTTGCGCGGAGGGCCACCTCGGTGATCCTCACGGGCCGTTGGGTGCCCCACGCGGTGGCTTCACCTTCGAGCGGTGGAGTCGCGCCCCTCTGCACCACGCCTGAAGTCTGAGGGATGACCGGAGAGGCTCCGGCCACCGAGCCCTTGCTGAGGGCGGGCGAGTCGTCCCGCGTCCCTTCGGCAGACCAGGACATGGAGGAAGGGCCTGGCCGAGTGTCGGTGTCAAAACCGGCGGATCTCGGGTAGGGGGTCCTGATCTGTGTGTCTTAGGCTGATGGTAACAAGAAGCAAGGGACACAATGTTTACCCAGGTTCGGGCCCTCTCGATGGAGGTAAAACCCTACTTCCTGCTTGATTAATATTGAAGATATGTGGAATACAAGAGTAGATCTACCACAAGATCGTAGAGGCTAAACCCTAAGAGCTAGCCTATGATGGTATGATTGTAATTGTGATCGGCCTTCTAAGGACCATCCTCTCCGGTTTATATAGACACCCGAGAGCTAGGGTTTACATGGAGTCGGTTACAAGGAAGGAAACATAATATCCGGATTGCTAAGCTTGTCTTCCACGCAAAGGAGAGTCCCATCCGGACACGAGCCGAAGTCTTGAGTCTTGTATCTTGACGCTTCTATAGTCCGGACGATGTATATAGTCCGGCTGTCCGGATACCCCCTTATCCAGGACTCCCTCAGTAGCCCCTAAACCAGGCTTCAATGACGATGAGTCCAGCGCGCAGTCTTGTTTTCGGCATTGCAAGGAGGGTTCCTCCTTCCGAATACTCCAAGGTTCCCATCATGACGAACAATGTCTGGCATCTTTATCAATGTTGTACTCCTCGGCTTCAGTGTATCAATAATGACCCTTTCCACGTGTCGAGCGAATGTGAGGAGTCGAGGCATTTTTGCATTTGCCACCCTCGGTTCTTTGGGCTATATGTCTATTTGAAGAGACGGGGATTCCCAGATCCAAACCTCACTTTCCATCCTCGAGCAAGCATCCAACAAAGCGCCCAGAAAAAACCATTCCAGCATGGCCGGTCGTCGCAGCTCTTCTGCTCGCTCCCCTTGCCCCAAGCCGGGAGACTGGGGAGAGTGTTCAGTTTCTCATAGTCGTTTCATAAAGTTTAAAACTCAAGGGCTCCTCCCGCCGGCATTCATGGTCCCCGTTCGAGCCGGAGTTGCCACCTATAACGGCGGAGAACAAGCGGAGAGATTCCCCAATCCATCTCCAGAGGAGTGAATATGCTTAATTCTGCATCTGCTAAGGGACGTTGGGTTTCCTATTCATCCATTCCTTCGTGGGCTTCTGGAGTTCTACGGCCTCCAACTGCACAATCTTACCCCAGCCTCCATACTGCATATAGCAGGGTACGTCGCCCTTTGCGAGTTATTCCTAAGCTGTGAGGCTCATTTCGGATTGTGGAAGAAGTTGTTCTGCCTTGTCCCCCACAACCAGGGAGAATCCCTATGTCAAGTGGGTGGGGCCGAAGTATGGCGTATTGCTGAGACTGGATACTTGTCCGGTACTCCCAAGAAGGCTCCAGACAACTGGGCCTCAGAGTGGTTTTATATTGACGACGCTCCTCTTCCGGATCCAATCCGGATAGGACTCCCCAAGTTCAGTAACTCTCCGCCGAGGGCACGTCTAAGCTGGCGCCCCTGAGGCCCCCAAGAAGAGGATTCCAGGGAAGTACATTTCCTGATGAACAGGATAAAGTTACTGGCCAAATCCGGACTGACGATAGTCGAGGTGATGGCAATATGTATAATGCGGGGAGTGCAACCGCTTCAATATCGGAGCAATCCCATGTGGCACTACAACGGGACAAATGATGCCACCCGTTGCGGCCGTAAGGGTCTAGACTCCCCCACCGCTCTGGCAAGGATATTGTCCGACCTGTACAAAGGAGAAAGAGGAGGAATTCCTCCGTATCAAACCGCAGGACGGATTCTCCATGTACAATCCCCCAAACTGGGTAAGTCGTCATTTATTTTACCGCTTCACTTATTGTGGCGTTCTTTGCTAAAGTTACCTGTGTCGATATTTCCAAGCAGGAAATGAGGAGGGACGTGGAAGGAATCACCAGCCCTTCTCCGCAACCAGAGGACCCCGAAAGGGCCCTGGATACAGGACTCGAAGAAGACCCAGATGCGGCCGTGGAGCTTGCCGACGGGATATTTTATTGGACGAGCCGTGATGGTGCCCAGTGGCTATCACCACCGATTATCCCGGACCGTTACCTTCGTCGCGTGTAAGCCAAGACGAAAACTCGATCCTCCGAAGAGAATTCTTTCCTGATGTCACACCTTATCCCTGATATGTCGTGCTTTTTTGTAGAAGCAACATTCGGAGCGCAGGGCCGAGCCCCTAGGGTCCCGTCAGCCACAGCCGTCTGGATTGGGCAGGCTCAAGAGGAAGGCGATTAGAGCCGACACACCTCTACAGAGGTAAGAAAGCAACCTGTCATGCAATTTTGTGGTCGTTTGAAGTATAACACCGCCCTTTGTACATCTTGGCAGGAAGAGGAGTATCCGGACTGTATCCGGAGATCCTGCCAACCACGCCTCCACCAGTCGGGGTCCACGACCAACTTCGAGAGGGGAGGCGGACGTAGGGCCGACACCGCATAGTCCTCCGACAGAAGACGCAGATATGCTCTCCGCCACCAATTCGGAGGTAGAGAGCGCCATGGATCATCGGCGTCGACGGGCCGTGCTTCGCAACAACAATTTTTCCGAAGAGGCGTTTAATGCCTTCAATTCCGGAGACGCATACATCCGAGCTGCTCAAGGCGGACTTGCTCGGGCGACAGTCCAGTATAGCAAAGATATACGGGTAAGAAAGCTTTGATGAGCATAGATATAGTAGTAGCCCCTGAGACTTGAAACGGTTGAAACAACGGTTTTAAGTATCAATTTATGCGCAGATTCTTGTTGATAAGAATGAGCAATTGGCTCGGGAGCTAGAGGAGTGCAAGACTCAACTGAGGGCCACAGTTGCCAAACTAGAGGAATCCCAGAAGGCCTCGTGTGGTAATATTTATCTGAATTATATAAGAATGCAACAGTTGGCAACCGGCTAGTATGACAAATTTAACAGAGAGTTCTGTAGACAACCCCGGAGTAAATCCGGAGGGAGGTGGGGAGGACGAGTCGCATCTCCAGAGGCAACTAAAGGCCGGTGAGCGCATCCCGACGCAAGTGAAGCATGATAAGAATATGCTTCAAGATGCCAATGTTCGGCTGGACGTGGAATTGAAAGACGTCCGTGCACAGCTGGCGGACTCCGTGAAGGAGAACAAAAGGCTTCGTCGCGGCATTTATCGTAAGTGCCTGAATGAACTTTAGTATAGTTCGACGAGGAAGTATATTGAAAAAGTTATGTTTTGCAGGAATGCTGACGGGTCACCCTGAGGAGGAGATGCCGGCTTCTGCAGGTGATTTACTGCAGGACCTCTCACAACTGCCCGAGCGAGCCCGGCATGTGACGCAGGGCGTCGCGCGGTCTCTGTGGTCGGCAAGCTCCCTGCCAAACAGCATGGGGGGCTTGTGGACATGCTTCAGGGAGCACAGCGGCGCTTCCGTTTATGGAAGATATCAGCCTGCCGGCAAGGTGCAAGAGAAGCGTGGGCGATGGTGAAGACGCGCTACACCAAGCTAGACCCGAACCATATGGCCGAAGTTGGACCGGCCGAGCCAGATGGGCAAGAAATTCCCGTGAGTCTGGTATATGACCAGGTGGCGTTAGCCGCAAAGTATTCTCAACAAGATTGTAAGCTAGATAGCCTGTTGGATGGTATAGAGGATGAATATAATCAGTCCAAATGACTGTGTAATTCGATGGACATAAGTAGCCCCTAGCTGGATTAAAAATCGTTTGTCTTGGCGGACCTTTTCACTTCAACCCCCGGATCCTAAAGTCCGGGGTGTGTCCGAATACCCGCTCGGTTATATAAAACTGGAGTATGCGTGGAAACGAGGCGTAGGGGTCATAAGTGCTTGAACAGACAAGTACCCGACTAGTTATGTTATATTACATGGTTAGTAAGAAACATCTTCCAGAGAGAATAGTTCCGTTAAGGGTTCCTTTCCCTGGGTAAGCATGTGTCAAGGCACATGTCCAGACTACGAACCAAAGTGCAGAACACAAAACTTTTGGGGATTAAAGTTATAATAAACAAAGACATCTTTTGTTCACCGACCGAATATTCTCTTAAGGAAACTAGCTTTCGGCTTCACCCAGTCTGAGGTACACATCCGGCTCAACCGGCAGTAACAATCGCAGAGGTTCTCCCCTTATGCCCTAGCCGAATTAACGGGAACGTAGGGCATAAACACAGGAGCCAGGCAACCCAGCTTGGCACGTCTTAAGTCATATGGATGCATACAATGGTGAAGAAAAGGCACACGTGGAAAAATAAACGCATGTGGGATGGGCAAGAAGCCCTTAAAGTAACTTATATTAAGCTTCCGTATAGGAAGCCCCCAGGTAAAGTTTACACACGTAGTGCGGCCGGAGTAATCCGAGAATCCGCGCTGTATGAAATACTTGTGTGAAAAGAAAGAGATCGAGAAAGGAAAAAGGGAGGGAGCATAATTGAAAAAGTAGGGTTAAGGAGACGAACACTGAGTTCGGCGCTTAGGCGTAGAATCTCCAGAGTCTGGCCGCGTTCCATGGGTTCGGCTCGAGTCTGTTATTAGATGCATTATGTAGGCGGTACGCTCCTCCAATGAGAACTTTGTCGATGATGAAGGGGCCTTCCCACTTGGGTTTGAGCTTGTCCTTCTTCTTCTCTGGTAAGCATAGAACGAGTTCGCCAATGTTGTAAGTTTTGGCCCGCACTTCTCTGCTTTGGTATCGTCGAGCCTGTTGCTGATAGAATGCGGAACGGGCCTTAGCGACATCGCGCTCCTCCTCCAAGGCGTCCAAGTTATCCTGCCGATCTAACTCGGCTTCCTTCTCTTCATACATACGTACGCGTGGCGAATCATGTATTATGTCGCATGGTAGTACTGCTTCCGCGCCGTACACCATAAAAAGGGTGTGTATCCGGTGGTGCGATTCGGGGTGGTCCGCAGCCCCCAGAGTACGGATTTGAGCTCCTCGACCCACTGAGTATCCGACTCTGTCAAGGATCGCACTAGTCTGGGTTTGATGCCGCTCATAATAAGACCGTTTGCCCGTTCGACCTGGCCATTTGTTTGAGGATGGTAGATGGAAGCATAGTCGAGCTTAATGCCCATTTTGCCGCACCAAGATTTCACCTCATCGACCGTGAAATTCGAGCCATTGTCGGTGATGATGCTGTGGGGGACACCATATCGGTGTACGACCCCGTATATAAAGTCTATAACTGGTCCGGATTCGGGCGTTTTCACTGGTTTGGCTTCTATCCATTTGGTGAACTTGTCAACCATGACCAGTAAGTATTTTTTCTTATGGCTTCCCCCTTTAAGGGGTCTATCTAACCATATCCAACCCCCAGACCACGAAGGGCCAAGTTATGGGGATTGTTTGGAGAGCAGTGGGGGGCATGTGGCTCTGATTGGCGAAGAGCTGGCAACCGATGCAATGTTGGACAAGGTCCTATGCGTCTGCTCGGGCTGTCGGCCAATAGAAACCTGTACGGAAGGCTTTGCTGACTAGTGCTCGAGCCGCAGCATGGTGCCCTCCCAGTACGGCATGGATTTCAGCCAAGAGTTGCCGCCCTTCCTCTTCGGAGATGCACCTTTGGAGCACTCTGGTAGCACTTTTCTTATAGAGCTCTCCTTCATGGACTTTGTAGGCTTTAGAACGCCGGACAATGCAGCGTGCTTCATTTTGGTCTTTAGGGAGCTCCTGCCTATTTAGGTAGGCCAAGAAAGGCTCAGTCCACGAGGCGATGACAGCCATTATTTCGTGGGCTGACGATGTTATTTCGGTGGCAGAACCTCCGACTATGTCTGATAGTTCGGAATCTGGGGATGTATTCGGATCCGTGCTGGTGTGGCCGGACTCCCCTTCCCATACCACGGATGTTTTGAACAGCCTTTCCAGGAATATGTTAGCTGGGACGGGGTCGCGTTTAGCACCGATGAGTGCAAGGACATCTGCCGCTTGATTGTTTTCTCGAGCCACATGGTGGAATTTGAGCCCCTCAAACCGAGCTGACATTTTAAGGACGGCATTATGATAGGCCGCCATTTTCGGATCCTTGGCATCAAAGTCTCCATTTATTTGTGATATTGCAAGGTTTGAATCTCCGCGTACCTCTAGGCGTTGAATGCCCATAGAGACTGCCATCCGGAGACCGTGCAACAAAGCCTCGTATTCGGCTGCATTGTTGGAGTCTGTGTATAATATTTGAAGGACGTACTGGACCGTGTCCCCGGTGGGAGAAGTCAGAACTACACCTGCCCCCAGTCCAGTCAGCATTTTAGAGCCGTCAAAGTGCATGATCCAGTTAGAGTATGCGCCGTACTCTTTAGGGAGTTCGGCTTCCGTCCATTCGACGACGAAGTCGGCTAATACTTGCGACTTGATAGCCCGCCGAGGCTTGTATGTTATGTCAAACGGAAGGAGTTCGATGGCCCATTTAGCAATCCGGCCCGTGGCATCATGGTTATTTATTATATCATTGAGTGGTACTTCGGAGGCCACCATAATCGAACACTCTTGAAAGTAGTGTCGTAACTTTCGGGATGCCATGAAGACTGCGTATGCAATTTTTTGATAGTGTGGGTATCGGGATTTGCAGGGGGTGAGGACCGTGGATACGTAATAAGCCGGCTTCTGTAGCGGGAATTTGTATCCGTCAACCTCTCGTTCGACAACGAGTGTTGCGCTTACAACTTGATGTGTTGCAGCTATGTACAGCAGCATAGGTTCGCCCGCAGTTGGCACTGTTAGGACTGGATTACTGGCCAATAAGGTCTTTATTTCATCTAGTCCGGTTGCGGATGCATCCGTCCAAACGAAGTGTTCAGTGCGCTGAAGGAGGCAATAAAGAGGCAATGCCTTTTCTCCTAGCCTGGAGATAAAGCAGCTCAAAGCAGCCACACATCCAGCTAATTTCTGGATATGTTTGAGGTCTATTGGTATAGCCAACTGTGGCAAAGCTCGAATTTTTGCCGGATTAGCTTCAATTCCTCTGTTGGAAACGATGAAGCCCAACAGTTTTCCAGAGGGGACGCCGAAAACGTATTTCTCCGGATTTAGCTTGATGTCGTATGTTCGTAAGTTGTCGAACGTAAGCCTCGAGTCATCAATTAAGGTTTTGACGTGTCTTGTTTTTACTACGACGTCGTCCACGTATGCCTCCACTATTTTGCCGATTTGCTTTTCCAGGCATGTTTGAATCATGCGTTGATAGGTTACTCCGGCATTCTTAAGCCCTAAAGGCATAGTGTTGAAGCAGAAAGGGCCGTATGGCGTTATGAAAGCTGTTGTAGCTTGGTCGGACTCTGCCATCTTTATTTGATGGTATCTAGAGTATGCGTCGAGGAAACACAGCGAGTCGTATCAGGCTGTGGCATTGATGATTAGATCGATGTGAGGGAGGGGAAAGGGATCCTTGGGGCAAGCCTTGTTAAGGTCTTTGATGTCGACGCACAGGCGCCAGGATTTGTCCTTCTTTGGTACCATTACCAGGTTCGCCAGCCAATACGGATGTTTGATATCTCTAATGAATCTGGCCTCAAGTAACTTGGCTAGCTCCTCCCCCATGGCTTGCCGTTTGGGCTCCGAAAATCACCTTAGGGTCTATTTAACAGGTTTGTATCCCTTTAGTATGTTAAGGCTGTGTTCGGCCAATCCATGTGGGATGCCTGGCATGTCCGATGGGTGCCAGGCGAAGATATCCCAGTTCTCGCATAAGAAGTCGCGCAGTGCAGCGTCCATAGCGGGGTTCAATTGTGTCTCGATGGAATCTGTCTTCATGGGGTCCGTTGGGTGGACTTGGAATTTGACTATCTCATCTGCGTGTTTGAATGAGGTGGACTTGGGTCGCTTGTCGAGTATCACGTTGTCCCTGTCCACGGTGGCGCGTAGCATGGTTAATTCTTCGTCCACTAGGGCTTCGGATAATGCTTCCAAGGCCAGCGCTGCGGTTTTGTTTTTGGCACAGAGTGCGACGTCCGGATCACTAGCTAGAGTGATGATTCCATTGGGTCCGGACATTTTAAGCTTCATGTACCCGTAATGGGGTACGGCTTGAAAGCTTGCAAACGCGTCCCGTCCTAGAAGGGCGTGGTATCCACTGTTGAAGGGAGCCACTTGGAATGTGATTTCTTCGGACCTATAATTCTCTGGGGTGCCGAATACCACGTCGAGTGTGATTTTTCCCGCACACCGAGCCTCCCGACTAGGGATAATTCCCCTGAAGGTCGTGCCACTTTGCTCAACGCGGCTTTTGTCAATCTCCATCTTTTTGAGGGTTTCTTCATAGATTAGGTTTAATCCGCTTCCGCCGTCCATGAGTACTTTAGTGAGCCGAAAGCCATCCACTATTGGGCTGAGGACCAGAGCGGCCGGTGCCCGGACGGACTGGAATTGGGGTTCTTCACTGGCATTGAAGGTTATAGCAGTGTCGTTCCACGGATTTACTTTTGCCACATGGCAAATTTCAATGGAGCTTCGATGCGCTCGCTTGCGCCTATTGTTTGAGGCGAAGGTCTCGAAGACCGTCAGCACCGTATTAAGTTCTTCGGCGGGATGTGGTTCTGCTTTATGGCTCTCGAGGAGATCCTCGCCACTCTTAGCTACCTGCCGGAGTATCCAACATGCTCTAAGGCTATGGGTCGGCGTGACGTCCGGCGTGCTGTGAAGCTTACATGGCCTGTTGAGCCATCCTTCCAATACGGTTCCACACCCAGGGACGGGTTTTGGTTTCTTGGGAATTGAGTTGGTCAACTTACGAGAGTTCGGTCGTTTAGTTCGGACAAAGGTTCCGGTGAGGGCCGTACTATCCCAAAATTCTGCCTGGGTTTTCCATGCACTTTCCATCGCACAATACTTTTGTACTATGGTTGCCAAGTCTGAAAAGTGCTCTATGTCACGGCGACTTATAGCATTAAGGAGTCCTTTGTTCGTGCAGCTTCTGCAGAAAAGAGAGACTACGTCCTCCTCGTTGCAGTCCTTGACCTTATTAAGAGCAAGGAGAAATCTAGCCTGGTAACGATGTGCCCGTCTCCTGGGGCTCCTGTCGTACACGGGAGAGACGGATTAAGTCCGAGCGGGTGTCACTGGCTGAAGCCGTATTTTGATCCGATCTGACGCCCGAGGGCACGGGAAGTGCCAAGCCTGACAGTTTGGGATCTGGAGTATTACCTAATCCCTTTGGCCCAGCGCCCGATTCCAAGTCCGGAACCTGGGCCATGTAGTCCTTTGGGTGGGCGTTCGGCTCACTGGATTCGGTGACCCGAACATAATCCGTCCTCAAAGTTGAGGGGCGGCCCATGTGTGATTCCTCCACTACAACTATCTCGTGGGTGGCCGGCGGGGATCTAATGTCCCTCTGGTCGAGTTCAAGCCCAATCCGGCCAGAGTCCGTAGCGACTCCCAAGGCGGCGATGCGATCCAATAGTTCGTTAAGAGAGGAGAGCTCCGTCGGATCCATCTGTTCTGAAAGCTCCGAACCAATGCGAAGGTTATGCGTGATGACCTGAGAGGCCATCGTTGGCGCGACAGCTGATGGGGCGGTCATAATGAAGCCGCCAAGCCGGAGAGTCTTGCCTACAGCCAGCGCTCCCCCAGAAGTGATATCGTCCTTGACAACGAGACGAGCCATCGAGCCCTTGCAGCGGCGACACAGTGGAACTCTTAATGAAATCACCAATGTCGGTGTCAAAACCGGCGGATCTCGGGTAGGGGGTCCCGATCTGTGCGTCTTAGGCTAATGGTAACAAGAAGCAAGGGACACAATGTTTACCTAGGTTTGGGCCCTCTCGATGGAGGTAAAACCCTACTTCCTGCTTGATTAATATTGAAGATATGTGGAATACAAGAGTAGATCTACCACGAGATCGTAGAGGCTAAACCCTAAGAGCTAGCCTATGATGGTATGATTGTAATTGTGAACGGCCTTCTAAGGACCATCCTCTCCGGTTTAGATAGACACGGAGAGCTAGAGTTTACATGGAGTCGGTTACAAGGAAGGAAACATAATATCCGGATTGCTAAGCTTGTCTTCCACGCAAAGGAGAGTCCCATCCGGACACGAGCCGAAGTCTTGAGTCTTGTATCTTGATGCTTCTATAGTCCGAACGATGTATATAGTCTGGATAGTCCGAACGATGTATATAGTCTGGCTGTCCGGATACCTCCTTATCCAGGACTCCCTCACCGAGCGCTAGAGCCCGCGCGTGCGCACAGCGCCGTCCGCCACAACCTTTTCCAGGTAGCAGCAGGCACGCTAGGCCGACTCGGGGCGGAGCTCACTGATGTCGACTCACGCCTTGAGGCGGAAAACCTCCACCTGGTGCGTGAGTGGCATCAGCTGAAGGTCGCCATCAACCTTGGGCACTTGCAGCATGAGCGCACCCGTGCGGATGCCGAGGGGTCCCTTGTGGCTTCTGGGGAGGCCTGCACCCGTGCCCTGGAGGAGGCCCGGGCCGCGGACCAACGTCGCGAGGCGGTCGAGGAGCGTGAGAGGGAACTCCAAGCCTTGAATGTTGCTCTTGAACGACAGGTCCAAGCACAGAGCCGCCCTTGCAGCACCGCCAGGTGGGTGAAAGCACGAGTGCTCCATGGGTGGTTTTGGTAATTAATGTCAACATATCTCTTGTTGTACTAATCTTTTATCTAGTATATTTCAGATAAGTTCAACAATGGAATGGCAGGACAAGAGGATGTGGAACCCCTTCTAGATGCTCAGGACAAACATTGGCAAAATCTCAAGACTCTTAATTTCTATTTTAGTGATCCAAGATCACATTGAGTCCATAGGAAAAGCCAATACTATGAAAAGGGGACGATGTGTTACTTAATGGTCTACTTGCTCAAAGTGCTTAGTGATATGCTCCAAAGCCCTCAACCACTTTCTCATTTCCACATATGTCCAAAACCTAAAGTCAAACTCAGCCCCATCGATTTGATTCATCCGGCGCCACCAAGTTCATTGACATAGCCACTGTTAGAAACCCTAATCGGTTCGGTCTCACCGATGGGATCTCGGTCTCACCAAGATGGCCTTGTAAACTCTCTATTACCTATTGCAATTATTTCAATCTCACCGAGATATGCAATTGGTCCCATCGAGCTTGCTTGACCAAGTCTCTGTTTGCTTATTGTTGAAATCGGTCTCACCGAGATAAGGTTTTGCCCTAACCCTAGCACATCGGTCCCACCGAGTTGATATTGTAGTTCCCACTGAAAACCCTAACATTCACATTTTGAACCAGATCGGTCCCACCGAGTTTCACTATTCGGTCCCACCGAGTTTGGTAAATTGTGTGTAAGGGAAACTTAAATACATGTGTGAATACATAAACAAATATTGTGTCTCTAGTAAGCCGCTACTAGACTAGCTCGTTGATCAAAGATGGTTAAGATTTTCTAACCATAGACATGTGTTTTCATTTAATAATGGGATCACATCATTAGGAGAATGATGTGAGGGACAAGACCCATCTGTTAGCTTAGCATATTGATCATTCAGTTTATTGCTATTGCTTTCTTCATGTCAAATACATATTCCTTCGACTATGAGATTATGCAACTCCCAGATATCGGAGGAATACCTTGTGTGCTATCAAACATCACACCATAACTGTGTGATCATAAAGATGCTCAATAGGTATCTCCGAAGGTGTTTGTTGAGTTGGCATTGATCGAGATTAGGATTTGTTACTCTGAGTATCGTAGAGGTATCTTTGGGCCCTCTCGGTAATACACATCATAAGATTGCAAGCAAATGACTAATGAGTTTAGTCACGAGGTTATGTATTACAGAACGAGTAAAGAGACTTGCCGGTAACGAGACTGAACTAGGTATGAAGATACCCAAAGATCGAATCTCCGGCAAGTAACATACCGATGGACAAAGGGAATTACGTGTATTGTCATAACGGTTCAATCGATAAAGATCTTCATAGAATATGTAGGAGCCAATATGGGCATCTAGGTTCCACTATTGGTTATTCACCGGAGAGGTGTCTCGGTCATGTATACATAGTTCTCGAACCCGTAGGGTCCGCACGCTTAATGTTCGTTAACGATATAGTGTTATATGAGTTATATGATTTGGTGAATGAATGTTGTTCAGAGTCCCGGATCAGATCACGGACATGACGAGGAGTCTCGAAATGGTTGAGAGGTAAAGATTGATATATAGGACGATGGTATTCGAACACCGGAAGAGTTTCGGAGTGCACCGGGTAGTCATCGGGTCACCGGAAGGGGTTCCGGACACCCCCGATAAGTGTATGGGCCTAATGGGCCAAGGGGGGGACAGATCAGCCCCTGGTAGTCCCCTTCCTTGGACACCAGGCCCTAGGGGATGGAAAGGGGAGGGGAGGCCCCTCCTTCCTTTCCCTCCTGAAGTGGGAAAGGAAAGGGGGGGAGCCACCCTCCCGTGCCTTTTGCCCGCACTTATACAAGGTAGGGGAAGGGTGTGGCTTGGGAGAGACCCCAAGTAGGATTCCTCCTACTTGGGTGCCCCCTTTGGCCGCTCCTCCCTCCCAACCACCTATATATATGTGGGAGGGAGTGCCTAGCACACAATAGACAATTGCCTAGCCATGTGCGGCGCCCCCCCTTCCACCGTTTACACCCCGGTCATATTTTCGCAGTGCTTACTAAAAGGATCGAGATGGACCTAGAGGGGGGCTGAATAGGTATAATTACAAAAATTAATTGTTACTTGCAATTTTAGGGAATAATGTGGAATATGAAAGTGAGCCTAACAATTGCAAGTATGATGCTAAGAGCTGAGAAAGGTAAGCAAGTAACACAAGTATGTGAGTAAGTAGCACAAAACTATATATGTAAAGACTAAGTGACAAGTAACCACAAGTAGGATGTTAGGGTTAGGAATAACCGCAACTCCGAGAGACGAGGATGCATGCCGATGTTCACTTCCTTGAAGGGAAGCTACGTCACCGTTTAGAGAGGTGGGTGTTACCACGAAGGCACACCAACGCCACGAAGGCTCACCCTATTCTCTCTTTGAGATATCACCATGAAGGCGATTCTCAACCACTAGTGGTAGACCTTGGGGTGGTCTCAAAACCCTCACAAACTTTTTGGGGGTAATCACAATGGTCGATTCCTCTCTGAAGAACTCCTACCGCCTAGGAGTCTGCAACCTCCAAGAGTAACAAGAACAAAGGGGAAAGGCTCAAGACTTGCTCAAATCGCGAATTCCTTTGGTGCAAAGAGGGCGAAGGAGTGGATCTATCACTTGAGTGGAAAACTCCTCTCAAATGCTCTCAAATCCCTTAGGGATCTAAGATTTGGTGTAGGAGTGTGTGAGAGACAGAGTGAAAAGTGTTCTTGAGAATGTTCAAAGTGAATGGTCAAACCTTTCACGGGATGAGTGAGAGGAATTTATAGTATCCATCAATAATTGATTGTTGGAGCCACTTGACAGTAGCAGATCTCGGACATCCGAGACATACCGGACGTCCGAGGCCTCGCCAGAAACCGGACGTCCGACGTTTTGGCTCAGTAGAGAAGGTACCAGACCTCCGACAGGGACCGGACGTCCGATGTTTTGGCCCTATAGAGAAGGTACCGGACATCCGTTGGATACCGGACATCCGATGTTTTGGCTCTGTAAACGAAATGTCAGACGTACGGTAGTCACCGGAAATCCAATGTTTTGGCTCTGTTAGGAAGTACCAGACGTCCGGTGGATACCGGCCATCCGACATGTGTCGGTCGTCCGACAGATACAAGGTTCAGAAGATGAGTGTTTAAAGAAGATCACTTGAGCAAGAGTTTGATGAGACCCCATGTTCCCCTCTTGATAGTGCAACAACCCTATACTCAAGGACAAACATAAAGGGCCTAAGTCGGTAGACTTGTTTCTTTGTTCTTGAGGAAGAGAAGTATTTCCGTAGTCATCATCCACACACACGATCCCAAGGGAACTAAAACCTGAGATATACTTGAAAAACTTTGTTAGTCCCCTATGTGTATATGGCATCAACATCAAAATACGATTAAGGGCATGATTTTACTTTCAATCTCCCCCTTTTTGGTAGTTGATGACAATATACACATAGTACAAAAAAATATGGTTGTTCTATACTTAAAACAGATCCGTCGAAGAGCATTTCAAGGCCTAGATGCACAAATATGAAGAGCTCCCACATAGTACAACATATGAAGATATCCCCATCACAGTGATAATCATTACAAACATTATATGGAGAGCTCCCCCTCATAGTGATAATCATTACAATCATATAAGGCAAAATATTATAAAATCTCCTCATACATAAAGTCATAGATAAAGTCATACACCCACTTAAAACACAACACTTAAAACATAATGGTTCAACATAACAAAGTCAAGTCTTAACATAGATAGAACAATAACTAGTTCTCCCCTTCGCATCAAGTACCCAAAAGGGACAGAGAGAAACAAACAGACAGTCACATGTCATCATCATCATCATTAAGAGCTCCACTACCACCAGCATCATCGAAGAATTCAGCCCACTCAGGCCCCGAAGGAAAGCCAAAGTCTGAAGGAGGAGCCGCCGAAAGACGCTCATCGTCACTAACATCGGTAGCCCCAGAGTCACGCAGACGAGACTTCAAGGCATTCTTGGAGGTGATCAAGCGAGTGACAACATCATGGTTTTGTGTGCAGTTGAAGGTAAACACCTTCATCACAGCAGAGTGAGCTTTTCCGAGAAAACAAGCAAAACACCCAAAGGACGCAGATTTGGAAGTGGTAGGATGAGACCTAGCAGCCAACCTATGAGCAGGGGCAGACTTGGAGTGTAACGCCCCAAGACCGACGCTCCAGATGCCTTCCTTGTTTTATGAGTCAGCTGTGTTATTTATTTGTTTGTTGCATCTCATCTCATAGCATCATGCACATCGCATTTGCATGTTTTCATAAAACTTGCATCCATTCGTAGTTGTCGTGTCCCCTGCCTTCATTGACGGATCCGAGTCCCTCGGGTTTTCGCTTCCGTCTTGACCGTGACCGCCTAACCCCCTTTGCGTGCGTGTCCGAAACTTCCCCGAACCCGAACTGCTCAGTCATCACCGTTGGATTCAGATAAGCCCCAAAATCCCTCTCCTAGCCCCCATTTCCTATTTAAGCCACCCCTCCATGCCTATTTGGGATAAACCCTAATCCCTAGGGGATCTGTCCCTTCACCGCCGCCGGACCAACCCTCTCCTTGTTTTCCTCCACCACCAACTAGACGCCACCTCTCGATCCTCACCCAGCCAACCAAACCCGGCCCTGATCCAGCCTCCCACCCATCCATCTGTGGCCGCTAGATGGAGATCCGACGACCACCAACGCGCCCGAGCCTCCTGCAGCGCTCGATCCAGATCGGATCGAGGCCACCTTCTCCCCACAGCCTCCTCGATCTGGAACGGGAGAGGAGCTCCCGATTGAGTCCCTCGTCGTCGTCGACGACCACCTCTAGCAGGTCCCCCCTTGCAGCCCCATCTCTTCTCTTCCTCCTGCCTGAACTCTCTCTCACAGCATGCCCCCTCTCTCTCCCGTGTCCCTGCAGGAACCGAACAGCACCACCCGGCCATGGATGCCGCCATGGATGATGAGCTCCTCAACCCGTGCCTTACGACCTCTCACTCTCGGTGCCCCTTCCTCAAATGTGCCTGCTGATGCCGCCAAGTTCCCCCGCCGCAGTTGCCGTTCCCCTGCCCCCTGCTGCCATGGACGCCAAGCCAGAGCGCTGCCGCTGTTGCCTGCTACCTCCTGTGCGAGGTAGACGAGCCCCTTCCCCGGTTCGCTCGCCCGTTGACCACGCCTCGCGATCCCGCGACTGGGCCGCGCCTTGCCTTAGCCTCTTCACCGACTGGGCCTGGCCCATGGTGAGCAGCCCCCCAGTGCTCCTCTATTTTTTTTCCGCCGATTGGGCCAACCAGATTCAACCCGTGTGTATTTTTTCCTGCTGCTGCAATTTAGCTATTATCCCAGGGTTTACAGATTTACAGAAAAGTCCCTCTAGATCATGCATTTAATAACTCACAAACCATGCGTTGGATTAAAATGATTTAAACATGTAAAATGCTTAGAATTTCATCAAGTTTCATAATATCCAACTTTCATCCATGTTTATAATGTTGTTTGTTTAAACTTGCGTAATTGCCATGTTAAAATGATTTATTTCATAACTAAATAACCGTAGATACAAACTAAACAAACTTTATATGTAAATGGGGTGGGAAAATGCATAGTTTAACATGCTGCACTTTATTTCCCTGTTTAACAACATTAAAATGGTGTTTTAATCGAACAGTACCAAATCTAAAATATGCACATGGGGATTTTTCGGAATTGTTGTTTGTTGTTCCGGCCTCATTTAAACTTGCCTAGATAGGTAGTTTAATTATGCTTCACCTCTTGCCATGTTTAACCACATTTAATATTGTTGTGTACCTAAACAAGAGCGAACTAAATAACTCGAATGTGGTGTTTCGTCAATATGCAACTCGTTGCATATTGGGCTCCACTTAACTTGTAGTATTGTTTGTTGCACTTTGCCATGCCATGCCTCTTTAATCCGGACATGCATCATACTTGATTGTGCATCATGCCATGATTATGCTTGTGTGTTTACCATGTTGTTTGCTTCTTTCTGGTTTGCTTCACTCGGTAGCTTCGGTTTTGTTCCGGAGTTGTGAGGATTCGTTCGACTACGTCCGTTTGTCTTCTTCATGGACTCGTTCTTCTTCCTTGCGGGATTTCAGGCAAGATGACCATTACCCTCGATATCACTTCTATCTTTGCTTGCTAGTTGCTTCGTTCTATCGCTATGCTGCGCTACCTATCACTTGTTTACCATGCCTCCCATATTGCCATGTCAGCCTCTAACCTTTTCACCCTTCCTAGCAAACCGTTGTTTGGCTATGTTACCGCTTTGGCTCAGCCCCTTTTATAGCATTGTTAGTTGCAGGTGAAGTTGAACATTGCTTCTTGATGGACAGAATTATGTTGGGATATCACAATATCTCTTATTTAATTAATGCATCTATATACTTGGTAAAGGGTGGAAGACTCGGCCTTATGCCCGATGTTTTGTTCCACTCTTGCCGCCCTAGTTTCCGTCATACTGGTGTTATGTTCCTTGATTTTGCGTTCCTTACACGGTTGGGTGATTTATGGGACCCCCTTGACAGTTCGCTTTGAATAAAACTCCTCCAGCAAGGCCAAACATTGGTTTTAACATTTGCCACCTAAGCCTTTTCCCTTGGGTTTTGCAGACTCAAGGGTCATCTTTATTTTATCCCCCGGGCCAGTGCTCGTCATGAGTGTTGGTCCAACCTATCAGCCGCCGGTGGTCACCAGGGGCAAGTCTAGACTGGCCTACCGGAATTTTGGACAATCTGGTGTGCCCTGAGAACGAGATATGTGCAGCTCCTATCGGGATTTGTCGGCACATCCGGGTAGCTTTGCTGGTCTTGTTTTGCCATTGTCAAAATGTCTTGTAAACCGGGATTCTGAGTCTGATCGGGTCTTCCTGGGAGAAGGAATATCCTTCGTTGACCATGAGAGCTTGTGATGGGCTAAGTTGGGACACCCCAGCAGGGTATAAACTTTTGAAAGCCGTGCCCGCGGTTATGTGGCAGATGGGATTTGTTAATGTCCAGTTGTAGAGAACTTGACACTTGACTTAATTAAAATGCATCAACCGCGTGCATAGCCATGATGGTATCTTCTCGGCGGAGTCCGGGAAGTGAACACGGTCTTGGTGTTATGATTGTGTGTAAGCAGTTTCAGGATCACTTCTTGATCACTTCTAGCTTCTCGACCGTTCCGTTGCTTCTCTTCTTGCTCTTACTTGCGTATGTTAGCCACCATATTTGCTTAGTGCTTGTTGCAACTCCACCTCATTACCACTTCCTACCCATAAGCTTAAATAGTCTTGATCTCGCGGGTTTTGAGATTGCTGAGTCCTCGTGACTCACCAGATACTATCACAACAGTTGCAGGTGCCGATGATACCAGTGCAGGCGATGCAACCGAGCTTAGATGGGAGCTCAACGAAGATCTTGGTCGTTGCTATGTTTCGTTTCATGTTGATCAGTAGTGGAGCCCAGTTGGGACGATCGGGGATCTAGCAGTTGGGTTATCTTCTTTTCTTTTGGCTTCGTCCGTAGTCGGACTATGTGTGTACTCTGAATGATGTATGATTTATTTGTTCATTGTGTGAAGGGGCGATTGTAAGCCAACTCTTTATCCCATTCTTGTTCATTACATGGGATTGTGTGAAGATGACCCTTCTTGCAACAAAACCACCATGCGGTTATGCCTCTAAGTCGTGCTTCGACACGTGGGAGATATAGCCGCATCGTGGGTGTTACAAGTTGGTAATCAGAGCCATCCCCGACTTAGGAGCCCCCTGCTTGATCGAATCACTGGCGTTGTTGAGTCTAGAACAAAAATGTTTTGAGTCTTAGGATTATATATATCGGAGAGCTGGATTCTTTTTAATCCTCAGTCCCTTCGTCGCTCTGGTGAGACCTCCTGACATAGATGTTTTGACTTTCCTCTCCTTAAATTTCACTAAATTTCTTTTTAGGATCACGCGGGTATCTTGGGATCGTTCCGATATTCTTATGACGAGAACATTGTTCTTGTTGCCTCCTGACATTTAGGGGTTGTGGCAGTGTCCCGGGGAGTTGAGCTCCGAGTTGTTGTCGTCATAATTTTATCGTTGCAGTTCTGGAATACCTGAGTTTTGCCGACATCGAAAATCTCTTTTATGCAGTTGTTGGTGAGATAACCTCGACGCCACCCAGTACTGGGGAGTTCGGGAGTATTGCCGTAGCTCGTATAACGGATGCTTTTCGAAGGTTGAGGTACACGATTTCCGAAGGTTTCTTGGTTATGTGTTGACGGATGGATATAGCTTGGATGTAGGGATTGTTAGTTTTGGGTGAGATATATATTGCTTCCCTTGTATCCCCAACACCTGATTGCATAACCAGAAAGTTTCGGGAGTTTTATAGGTGGGAATTCAAGTAGCTCTAGTTTTTTTTCTTTCCGACAGATGCACGATATGAGATTGGGGTTTGATGTCTAGTGGTCCGCCTATCCACGGTCATTTTTAAAGTGGTCTCGTTGTGTCTTAAAGAACCCTTGGCTATGCTGGTTCGGGGACACTTCGTATGTCATGTGCACTGCCTTGTACATGATGGTGTTGTACACTCGAGCCTGTGTGGGCCCCACCACGAAAGCTTCAGACGAAATCTCTATCATATGTTTGTTCCGGCTTATTCTGCAAGCCAAATCCTTTGTTTTGTGTTATATGTGGTATTCAAGTTGCTTCGAAGTCAAATGTTGAATCCATACCTTCCCTAAATGGTGTTCTCATATTTCTATGGGAGTGCTAATCCTTCTTGATCATTGAGGTTGTCATGTTAATTCTTTTACAACCGGCGTGCTTCTCTTCAAGTGGATGCGATCATCTCAACATCCGCAAGATCAATTCTAAGTTTTCTCAATGGTATCCATTCCATCTGCCCCAAGTTGCCTTTGTTTTCCCTCCCTCCCACCCTTTTTCTTCAAGGACTCGTATATTTTAATCAAGTATCCATTTATTCATGTGAAGTCTCTCCATTCTTTTCCGTAAATGTTCTGATCCGGTGATCCCTCATGAAGATACTAACGGAGCTTCAAGTTTATTATTCTTCGTTCTCTTTTCTTCTTCGGTGGATCCAATTCAAGCTTTGTCAAGCATATCCTTTCCCCGTTTCAAATGTTTTCCCATGCCGGTGCACCTCTTAATTGCTCACCTCTCTCTATTCGTATCCCGAGTGCTAAAGATATCTCAGAAGAATCATGCTTCCATTTTTAATCCGTTCGAGTACTTTGAGGTTTTTCTCTCATTCAAGCTATTTAATTCTACTGGTGCAATCTCTATTTCAAGCAATCATTTTAACGGTGTTTCTCTTGAGTGGGCCCTCACCGACATCTTTTCCCAGGATCTTACCTGACTCTTCTAATTTTTCCCGGAGCTATTCCCGATTTCTTTTCAAAGTTTGACGTAAGAATGAATCTCATCAGTCAGATGTTTTCCAAGATCGATCTCAATTTTTTTTTCATTGTTGGCTCAACTTTTTGTTTTTCATTCTCCCGGAGTATCTCCACAATTCATGGTGGTTCTCATCATCATTCTCAACATTTGAAGACCGAAGAAGGATTTCTCTTAAATCTTGCTCCATTCTCTTCAAGATTCATGGTTCTATATTGATGCCATCCTCTCATAATTGCTTTTGATTGTGAGAATTCTTTTCACCCATCCGGAGCAATTCAGGAGTCTTTTCAGTTTCATTCTCCGGAGCCATTCATCTCAGAATTATTCGTTCTCAGCTTTCAGCTCTTGTTCTCGAATTCTTTCGGTGCATCATCCAAATATCCTCTAATCAGTTCATGATCTCTTCGTTCTCTAGTATCAAAATCCCCTCAACTATCTTCTTTCGTTTTCCAATTCTTCCCGGTGAATTATGCCTTCGCTACGTTCATTTTCAATTCTTACGGTGGTTCGTTCAAGATTTCACTTCCTTTGTTATCATATCAAATATTTGTTGTTTCCAAATCCCACCGGTGGTTCCATCAATACCTTCTCAAGTTTGCGCTATATCTCTCTTTAATCCTTTTCAACAAGTATAAATAGTATGCCAAATTCCTTGCTTGTCATCAATTTAAATTGGTGAAGAATACGCATAACATAATTCTTATTCTTGTTTCATCCAAGTAATCTAGTTTCTTCTTTCCAGAGTTGTTCATCATGTCATTTTTCTCGGTTCGAGATGCTTCATCTTTTCTTTTCCGGAGTTCCAAGTTTTCAGCTTTATCTCGTCGCGAAGCTCCATCTAAATCATTGCAAGGATTCACCTTGTGGTCTCAATTTCTCTTTCTTTTTATCATCCTTTTCTTACTGGATTTCTTCATGGAGGCTCTACTTGGTGGTTCATCAAGGATTCTTTTCATTCTTCAATTGTTCTTCAAGATTTCCCTCGAAGCTAAGATCCGCCAAGCTATACTCTAAAAATAAACATGGTTCTCAACACATGTTTTGTTTTGAGGCGTTCAAGCATTCTTCATATTGCATTCCAAAGTGCAATTCCTCCTATCTTGTCTTTGAGATGGTTTATGTCATTCTAGATAATTTCCCTTCGAGTTTCATGATTCACAAAGTTTTCAAGAGTGACATATTTAAATCCATCAGTTTATCTTTGTTCAAAAGCTCTTTTCAACCAATCTATCTCTTCGTTGGAGTTATCATGTGTCATATTTCACTTAAAGCCTTCCCTAAGGAATGTTGCTAATTGTGGTGTCTATCGATAATCCAAGTTTCCACCTATTCTCGCGGTGAAAGAAGTTTTTCATCTCTTTGGTGCTCTTAATCAAATCAATGGTTTCCATTAGTGGCCGGTTGTCACCTCATAGTTTTGAGATGTTTTCCCTAAGCCCACTACAAGCTTATTCATTTTGTTGTTGGTTTTTCCCAACAACCTCGTTGTAACCTTCTTGGAAGGGTGCTTTCCAAGCTCATTTGTGGCAGAAGTTGGCATTTTCTTCTTCATTCTGTTATTCCAATGATCTATCTTCTATTCTTTCTTCCCGAGGCATTGTGATGTTGCTCTTTTCACTCATCATCTCGAATTGTGAGGATCATGTTCTTTTCTTGCTTATCCATTTAACCGGAGTGTTGTGTTCTCATTCAAGTTCTTTCATCTTATCAAGTTTTGCCTCTCTTTCATGTTCAACTGAGTGCTACCCGAATTCTTCCTCTCTCATCTTGTTTTAACAGGAGTGGCTTCGAATTTTATCTTGTCCATTAAACTCTTGATTCATGTCTTTGCAACCTTCAAGTACTCGTAATGTTCCTTGTTCCTATTTTCTAACCGATTGTTTGCAATCTCGTTCATCTCTATTGTACTCCTTTTAAATTGCTCAACCTCTCAAGGTTCATGGTTTCACTCATTCGTCAAAGAAGCAACTTAGTTTTACCTCCTCTCTTGCTCTTCCGCTTCCCTCCGGTGCCATCCTAGATCTTGGGACGAGATCCTCTTGTAGTGGTGGAGTGTTGTAACGCCCCAAGACCGACGCTCCAGATGCCTTCCTTGTTTTGCGAGTCAGCTGTGTTATTTATTTGTTTGTTGCATCTCATCTCATAGCATCATGCGCATCGCATTTGCATGTTTTCATAAAACTTGCATCCATTCATAGTTGTCGTGTCCCCTGCCTTCGTTGACGGATCCGAGTCCCTCGGGTTTTCGCTTCCCTCTTGACCATGAACGCCTAACCCCCTTTGCGTGCATGTCCGAAACTTCCCCGAACCGGAACTGCTCAGTCGTCACCGTTGGATTCAGATCAGCCCCAAAATCCCTCTCCTAGCCCCCATTTCCTATTTAAGCCACCCCTCCATGCCTATCTGGGACAAACCCTAATCCCTAGGGGATCTGTCCCTTCACCGCCGCCGGACCAACCCTCTCCTTGTTTTCCTCCACAACCAACCAGACGCCACCTCTCGATCCCCACCCAGCCAACCAAACCCGGCCCCGATCCAGCCTCCCACCCATCCATCTGTGGCCGCCAGATGGAGATCCGACGACCACTAGCGCGCCCGAGCCTCCTGCAGTGCTCGATCCAGATTGGATCGAGGCCACCTTCTCGCCACATCCTCCTCGATCTGGAACGGGAGAGGAGCTCCCGATCGAGTCCCTCGTCGTCGCCGACGACCACCTCTAGCAGGACCGCCCCTCGCAGCCCCATCTCTTCTCTTCCTCCTGCCTGAACTCTCTCTCACAGCATGCTCCCTCTCTCTCCCGTGTCCCTGCAGGAACCAAACAGCACTGCTCGGCCATGGATGCCGCCATGGACGATGAGCTCCTCAACCCGCGCCGTACGACCTCTCACTCTCGGTGCCCCTTCCTCAAACGTGCCTGCTGATGCCGCCAAGTTCCCCCGCCGCTGCTGCCGTTCCCCTGCCCCCTGCTGCCATGGACGCCAAGCCGGAGCGCTGCCGTTGTTGCCTGCTACCTCCTGTGCGAGGGAGACTAGCCCCTCGCCCGGTTCGCTCGCCCGTTGACCACGCCTCGCGATCCCGCGACTGGGCCGCGCCTTGCCTCAGCCTCTCCACCGACTGGGCCTGGCCCATGGGTGAGCAGCCCCCCCAGCGCTCCTCTATTTTTTCTCGCCGATTGGGCCAACCAGATTCAGCCCGTGTGTATTTTTTCCAGCTGCTGCAATTTAGCTATTATCCCAGGGTTTACAGATTTACAGAAAAGTCCCTCTAGATCATGCATTTAATAACTCACAAACCATGCATTGGATTAAAATGATTTAAACATGTAAAATGCTTAGAATTTCATCAAGTTTCATAATATCCAACTTTCATCCATGTTTAAAATGTTTAAAATGTTGTTTGTTTAAATTTGTGTAATTGCCATGTTAAATGATTTATTTCATAACTAAATAACCGTAGATACAAACTAAACAAACTTTATATGTAAATGGGGTGGGAAAATGCATAGTTTAACATGCTGCACTTTATTTCCCTGTTTAACAACATTAAAATGGTGTTTTAGTCAGAACAGTACCAAATCTAAAATATGCACATGGGGATTTTTCGGAATTGTTGTTTGTTGTTCCGGCCTCATTTAAACTTGCCTAGATAGGTAGTTTAATTATGCTTCACCTCTTGCCATGTTTAACCACATTTAATATTGTTGTGTACCTAAACAAGAGCGAACTAAATAACTCGAATGTGGTGTTTCTTCAATATGCAACTCGTTGCATATTGGGCTCCACTTAACTTGTAGTATTGTTTGTTGCACTTTGCCATGCCATGCCTCTTTAAACCGGACATGCATCATACTTGATTGTGCATCATGCCATGATTATGCTTGTGTGTTTACCATGTTGTTTGCTTCTTTCCGGTTTGCGTCTCTCCGTAGCTTCGGTTTCGTTCCGGAGTTGTGAGGATTCGTTCGACTACGTCCGTTTGTCTTCTTCATGGACTCGTTCTTCTTCCTTGCAGGATTTCAGGCAAGATGACCATTACCCTCGATATCACTTCTATCTTTGCTTGCTAGTTGCTTCATTCTATCGCTATGCTGCGCTACCTATCACGTGTTTACCATGCCTCCCATATTGCCATGTCAGCCTCTAAGCTTTTCACCCTTCCTAGCAAACCGTTGTTTGGCTATGTTAACGCTTTGGCTCAGCCCCTCTTATAGCGTTGTTAGTTGCAGGTGAAGTTGAAGATTGCTTCATGATGGACAGGATTATGTTGGGATATCACAATATCTCTTATTTAATTAATGCATCTATATACTTGGTAAAGGGTGGAAGACTCGGCCTTATGCCTGGTGTTTTGTTCCACTCTTGCCGCCCTAGTTTCCGTCATACCGGTGTTATGCTCCTTGATTTTGCGTTCCTTACACGGTTGGGTGATTTATGGGACCCCCTTGACAGTTCGCTTTGAATAAAACTCCTCCAGCAAGGCCCAACATTGGTTTTAACATTTGCCACCTAAGCCTTTTTCCCTTGGGTTCTGTAGACTCAACGGTCATCTTTATTTTATCCCCCGGGACAGTGCTTGTCGTGAGTGTTGGTCCAACCTGTCAGCCGCCGGTGGTCACCAGGGGCAACTCTGGACTGGCCTACCGGAAGTTTGGACAATCCAGTGTGCCCTGAGAACGAGATATGTGCAGCTCCTATCGGGATTTGTCGGCACATCCGGGCGGCTTTGCTGGTCTTGTTTTAGCATTGTCGAAATGTCTTGTAAACCGGGATTCCGAGTCTGATTGGGTCTTCCTGGGAGAAGGAATATCCTTCGTTGACCGTGAGAGCTTGTGATGGGCTAAGTTGGGACACCCCTGCAGGGTATAAACTTTCGAAAGTCGTGCCCGCGGTTATGTGGCAGATGGGAATTTGTTAATGTCCGGTTGTAGAGAACTTGACACTTGACTTAATTAAAATGCATCAACCGCGTGTGTAGCCGTGATGGTCTCTTCTCGGTAGAGTCCAGGAAGTGAACACGGTCTTGGTGTTATGATTGTGCGTAAGCAGTTTCAGGATCACTTCTTGATCACTTCTAGCTTCTCGACCGTTCCGTTGCTTCTCTTCTCGCTCTTACTTGCGTATGTTAGCCACCATATTTGCTTAGTGCTTGCTGCAACTCCACCTCATTACCACTTCCTACCCATAAGCTTAAATAGTCTTGATCTCGCGGGTTTTGAGATTGCTGAGTCCTCGTGACTCACCAGATACTATCACAACAGTTGCAGGTGCCGATGATACCAGTGTAGGCGATGCAACCGAGCTCAGATGGGAGCTCAACGAAGATCTTGGTCGTTGTTATGTTTCCTTTCCTGTTGATCAGTAGTGGAGCCCAGTTGGGACGATCGGGGATCTAGCAATTGGGTTATCTTCTTTTCTGTTGGCTTCGTCCGTAGTCGGACTACGTGTGTACTCTGAATGATGTATGATTTATTTGTTCATTGTGTGAAGTGGCAGTTGTAAGCCAACTCTTTATCCCATTCTTGTTTATTACATGGGATTGTGTGAAGATGACCCTTCTTGCGACAAAACCACCATTCGGTTATACCTCTAAGTCGTGCTTCGACACGTGGGATATATAGCCGCATCGTGGGGGTTACATGGAGGAACCCTTGGGAGCCCAAGTGTCCGCCATGTGAGGAGGAATAGTCCACTTCTCATGCACATGAGTTCATTCAAGAGAGAATGGAGAAACACTCTCAATGAGAGCCTGAATGAATGGAGCATGAGGGAAAGCCCGCTTGTACTGAAATCTAGCAAGACGGATTTCATGCCACAAAAAATGAGGAACATTTATCTTCCCTTTGGGAGACTCATTTAGGCGAGACATGAGACCAATGCAATAACTCTTTCAAGATCCCTTGTTACCAATCTTGGGATAGATGGTGCGGATGACACATTGATAAATGATGTAGAAAGGAGATCTCCAAATAGAGACTTGATTCAGATCCTTCATCTTATCCTCCTTAGTAAGATCATCCAATTCCTTAAGAAGATAGCCACGGGCCTCAATAGCTTTGGGTTTTTGGTTGGGGTCATCCTTATGGATCTTGAATCCAATGTTAGGAAAGCCAAGGGCAGTGACAAACTGAGCATAAGTGGCAGTGATCTTGGTGTCAGAGGTCATCCAGGTGATGGTCTTGCCAGGACCAAAGAAGCACATGTTATAAAACTGATGTATAGCGGCATTGTTAAAGTCATGCTGAAATGCAAATGGAGCGGCAAGACTAGACGACTCAATGAGTTCAATAGCACCCGGGTACTTCACGGGATGAGCCAGAATGTGCTCCAAGTCAATGAAGTGGTGTAGAGAGTCCTTTGGAAGGACAATGAAGGTGTAGATGTCTGCCTGAACATTGGTGTGAAAATCCTGATCCAGAGAGTCTGGAACCACTTCGAATTGATCAACGTCGCGTTGGAACTTAAGATATGTAGGCTTGCACACTTTGGTAAAATCCTTGAGGACACACCCATGAAGTTGAGGGGTCTCAAGAGGTATGCGACGACCATCCACATTTGGCTGATCCGGAGGAGGAGCAGACATGTAGGTGGCCCTTCGAGAACCACGGCGACGAGATGAAACAACCACATGCACTCCGCGCTCCTCATATTCCATCTCCTCATCGTAGTCAAAGCCCTTAGAAGAAGAGGACTCCTTGATCACAGGACGTTTCCCAGCATGTTTGCGTGGACGTTGATGTTCTTGAGAGTCATCAGAGCCACCACGACGAGGAGCTGAAACCAAAGAGACATTGGATGTGGATGTTTTTCACAGTGAGCTCTTGTATGGTATGGAGATGGGGAAACTGATAATCGGAGAAGGAATGTACAATAATTACCACGAGCAAAAGCACCCCCCAGCATTCTTGTGAGCAGTATGTTTAGTTTCCACCATCGTGAGGAGAATTACTCCTGAGAGATTATCCAAGAGAGAAAAAGGGGATCACTATTGTGCACGATTATGAACGATAGGAGGAACAAAGAAAGGGACAGGGAAATACGAAATCAGCACGAGGACAGGAGGGGTCAACGGAGAGGAGGTTAGGGGCGCGGCGATGCATCTCCCCTAACGACGACGAGCGAGATCCCCCCAGGTGGTGCGGTGGCGGACACAGACGCGGGGTGGGGAGGGGAGAAAATAAGGGCGACTGCCCGGTCAATCCCCTTCCCTGGTTTTATATTGGTCGCGGATTTTACCGGACGACCGACAGATGTCGGACGTCCGGGAGCTGACGAGAGCGCCAGATGAGTTAGGTAACAGACGACCAGAGAATACCGGACGTCCAAGAGCTAGGATGACAACAGAGGTACACAAGGAAATCTGCACAGCGACTGGACGTCCGAGCGATGCCGGTCGACCGGTGGCTGAGAGTCACCGGACGTCCGACATATGTCGGAAATCCGGTGTCAAATGATACTGATCACAGAAGGATATACTGAAATATATATTTATATATGAGGGATCTCACATAGTGTTTAGTTAGACACGAAAATAGTGTTTTGATGAAAAGAAGTGGCACATAGAGCACAAAGAACATGAACATGTGACAAAGAGGTGATGACCCACGAGAAACTACATAAGCTGCTCAAATTATTGGGCGGTGGCCTAGGCCACCATATTTGAGTAACTATGGTGTGGTGCTACAAGAATAAGAACCTTGAGCCCATTGCCACAACTCCATCATTTTAAAGTACCATGATCACATAGTGATGTCATAGTGACTTTGAGAGTGTTTGGTTTATTTGCGCATCATATAGGGTGAGAGAACTCATGAGTTGAATGTCTCCCCATAAATACATGCCTACATCAAGACAAGGCAAGAAGTAAATGCATGCATGGGTACTAGATTTCACATAATGTTGTGAAGCTCCAAGATACCAAGATCATGCCTAAGTTGACAAAACCTAGCTTCATCCAATGGTTTGGTGAAAATGTCGGCGAGTTGCATATCCATACCAACATGAGCAATATCAATGTCACCCTTTTGCACATGGTCTCTCCAGAAATGATACCTAATATCAATGTGCTTGGTGCGAAGATGATCAACGGGATTCTCAGCAATCTTTATGGCACTTTCCTTATCACATAGAAGAGGCACATGTCTATAGGTAATACCATAATCCTTCAAAGTTTGCTTCATCCATAGTAATTGAGTTGCATAACTCGCGGTTGCAATATATTCGGCTTCGGCGGTGGAGAGAGAGACACAATTTTGCTTCTTCGAGGACCAACTTGTCGGCATTCTGGGAACAGGGGTCCCCAGACTTGCCTGCCTGCGGCCCGCGGCGTGGCTCAATCGGTGGCCCAGTGTGGCCCATCTTCATCAACCAAGGCACTCAAGACCCTCGTGAGGGGCCAAGCCTCGCGGGGTGGACGACACAAGGCCTCCTCAGGAGTAGCCTCGACAGGCAGGCTCACGAGGAGGCGGAGAGATCAAGGCAAGGGGTACCTCGCGAGGTGCCCATGATGCAAGCCATGACGATCAAGGCTAGGCGGGCGCCAGGCGGGCACCTACCCGCGCAGTGTCCTTGTTTCCCCTTTGGTGCAAAGGGGGCAAGCGCAGGCGTGGGGTACCGAGGCATCAGGCAAAGGTTTCCATATCGGTGCAACGAGACCAAGAACAGCAAGATGGCAAAACGGAGGTCACCGTGGAGCCCAAGACGGCGTCATCACCAGAGCCTTTGGCAGGCGAAGGCCACCTTTAGTCAGGATAACTTGTACTAGCTGTCCCCTTTCAAAATGGCTGTTGTTGGATCCCTTCCCGCTCAATATTTGGGAAGAGGACCAGGGCCCCTATAAATAGGGATAGCCACCATAGTAGGAAGGGACCGGATCTCCTTCCTGTGCATCGCCACGACAAGAACGCCTCTCCTTGCGAGGTTCTTCTTCCCCTGTACTGTTCATCATCAGCCCAAGGGGAAAACCACCACACCACACACTGGATTAGGGTATTACACCACAACGGCGGCCCAAACCAGTATAAGCCTCGTGTTTCTTGTGCTGTGAGTTCATCGATCTAGTTTAGGGATCGCGGCGAGGATGAGGACGTGGATCAGTAGGAGGAGATTTTCGTGTGCACCCCAGAGTTCGAACCTTAAGGGTTTTGCCGGAACCCGATATCCGACATTTGGCGCGCTAGGTAGGGGTGTGTCGGAGCCTTCCTTCCGCCGATTTGCATTCCGCTGCTTCGTCGCATCCATGTCCGGCGACCCGACGACCAACATCGACCGCTGGGTGGCATGGCCGGCCCGTGCCATGCCGCCTGCCCAAGGTGACCCCAACCACGCACCACAGGCAGCCCGCACACCACAAAACGCTGCGGGGCGCGGGCGACACGGTCAAGCGTTGCCTGCCCTCACTCCGCGGTAGGGTGCGAGTAGCTGCAAGGGCCTCAAGCCACACCGCGGCCACGGCGCCGCACACCCGGCGGGAGCAAGCGAACATGAGGGCCGCCCTCACCGTGGCCTGGGAGCTGCTGCGGTGCAGGTTGCAGGACGGCGGCCGAGACGTGCTGCTGGAGCATGTTGCCGAGCTCCTAGATGCCGCGGCCTCAGGGGCGCCACCCTTCTATTTCCAGCTTCCACCCCAGGCCCCGGCCGGATCACGCAGCGGACGTCTCTGCGCCCGTGCACCCTTGGGTGCGCTCCAAGGCTTCATTGACACCAGCTCAACCGCCGGGCGTCAGGCTACACCAGCACCACCTCCAACGAGCGAGGGCATGCACATCACCGCTTACGGCCCGGGCTGGACGTTGCCCTACCATCCTCAAGACGGCGCATTGGGACAGGCCACATGGACCGTGGGGCACTACGGCGAGGTCTTCGAGGCGGCGACCTCGAAGGCTTACGTGCCTCGCATGGTGGATCAAGAGTACGCGCTAGAAGATGACCCTGGCTCGTTCCTTGGACCGGGCTGGGAGGAGGAGACGCCAGAGGCCGAACCTTTTCAGGAGCCTCAGGGAAGCCTCACCAACCGCGCAGGCAGCAACAGCTACCGGGTACCGCTAATTCCTCAAGAGCAAGCTTATGCTAACCATGGGTTGCAGGAAGTTCAGGTTGCTGTAGCGGAAGGCTGCCCCAGCTCAACAGCCTCCCTTCCACCAGGAGGAGCGTGCTGGGGGCTGCAGGAGAGGGGCTGGGAGCCGGGCCCCTCCCCACGGTGCACCAAGCAAGGCATTCCCCGGAGGTAGGCCCTCTGTCGGGGAGGTGCTGCAAAGCCTACCCCCAGCAGAGGACCCGTGGTCATCGAGGGAACCGCTGGTGTCCCCTTTGCCCCATTGGCGTCGTCCTTGGTCTGCGGCCGCGGTCAATGGTGGTCGGGGGTGGCGCAAGGCGGGGCCCTCGTCTGGCGATATGAAGCAAGTACCGATGCCTGTGAAGAAGGCCTAGTGCATGTGAAGCTCGCCGCCCGCGACACTCTCACATAATAATGAGTTGGGGCTGTACATGCCCCGGAGTCTCCGGAAAGCCGCCCACGGGCCTCGAGGGCTCCCTTCCACGCCCAGTGGCTGCACTTATCTCCGCGCTGGTGAGAAGACGTCGAAGACTAGACTAGGTGCCGGACGCGGCCTTTTGCTTTTTGCCTTTCTTTCCATGGTTGAGCTTCCT
>NC_041393.1:208466110-208597748 GCF_002162155.2 Triticum dicoccoides
GTCTTGCTCGTTGATAACCCACAAGTATAGGGGATCGCAATAGTTTTCGAGGGTAGAGTACTCAACCCAAATTTGTTGATTCGACACAAGGGGAGCCAAAGAATATTCTCAAGTATTAGCAGCTGAGTTGTCAATTCAACCACACCTGGAAACTTAGTATCTGCAGCAAGGTAATTAGTAGCAAAGTAATATGATAGTGGTGGTAACGGTAACAAAAGTAAAGACAACAAAACTAATGTTTTTGGTATTTTGTAGTGATTGTAACAGTAATAACGGAAAAGTAAATAAGCGAGAACCAGTATATGGAAAACTCGTAGGCACCAGCGCCGGTGACCACGCGCTACTGCTATACGTTAGCTGTAGCGCCTTATTAGTAGTGCCGGGCCCCGCGCTACTAATAGGCCCAAAACCCACGTTGCTGCTAGCCTATTCCCTAGCAGTGAGTTGGCATCGGAGGGCCACCAGGGGGCCCACGAGGTAGGGGGCGCGCCCAGGGGGGCGCCCCCCACCCTCGTGGACAGGGTGTGGGCCCCCTGGTCTTCTTCTTTGACGAGGATTTTTTATTAAATATCCTAAGACATTCTGTGGAGTTTCAGGTCGTTCCGAGAGTTTTATTTTCTGCACAAAAACAACAGCATGGCAATTCTGCTGAAAACAGCGTCAGTCCGGGTTAGTTCCATTCAAATCACACAAGTTAGAGTCCAAAACAAGGGCAAAAGTGTTTGGAAAAGTAGATACGACGGAGACATATCAACTCCCCCAAGCTTAAACCCTTGCTTGTCCTCAAGCAATTCAGTTGACAAACTGAAAGAGAAAAAGAAAAACTTTTACAAACTCTGTTTTCTCTTGTTGTTGTAAACATGAAAAGCCAACATTCAAGTTTCAGCAAATATTATGAACTAACCATACTCATAATAACACAAAGGTCTCACAATTACTCATATCAATAGCATAATCAGCTAGCGAGCTATAATAACAAAACTCGGATGACAATATTTTCTCAAAATAACCATAACATGATATAACAGAATGGTATCTCGCTAGCCCTTTCTGAGACCGCAAAACATAAATGCAGAGCACCTTCAAAGATCAAGGACCGACTAAACATTGTAATTCATGGTAAAAGAGATCCAGTCAAGTCATACCCAATATAAACCAATAATAATGAATGCAAACGACAGTGTGCTCTCCAGCAGGTGCTTTTTAATAAGAAGGGTGATGACTCAACCTAAAAGTAAATAGATAGGCCAATCGCAGAGGGAAGCAGGGACTTGTAGAGGTGCGAGAGCTCAGTTTTAAAATAGAGATTGAATAACATTTTGAGTGGCATACTTTTGCTGTCAACGCAACAACTATAAGATGACGAAATCTTCCATGCTAAACAAATTATAGGCGGTTCCCAAACAGAATCGTAAAGTTTATACCCCCCTCCTCCACAAGCATCAATCCATGGCTTGATCGAAACAACGAGTGCCTCCAACATTCAACGGGTCCCAAGGGGAGTTTTGTTTGCAATTATTTTGATTTAGTTTGCATAAAGCATGGGACTGGGCATCCCGGTGACCAGCCATTTTCTCGTGAATGAGGAGCGGAGTCTACTCCTCTTGAGAATAACTGCCTAACATGGAAGATAAGGACAACCCTAATTGAAACATGAGCTGCTCAAGCATACAAAACAGAATTTTATTTGAAGGTTTGGAGTTTGGCACATACAAATTTACTTGGAGCGGCAGGTAAATACCGCATATAGGAACGTATAGTGGACTCATATGGAACAACTTTGGGGTTTAAGGAGTTTGGATGCACAAGCAGTATTCCTGCTTAGTACAGGTGAAGGCTAGCAAAAGACTGGGAAGCGACCAACTGGGAGAGCGACAATAGTCGTAAACATGCATTAAAATTAATTTACACCGAATACAAGCATGAGTAGGATATAACCCACCATGAACATAAATATCGTGAAGGCTATGTTGATTTGATTCAACTACATGCGTGAACATGTGCCAAGTCTAGTCACTCAATTCATTTAAAGGAGGATACCATACCATCATACCACATCATAATTATTCTAATAGCATGTTGGCGCGCAAGGTAAACCATTATAACTCATAGCTAATCAAGCATGGCACAGGCAACTATAATCTCTAAATGTCAATGCAAATATGCTTACTTCATAATAGCTAACTCAGGAACGATGAATCATCATATTTACAAAAACAAGAGAGGTCAAGTTCGTACCAGCTTTTTTCATCCCAATAAGTCCATCATATATCATCATTATTGCCTTTCACTTGCACGACCGAACAAAGTGAATAATAATAAGAGTGCACGTGCATTGGACTAAGCTGGAATCTGCAGGCATTCAATAACCAGGAGAAGACAAGTAATATGGGCTCTAAGTTAAACAAACAATCATGCATATAAGAGCCACTTCAGCAATTTAATCATGGTCTTCTCCTACTGACCCCCAAAGAAAAGAAAAGGAAAACTATTTACACGGGAAAGCTCCCAACAAGTAAAAGAATAACGGGAAATATTTTTAGGTTTTCCTTTTTAATTACTACAGCAAACAAATAAAGTACTACTATATTTTTTTGGTTTTTCTAAAGGTTTATTAAACACACAAGAAGAAAGCACGAAAAAGAAAATAAACTAGCATGGACATTACAGTGAAAGAGTATGAACACCGACATCTAGCAATGAGTGTGTGTGAACATAAATGTAATGTCGGTGGGAAATACGTACTCCCCCAAGCTTAGGTTTTTAGCCTAAGTTGGTCTATTGCCAGGGATGGCCTGGTGGATACCCGTAAGTGAAGTTGGGTCATACTGTGATGCAGTGGCTATAGCCTCCTGAGCTGCAGCGAAGCGTCGGGCTGCCTCCGCTCTTTTCTCGTACTCATCTGCCTCCTCTCTGGTAATAATATATCTTCCTTTTGTCTACGAATCAAAGAAGACAGGAGCAGGAAGAGCAATATGGTCTACATGCCGTTTGTTAAAGATTAGTCGATATTGGAGAGGTGGTTTAGTCCTCTCAACAAACTGGTGGGAAACCATAGAATCAAAATCCAAATAAGTAGAGGGTAACTCTATATCACGCTCTTGAATGTCTATCTCAATAAAATTAGCTAAACGGGTTGCATAAATTCCCCCAAAGAAATCTCCGTTATATCTGTTATGATGCAACCTACGAGCTATGATGGCTCCCATGTGATAAGATTGGTCGCCTAACACAGCACTTCTGAGAATGCTGATATCAGGGGCACACAAGTGACATACTTCATCCTTAGCATTAATGCATCTACCTATAAAGAGAGCAAAGTATTGTAAAGCAGGGAAATGGATGCTCCCTAAAGTGGCTTGTGTTATATCTCTAGATTCCCCCACAGTTATTTTAGCAAGAAAGTCTCTATATTCAGATTTAGGGGGATCCCTGACATTACCCCATGATGGAAGCTTGCAAGCAGAAGTGAAATCCTCTAAGTCCATGGTATAAGATTTGTCATAAAGGTCAAACATGACTGAAGGAGAATTACCGAAGACAAAAACTCAAACCTCCTCACAAATGAACTTGTGAGATCATGATATTGGGGGCATTTGTCAGCTTCAAAGTCCTCAAGACCGGCGTTGCGCAAATATGCGCTAAATTATTCTTTGATTCCCACTTGATTCATAAAATTTTCCGAAGGCCATTCACAGGGCCTAACAGGAGCATCTCTTGGTGGTTCCTCGTCAGCATCACGTATTGCAAGCCTGGGACCTTGTTTCCTTGAAGAGCCACCTTGGAACATCCTCCTAAACATATTGTTTCCTCTGAAAAGTTTCTGAAATTTTTAGTAACTTCAAATAAAAGTGAACCAACTTCAATAAAATTGATAGCAACAACTCCTACAAGTGCCTAGAGCCTATATAGAGCATTGGAACTACTTGGAACCATATAAATTTGACATGCAATCTCGAGAACATGGTCACCTATGCAGCACAAATTTGCAATGAATAAAGCACTAGAACAAAAACTAATTGGACCAATGGAGGAGTCACATACCAAGGAACAATCTCCCCAAGCAGTTTTGCGAGAGGTGCTTTGAGCAAGGAGATCGAAAATCATAGCAACGGGGGCTGGAACTCGTGCTTGAGTTGGTTTTTCGTGTTTGTGTGAGGTAGAGGAAGAAGATGGGTGCAGGAATAAGTGGAGGAGGGCCACCGTAGGCCCACGACGCAGGGGGGCACGCCCAGGGGGGTAGGGTGCGCCCTCCACCCTCGTGGCCAGGTGGCAGCTCCCCCCGCGGTGATTTTTGCACAGTAAATTCTTAAATATTCCCGAAAAAATCATATTAAATTGGCATGGAATTCTGAGGACTTCTATTTTCGGGATATTTTTATATTGCACGGATAAGTCAGGAAACAGACAAAGAAATACTATTTTACTTTATTTCTACTAAATAACAGGAAATATAAAGAGGGTACAGAAGGTTGTGCCTCTAGCTTCATCCATCTCATGTTCATAAAAAAGAATCCACTAACGAGGTTGATCAAGTCTTGTTAACGAGCTCATTCCGATTAACACGGAACCGGAGAAATTTCGAATAGCACTAAGTTACCTCCACGGGGATATGAAAATCCCCAACAATAAGAATGTCATACTTTTTCTTGACAGTTGGGAGAGGAAATTCAAAACCTCCAAATATAATCGATGAAATTTTTCCAATAGAGTTGATACTGTGAACCTGAGGTTGTTTCCTCGGAAAGTGTACCGTGTGCTCATTGCCATTAACTGAAAAGTGACATTGCCTTTGTTGCAATCAACAACAGCCCCCACAGTATTAAGGAAAGGTCTTCCAAGAATAATAGACATACTATCATCCTCAGGAATATCAAGAATAACAAAGTCCGTTAAAATAGTAACATTTGCAACCATAACAGGCACATCCTCACAAATACCGACAGGTATAGCAGTTGATTTATCAGCCATTTGCAAAGATACTTCAGTAGGTGTCAACTTATTCAAGTCAAGTCTACGATATAAACAGAGAGGCATACCACTAACACCGGCTCCAAGATCACACAAAGCAGTTTTAACATAATTTCTCTTAATGGAGCATGGTATAGTAGGTACTCCAGGATCTCCAAGTTTCTTTGGTATTCCACCCTTAAAAGTATAATTAGCAAGCATGGTGGAAATTTCAGCTTCAGGTATCTTTCTTTTATTAGTAATAATATCCATCATATACTTAGAATAAGGATTTGTTTTGAGCACATCAGTTAATCGCATATGCAAAAAGATAGGTCTAATCATTTCAGCAAAGCGCTCAAAATCCTCATCATCCTTTTCTTGTATGGTTTCGGAGGAAAAGGCATGGGTTTTTGAACCCATGGTTCCCTTTCTTTACCATGTTTCCTAGCAACGAAGTCTCTTTTATCATAACGCTGATTCCTTGATTGTTGGTTATCAAGATCAACAGCAGGTTCAGCTTCTACATCATTATCATTACTAGGTTGAGCATCAACATGAACATTATCATTAACATTATCACTAGGTTCATGTTCATCGCCTGATTATGTTTCAGCATCAGAAATAGAAATATCATTTGGATTCTCAGATGGTTCAGCAATAGATTCACTAGAAGTTTGCAACGTCCTATCATTTTTCTTTTTCTTCTTTCTAGAAGAACTAGGCACATCAATATCATTTCTCTGAGAATCTTGCTTGATTCTCTTAGGGTGGCCTTTAGGATACAAAGGTTCCTGAGTCATTCTACTGGTTCTAGTAGCCACTCTAACAGCATAATCATTTTTCTTACTATTCATTTCATCAAGCACTTCTTTTTGAGCTTTAAGTACTTGTTCTACTTGAGTGGTAACCATAGAAGCATGTTTGCTAAAAAGTTTAAGTTCACCTCTAATATCAGCCATATAATCACCCAAGCGTTTAATCATATAGGCATCTTGTTTTAATTCTCTACAAAAATAAGCATTAAAGTCATCTTGCTTAAACATAAAGTTATCAAACTCATCCAAGCACTGACTAGCAATTTTAGTAGGAGGGACTTCAGCTTTATCATGTCTATAGAGAGAATTTACCTTTACTACCTGTGACGGGATATCGAGAGGTTCTTCAGTAAATAAGTAATTGAGATCATATACTTCTTCAACAGGCGGTAAATTAAGACCGTGTATTTCTTCAATAGGAGGTAAATTCTTAACATCTTCATCTTTAATACCTTTTTCTTTCATAGATTTCTTTGCCTCTTGCATATCTTCAGGACTCAGAAATAGAACACCTCTCTTCTTCGGAGTTGGTTTAGGAATAGGTTCAATAATTGGCTCAGAAATTGGCTCAGGAGCTGGCTCGGGAGGTGCCCAATTATTTTCATTTGTCAACATATTATTCAATAGAATTTCAGCTTCATCTGGTGTTCTTTCCCTGAAAAGAGAACCAACACAACTCTCCAGGTAATCTCTGGAAGCATCGGTTAGTCCATTATAAAAGATATCAAGTATTTCAGGTTTCTTAAGAGGATGATCAGGCAAAGCATTAACTAACTTGAGAAGCCTCCCCCAAGCTTGTGGGAGACTCTCCTCTTCAATTTGCACAAAGTTATATATTTCCCTCAAGGCTGCTTGTTTCTTATGAGCAGGGCAATATTTAGCAGAGAAGTAATAAATCATATCCTGGGGACTTTGCACACAACTAGGATAAAGATAATTAAACCATATCTTAGCATCACCCTTTAATGAGAACGGAAATATTTTGAGTAAATAAAGGTAGCACGATCTCTCATTATTAGTAAACAGGGCATCTATATCATTCAACTTAGTAAGATGTGCCACAACAGTTTCAGATTCATATCCATAGAAAAGATCAGATTCAACCAAAATAATTATATCTAGATCAATAGAAAAATCATAATAATCCTTATCGGGAACACAAATAGGTGAAGTAGCAAAATCAGGGTCAGGCCTCATCCTATCTCTAAAAGATTCTTTACTCCATTTAACTAGCAACCTCTTAAGTTCATATCTATCCTGGCAAGCAAGGATAGCTGCAGAAGATTTTGCATTAAAAAGATAACCTCCAGGAATAGGGGGCATATTTTCATCATCACTCTCATCATTGTATTCAGGTGCAATAAGTTCTCTTTCTCTAGTCCTAGCAATTTGCTCATCAAGAAATTCACCAAGGGGCACAGTAGTATCAAGCATAGAAGTAGTTTCATCATAAGTATCACGCATAGCAGAAGTGGCATCATCAATAACATGCGACATATCAGAATTCATAGTAGTAGCAGGTTTAGGTGTCGCAAGCTTACTTATAACAGAAGGAGAGTCTAGTGCAAGGCTAGATGGCAGTTCCTTACCTCCCCTCATAGTTGAGGGCAAAATCTTGGTCTTAGCGTCTTTCAAGTTCTTCATAGTGTCCAGCAGATATAATTCCCAAGTGACTCAAAGAGTAGAGCTATGTTCCCCGGCAACGGCGCCATAAAAAGGTCTTGATAACCCACAAGTATAGGGGATCGCAACAGTTTTCGAGGGTAGAGTATTCAACCCAAATTTGTTGATTCGACACAAGGGCAGCCAAAGAATATTCTCAAGTATTACCAGCTGAGTTGTCAATTCAACCACACCTAGAAACTTAGTATCTGCAGCAAGGTAATTAGTAGCAAAGTAATATAATAGTGGTGGTAACGGTAACAAAAGTAAAGACAGCAAAAGTAACGTTTTTGGTATTTTGTAGTGATTGTAACAGTAATAATGGAAAAGTAAATAAGCGAGAACCAGTATATGGAAAACTCGTAGGCACCGGATCAATGATGGATAATTACGCTGGATGTGGTTCATCATGTAACAGTCATAACATAGGGTGACACAGAACTAGCTCCAGTTCATCAATGTAATGTAGGCATGTATTTCGAGTATAGTCATACATGCTTATGGAAAAGAACTTGCATGACATCTTTTGTCCTACCCTCCCGTGGCAGCGGGGTCCTATTGGAAACTAAGGGATATTAAGGCCTCCTTTTAATAGAGAACCGGAACAAAGCATTAGCACATAGTGAATACATGAACTCCTCCAACTATGATCATCACCGGGAGTGGTCCCGATTATTGTCACTTTGGGGTTGCCGGATCATAACACATAGTAGGTGACTATAGACTTGCAAGATAGATCAAGAACTCACATATATTCATTCAAAACATAATAGGTTCAGATCTGAAATCATGGCACTCGGGCCCTAGTGATAAGCATTAAGCATAGCAAAGTCATAGCAACATCAATCTCAGAACATAATGGATACTAGGGATCAAACCCTAACAAAACTAACTCGATTACATCATAAATCTCATCCAACCCATCACCATCCAGCAAGCCTACGATGGAATTACTCACGCACGGCGGTGAGCATCATGAAATTGGTGATGGAGGATGGTTGATGATGATGACGGCGATGAATCCCCCTCTCCGGAGCCCCGAATGGACTCCAGATCAGCCCTCCCGAGAGAGATTAGGGCTTGGCGGCGGCTCTGTATCGTAAAACGCGATGATTTCTTCTCTTCGATTTTTTCTCCCCGAAATCCAATATATGGAGTTGGAGTTGGCGTCGGAGGGCCACCAGGAGGCCCATGAGGTAGGGGGCGCACCCAGGGGGGCGTCCCTTACCCTCGTGGATAGGGTGTGGGCCCCCTGGTCTTCTTCTTTGGCGAGGATTTTTTATTAAATATCCTAAGACATTCCGTGGAGTTTCAGGTCATTCCGTGAACTTTTATTTTCTGCACAAAAACAACACCATGGCAATTCTGCTGAAAACAACATCAGTACGGGTTAGTTCCATTCAAATCACACAAGTTAGAGTCCAAAACAAGGGCAAAAGTGTTTGGAAAAGTAGATACGACGGAGACGTATCACTCGTGTGATTTCTTGTGTTCTGGTTTCTGCCCTGGTTTCAAGTTCGCACTAGCTGCGCGCGTGGCGTCCTGCGGCCGGCACTCGCTCTCGTGAGGCCCTCACAACCTGGTCAACAGGCCCCTCAGGGGACCCTCAGAGGCTCATGGCCTCTCAAGACCCTTCAGGACCTGTCCTGGCTAGAGGTAAACCATAACAACAAGCTCGCCTCAGGGCCCGTAGGATCATGGAGGCACACGTTCATCATCACCTGAAAACATGCATGCGGCAATCTTTATACAGGAGGGGCTCCCCCTCCCAAAATGATATTACAACCTTTGGGGCCACGCCTGAGTTTTTGTATGCAGGATAAATAGTAGAGAAACATGGGATTAGTCTGACATATCGCTCACCGCACCCTCCTGGTCGTTTCCAGACGCATCGCTGGTGCCGTTGTCGCTGTCGCTGGCACCACCATTATCATCACCAGCACCACCGTCTCCACCATTGACCACGTCACCACCATCCATTGCGACTACCACCCAGTCATTGTGGGAAGCAAAGGCCCTGACAAGCGCATCTACGTTGTCCTCCACCCACCGCCCCAGGTCACCCCGGATGGCCTCGGGCACCTGGGCGATTGCGGTGTCAAAGTCAAAGTGAGGATCGGCGTTCTTGTCACACCCTGTTTTTGTAACATGTCATTTGCATTAATAAAGCATGAAAATTTGGACCAACAAAAACTTTTGCATCATTTGGCTTTTTATTTGGAGTTGGTTTTTCTCTCTGTGATTTTTAAGTGCTCTTTATAGTCAACACAACTCCAACTTATATACTTCATCTCCTTGCCCCAAACTTCTGCCCAATGATCATGCCATGTGTATAGTGCAATATAGTATTTTCTTACAAAAATAATTTTGCCAAATAGTATTTTCAAAAAAAATAGTTTTCCAAAAACCCCTGAATTGAGGTTTGCATTGCAAGTACTTGATTTGGGGTATGAAAAATATTTCAAAGAGTATATTTGAAACCTATTAGATGTAGGACTCCCATAAACAACAAAAATATAATTTTAAAGGTAATTTTCCTATTTTATTTAAAGGCTTTTTCTTTAGGCCAGAAATGGTCTTTAATAGGTTAAAATTACTTAAAAGCTTCAAAAATATTTTAGAAAAAGCAGGGAAACTCAGTGGACATATATTTTCCATATATAAGAGTTTCAACACATGGTCATGTTCAAAATATTGGGCAAAGCCCTCCAAAACCATTTCTGTCCATTTGAAGTATTTGAAATATTTCTACAAGAAATATTTTCCAATAAATCCAAGGAAAATCCAGCAAGTCACAAATGCATATTTTGATCACCTTGCAAAGCCTCATCTCAATTAAGGTCATTTTGGTTCACCAAAATGCCCCAAAACTCCCAATGATTAGAATCAAATTTGAACAACTTTGTACTGCCAACTTTCTCTCCTTGATCCCAACTTTTGTGAGCTTGATCACATGACCAAATGAGGCCACCACACCAAGTGGTGCATCAAGGAGAAGTGATTTACTCAGCTGGATATGCACAAGTTCATTTCTGCTAATTTCTAGGGTTTACAAAAGTTGCTTTGGCAACTTTGCCCAAATGAGCTCAAGATTTGTGGAAGGCCCTAATTATATGTGCCATTTCATCCTGTGGAGTCTCATGACATATGGAGATCATCTACTTGCCCAAACCAGCATCAAACGCCTTCTGCCACTTTACCAAAAACCCTGTTTGGTCCTCTTCCACTAATCTCCATGAGTTTTACTTTCTACCACAACCCCTCCTAGTCCCCCTCTATCACCTGGGTGATTTTCTGCCCAAGGAAGCAATGATGAAGGGGGGTGGAACCCCATTTTTCTTCTCTAGACAGTGGATTCCTCCCTCTCTCTCAGTCCCCTTCTCTCCCCTCAGCTTTCCAAAGCATCCAAGGCTCCCCAGGACTTTTGCCCAAACCTCCTGCAGCCTCCAGACACAAGTGGGCGCGCGCGGACACAGGAAAGCCGCGGATGCCGGCCAAAGTTGCGCTCTGGAGCGCCTGGCAGGGCACCCGACCGTTGACGCCGCGTCCCCCGGCCACCTTGAGCCTCCCCCGTGCGCCAGTCGATGCCCTCGACGTCCGCTCCACGCCAGCAGGTCGCCCACTTGCTCCCGCGCCTTCCTCTCTCTCCTGCAGCTCATGCCAGAGCGCCGCCCCGCTCAGCCAATGCTCGCGCCGCTCCTATGGCCCGCCCACAGCTCGTCCCGCTCCTTCCCTCTCCCTAGCACCCTAGACCACCCCCACGTACACCCCCGAGCCCTCCATTCCCTCTCTAACGGCTACCCAAGCCGATCCCGCGGGCACCCGTAGGCAACGCCTACGGTGGACCTCGGCTAGCTTATATAAGGCGACCCCGAGCCCCTCTCTCACTCCCTGTCGCTCCCCCGCACTCCTAATCAACCTCCCACACCCCCCATTCATCTCCAGAGCTACCCGAGCTCAAGATCGAGATCGAGCTCCGCCGACTCGGCTCGTCGGCGTTCGTGCGGTACAGGCCTCCTCCGCCCCCGTCCTCTCTCGATCTGGAACCGCGCGGCATCGCTGACAGTTTCCCCTCTCTTCCCCACTCTTTTTGCAGCCAGGAACAGCCGGAACCATCGACGCCCTAAGCACCTCCCCCGTGTAACCTCGTCACCGGCAAACCAGGCTGCTCCGGCGACCACCTCCACCACCACCCGAATGGCGACATCCCCCCGAGTCCAACGGTACCACCCATGCATTCCCCCGTGCCCTATATCGCCGCCGGCGAACTCGCCGTTGCCTCTGGACAGAGGTAGACGACGACGGCCGTGGGCCCTGTCCGTCAGCCTCACGCCCTGACGGGTGGGATCCACCTGTCAGATTTAAAAACGCACGCGCGCACCGGTTCGCCCGTCGGCTGAAGGTGTACTTCGCCTTTACGCCTTCGACGTGGCGGCCTCGCGCAAGCCCATTTCCCCCCTGGGCCTGCTGCACTGTGGCCTTCCTGGCCCAGTGGCACAGTGCCATTTTTCCTTTTTCTTTTCTGTCACTTTTCCAAAAATTCCTCAGGATAAAATATTTATGCAAATGCAATAAATCCAACTCCTAAAATCTTAGAATAATCCCACCTATTTATTGATGTAACTTTCACACACATCCACTGCACTTTTCTGCACTGTTCAAATTTAAATTCAAATTTGAACAATAAAATCCCTGTTTAAAAATCCATTACTCTGTCCCCCTGACTCCAAATCCAAAACTAAGAATTTTCCCCTTCTTAGTTTTCCTCCTAGTATTTTACAAAAATAAGTTGACATGTTTCTGAGCACTTTGACTTTTCTGTTTTCATTATTGTCTTATTTTTCCGTTGTTTCTTGCAACGATTAGATCCCATGTTAGACGAAGTAGTTGGAGAAGAAGAAGGAGAAGGGCCTGAAGACTTTGAAGACCAAGCTAATCAAGGCAAGCAGCCCTTTGACCATGTTTGAGAAACTTTTTTTATGCATGTCATATAGCACTTTATTATTGTTGCATCGGAATCATGATGAGGTGGTAACCACTTTGGTGGGTTGCCTTTGTTACTTCCTCGTTGATACTTGCATTGTGCACGACCCTACCTTCCTATGAGGGTTATGCCGGTGGGAGTAGATAGGATGCTAAAGTAGTTGCTACGCAAAAAGGGACGGGATTATGCATGGTGATGGAGGCAAAGTATTTTTTCAAAAGACTTTTTGAAAACCCCGTCGGGTGCCACTTATGCCCAAGGGAGGTAATGAGACGGGTAACCACTTGATGACGAAGTGGTGTACTGAGGCAAGTGTGAGTGCTGTTTTCAAAAACAGATTGGTTAAAGTTGCGACCGTTATTCCAACCTTACATGCGCAACCACTCTACCCTTATATGGGAAAGGGCATTATTGATTACCTAGGCCGATACTAGCTTGGAGCCCGCATTACTAGTGACGGGAGAGTTGTTGGTGCGCTCTCTCAGGACGGGGTCGTGCCAGGTAGGGCGGCCATGACTGTTTTCATAGGGCACCAGACACACCATTGGTACCCCGTGCTTGTGGTATGTGAAGAATATGGGAGCGAGGCTCCACATTTTTAAGATGTGAAATGTTGGGCACGGGGGTTACTACCAACCGAGTGGACTCTATGTTAGTGTAGTCTAGGGAAAGATAATGATCGGGTGCTTACCCCGGGTACTTGAGGTACCGCGGGTCGTGGATGACAGGGAAGTTCCCCGGATCTTGTGGGTAAAGTGTGCAACCTCTACAGAGTGTAAAACTATTCGAATAGCCGTGTCCACGGTCAAGGACAGTTGGGTAACCGCTCTTGAGCGATGTCCACATGTTTACAAACCAGTGTATGTGTTTGGATAAGTGGGAAGAACTGCTTGGGTCAAGTCAAAGGACTTGAGATGATTGAGTTAGGGTTGATACCCACTCTATTTATGTTGATAATCTGTAACCCGTTCTCATGGTTACTTGCATTCTCCTGATGCATGCCTTACAAGTTGTTGAACATGTCATTGCCCTCAAAACTAGCTTTCCACAAAAATGTACCTATATCATGCATTGTTGTACCTTGAACCAAAACATGGGTTGCTTGCGAGTACATTCAAAGTACTCATTGGCTTGCCACTGGTTATTTAATTGACCAGGCATGGAAGAGCAGGAGTTCGAGGAAGAGTTCTTTGGTGACAAACACGCAAACTAGGACGCTTCCCAGTCAGAACGCCTGTAGGGTTAAGACAGATGGCATGGGTTCCACTTATCAACAAAGACTTCCGCTGCTTAAGTTTATTTGGTATTCAGCCCTTGTGGCTTTATCTATGCAAGACTTGACCATAATGGTCATAATTTGTGTAAGACGGTGTGTATGGATGTAAGACTCTTGTTATTCAGCTTCTGTGTGTTTAGTGAGCATTGATCTCTGGGATCACTGTACACGTGCATTTGGTGATCACGACTTATGAGTCGGGGTCCCCACAGAGCTGGTATCAGAGCCATCCTGACTGTAGGAAGCCTTAGTTAGCATGGACGTTAGTTAGAGTGAGACTCTCTATGAAATAATCTTTATACCTACATTTTCTAAAATTATCCCAAAACATAGGTCACCTTTCCCCTATTGACCCTTCCCCTTCCACTTTTGTAGATGGCCGTCGTACCTGAGGACTTCCTGACCACCGGATTTCCCATGCTTCTCGAGGACAGCCTCAGGAAGTGCCAGTTCACTCGAGCCCCCACCTTCTCCTACCACGAGCACCGGATCAATATCACCAAGTAGGAGTATCACATGGAGGTAGTCGTGAGGGCGAACGACTCCCCGACAAGCTGGTACTTTGAAGGACCCCAGATGGCGACCCTGTTCCTCGCCGTTGAGACTGCTGCACTCAAGGCGCTGACTCACCTTCGAGATCTTCTGCCAGAAATGGCAAGTGAGCTAGCCACTCGTTACCTGCCTTATGGTAAGGAGGGTGATGACGAGAGCAGCGCACCAGCTCCGCCCATGGACGAAGGACTTTCCCTCCGTTTCTAGACCTATTTCAGCTTGTGTGCTGACAGCCTGGCACAACACTTGGCCTCGGAGTCGGTGGAGCTTTGGAAGGAACTCCATGAGACCAAGGAACTCCTCCGCCTGGCTCAGACGAAGGCGGACATGATCAAGAAGGATGGTGCACCCCCTGGACAGCCTATTGTAGCCTATCGAGGCGGGCGACCCCCACAGATCACGAATGCCAAGGGGTCATCTCAGCCACGCCGTATGACGGCGAAGGACTACCGCAACCTCTTCACGGTGCCCCCGGCGAAGCAGCGCCGTGTTCAGATCCTCCACTCCCCCACTCCCTCAAGTGACGAAGAGACTGAGACAGATCAAGATGAGGGGGAAGACCCAGAGGAGCCGAAATACCCGACCGAGCATTCCACCACCTAGACACCGTTCAAGACTAGGATAGGCCAGTTCGTAACCCTTAAGGTAGGATAGGTTGTGTACCCCTTATGCGAAATCGAGTCCATGTAATGGTTCAAATGAAACCATGTTGTGTTGTGTTTACTTTCGACTTGTTTTGATGGAAGTTGTACTTTCCCTTTCGGGAAATTGTAAACAACTACATCACCCATTTGGTTTTAATGCATGAGTTTGGCCCTTCCGGCCTTGGCTTAACTTAAAATTGTATCACACCCACCCCTTACTAGGCATCCCATCTATATTGCTTTCTCTCCTTTTTCCCAATCATGAGACCTTGACCGCACCAACAGGATGCCTGTTGTAACACGTACTGGTACCTCTACCCAGCAGCAAGAAGCCGGAGGTTCTGCTGAAGCAGGAGCCAACCAGGACCAAGCCCGAGGACAGACTCCACCACCACCACCACCTCCAAACATGGACATGGCTCAGCTTCTCCAAGCCTTCCGGGAGGAACGCCAAGCCAACATTGTAGCCCTCCAGATGATTGCTCAAGCTGTGAACCGCCAGCCGGCGGGGAACGGCAATGGGCGTTCCATGTTGGCAGAGTTCAAGAAGCATGGACCACCCACCTTCATCGAGACTGCTGAACCCCTTGATGCAGACGACTGGTTCCGCACCATTGAGGACCTATTGGAACTAATCGGCCACAGTGAAGATCGTGATAGGGTGGCATATGCTGCCCACTGTCTCGGGGGAACTGCCAGAGCTTGGTGGGATCGATTCAAGGTAATGCATGCGGGGCAAAAGATCACTTGGAATGACTTCAAGGCAGAATTCCGCAGGGCCCACATTCCTTCTGGGATTATGGCCATTAAGAAGCGCGAGTTCCGGGCCCTGAAGCAAGGGAGTAGCACTGTCAAGGAGTACATGCAGAAGTTCAGTGTTCTGTCAAGGTATGCTCCTGAAGATGTCAGCACTGATGCTTCCAAAAGAGAGCACTTTATGGAAGGCCTCAATCAGACCCTGCAGTACTTGCTTGTCGTGTGTGACCGCCCAACCTTTCCTGACCTAGTGAACAAGGCACTCATGCTTGAGGACAAGCGACGTGCTTTGGACGATACTCGTAAGCGCAAGATGATCAACAAGGGTAACTCCAGCAACCAGAAGCCTTGCCCGTGGTAGCCAGCCCCGGTCAAGCCAACCTATCAGCAGCCAAGAGCCCCTGTGCCTCGCACCAACTATCAGCCTCAGCAGTATGCCAACCCCAGGCCAGATTTCAACAACCCCAATAACAGTGGAGGCAACAAGGTCAACAACCCAAACCAAGTCACTTGTTTTGGATGTGGCCAGGCAGGACACTACTCCAAGTATTGCCCCAACAAGAAGCCTGACGCCCTGTGCCCCAATGCACAGAACCCAGTGCAAGGCCGCGGAATGCCACCAAGGAACCAAGCTCCCCGCAACCCGCCCAACAATGGCAAGGGTCGGGTGAACCATGTCACTGCAGAAGAAGCCCAGGAAGACCCAGACGTCGTGCTGGGTACGTTCCTTATCAACTTAGCACTCGCAACTGTTTTATTTGATTCTGGAGCCATGCATTCATTTGTCACCCAAAGGTTTGCATTAAAAAGTGGCATGACCCCTACACCCCTAAATAACCCTATGGTGGTACAAACCCCTGGAACAGAGATGAGAGCCAAGATAGGATGTAAAGGAGTCGGGGTTGTCATTAATGGGGTAGATTTCCTAGCAGACCTTATCATCCTAAGATCACAAGGCTTGGACGTGATCTTGGGAATGGATTGGCTCAGCAAGCACCAAGGCTTGTTAGATTGTGCCAACCGAACTGTCATAGTAACCAATGGCCAAGGAGTTGAAGTTAAGTTTGCTGCCAACTCCTCTTCTGCTCAAGCCACCCAAGTCAACTGTCTGACTGAAGTTCAATTGGAGCAGGTACCGGTAGTATGTGAATACCCCGATGTCTTTCCTGATGAACTATCGGGAATGCCTCCTGACCGAGACATTGAGTTCATCATCGAGCTCATGCCCGGAGCAGGACCCATCTATAAGAAGCCTTATAGAATGGGGTCGGAAGAGTTAGCAGAGATGAAGAAGCAACTGGAAGAGCAGTTGAGGAAGGGATTTATCCGCCCTAGTGCCTCCCCTTGGGGATCACCTGTTCTGTTTGTGGCAAAGAAGGACGGTACCATCCGACCAGCTCTGTGGGGACCCCGACTCATAAGTCGTGATCACCGAATGCACGTGTACAGTGATCCCAGAGATCAATGCTCACTGAACACACAGAAGCTGAATAACAAGAGTCTTACATCCATACATACCGTCTTACACAAATTATGACCATTATGGTCAAGTCTTACATAGATAAAGCCACAATGGCTGAATACCAAATAAACTTAAGCAGCAGAAGTCTTCGTTGATGACATTCTTGTCTTCTCGAAGACGGAAGAAGAGCACGAGCAACACTTGAGGATGGTCCTAGACAAGCTTCGAGAGCACACACTGTACGCCAAGTTCAGCAAGTGCGAATTTTGGCTGCACAAAGTCAGATTCTTGGGTCATAAATTGTCTGCCGAAGGATTGTCAGTGGATCCCACCAAGATCCAAGCCATGACTGAATGGCAAACCCCAAGCAATGTGAAGGAAGTCAGAAGCTTCCTCGGACTCGTGGGATATTACCGCAAGTTCGTTGAAGGATTCTCGAGCATTGCCCGACCCATGACCCAACTCTTGAAGAAGGATAAAAAGTTTGAATGGACGCCAAAGTGCGAAGAAAGCTTCCAGGAACTGAAGAAGAGATTGACCTCTGCCCCAGTTCTGGCCACCCCAGATATACAGAAGGAATTTGTGATATATTGTGATGCGTCGAGAGCCGGGCTTGGAGGTATTCTTATGCAAGAAGGCAGAGTCGTGGCATATCTATCCAGACAGCTACGTCCTCATGAAGAGAACTATGCTACTCAAGATCTTGAGTTAGCAGCAGTGGTCCATGCCCTGAACACATGGCGGCATTACCTCCTAGGGAAGCGGTGTGAGATATACACGGACCATAAGAGTCTGAAGTATATCTTCACTCAGAAAAAATTGAACATGAGGCAGAGAAGATGGCTAGAGTTGATTAAGGATTATGACCTTAGTGTTCAATGCCACCCTGAGAAGGCTAATGTGGTAGCAGATGCCTTAAGAAGAAAGGCTTGTTCCTTGAACGCTATGATTAGGAAAAGGCTACCCGCCTTGTATGAAGAACTAGAAAGCTTCGGGTTGGAACTGGTTGTACCAGGATTCTTGGCCAACTTCGAAGTCAGGCCTACCTTGATGGATGATATTAAGGAAACACAGAAAGGACACGTAAGCATCGAAGGCATCAAGAAGAAGATGAAGCAAGGCAAGGCCCCAGGATTTTCAGAAGATGAGCAAGGGATTGTGTGGTTTGGGAATCGCATTTGCGTACCCAACAAGTTTGAGCTCAAGAATTTGATCTTGCAAGAAGCTCATGAAACCCCGTATTCCATCCAACCTGGAGGAACCAAGATGTATCAACACCTGAAGGAGAGATTCTGGTGGCATGGCATGAAGATAGAGATAGCTACTTTTGTCGCTAAGTGTGACGTATGCCAGAGAGTCAAAGCTGAACATCAGCGACCCGCTGGATTGTTACAACCTCTCAAGGTGCCTGAATGGAAGTGGGACAAAGTCAGGATGGACTTCATCACCGGATTACCCAGGTCAAGCAAGGGACATGACTCCATATGGGTCATTGTTGACCATTTGACCAAGGTAGCCCACTTCATTCCTGCCAAGACGACCTACAAGGGGAACCAGTTAGCCAGTCTCTACATCAACCAAATCGTAAGCCTTCATGGTGTTCCCAAGGAGATTGTGTCAGATAGAGGAACCCAATTTACCTCAAGGTTCTGGAAGAAGTTCCAAGAGGCCATGGGGAACAAGTTGTCCTTCAGCACTGCTTTCCATCCACAGACCGGAGGTCAGACGGAACGAGTGAATCAGATACTCAAAGACATGCTCCGGGCCTGTGTCCCAGCATATTGAGCTAAGTGGGAAGATTGCCTACCCTTTGCCGAGTTTTCCTACAACAACAGCTACCAGTCCAGCCTTCAGATGGCGCCGTTTGAGGTGCTATATGGACGGAAGTGCCGCACCCCCCTCAATTGGTCCGAGACTGGAGAAAGACTAGTCTTTGGACCCGATATCCTCCGTGAAGCAGAAGAGCAAGTCCAACTTGTTAGAGAACGTTTGAAGACTGCCAAGTCAAGACAAAAGAGCTACGTTGACTCACGTTGTCGAGACATGACCTTCCGAGTTGGAGATCATGTCTATCTCCGGGTCACACCTCTCAAGGGAACTCAGCGCTTCCATGTCAAAGGAAAGCTCGCACCAAGATACATCGGCCCCTTCAAGATTACTGACCGACGAGGAGAAGTTGCTTACCAGTTAGAACTGCCACTTGAACTATCCGACGTGCACAACGTATTCCACGTGTCACAACTCCGGAAGTGTCTCCAAGTTCCAGACAAGCCTAAGCTTTACAAGGACGTCGATCACCAAGCCATTGACCTTCAGCCTGATTTGACTTATCGTGAGAGGACTATCTGCATTTTGGATGAGGCTGAGCGACGCACTCGAAGCCGCACCATCAAATACTTCAAGGTCCAGTGGAGCAACCACACTGAAGCAGAAGCCACCTGGGAACGTGAAGACTACCTTAGATCCGAGTTTCCCGGTCTCTTTTAGAGCTTAGTTTAGGAATCTCGGGGACGAGATTCTTGTAAGGGGGGTAGGTCTGTCACACCCTGTTTTTGTAACATGTCATTTACATTAATAAAGCATGAAAATTTGGACCAACAAAAACTTTTGCATCATTTGGCTTTTTATTTGGAGTTGGTTTTTCTCTCTGTGATTTTTAAGTGCTCTTTAAAGTCAACACAACTCCAACTTATATACTTCATCTCCTTGCCCCAAACTTCTGCCAAATGATCATGCCATGTGTATAGTGCAATATAGTATTTTCCTTACAAAAATAATTTGGCCAAATAGTATTTTCAAAAAAATTAGTTTTCCAAAAACCCCTGAATTGAGGTTTGCACTGCAAGTACTTGATTTGGGGTATGAAAAATATTTCAAAGAGTATATTTGAAACCTATTAGATGTAGGACTCCCATAAACCACAAAAATATAATTTTAAAGGTAATTTTCCTTTTTATTTAAAGGATTTTTCTTTAGGCCAGAAATGGTCTTTAATAGGTTAAAATTACTTAAAAGCTTCAAAAATATTTTAGAAAAATCAGGGAAACTGAGTAGACATATATTTTCCATATATAAGAGTTTCAACACACGGTCATGTTCAAAATATTGGGCAAAGCCCTCCAAAACCATTTCTGTCCATTTCAAGTATTTGAAATATTTCTACAAGAAATATTTTCCAATAAATCTAAGTAAAATGCAGCAAGTCGCAAATGCATATTTTGATCACCTTGCAAAGCCTCATCTCAATTAAGGTCATTTTGGTTCACCAAAATGCCCCAAAACCCACTCTGATCAGAATCAAATTTGAACAACTTTGTACTGCCAACTTTCTCTCCTTGATCCCAACTTTTGTGAGCTTGATCACATGACCAAATGAGGCCACCACACCAAGTGGTGCATCAAGGTGAAGTGATTTACTCAACTGGATCTGCACAAGTTCATTTCTGCTAATTTCTAGGGTTTACAAAAGTTGCATTGGCAACTTTGCCCAAATGAGCTCAAGATTTGTGGAAGGCCCAAATTATATGTGCCATTTAACCCTGTGGAGTCTGATGACAAATGGAGATCATCTACTTGCCCAAACCAGCATCAAACACCTTCTGCCACTTTACCAAAAACCCTGTTTGGTCCTCTTCCACTAATCTCCATGAGTTTTACTTTCTACCACAACCCCTCCTAGTCCCCCTCTATCACCTGGGTGCTTTTCTGCCCGAGGAAGCAATGATGAAGGGGGGTGGAGCCCCATTTTTCTTCTCTGGACAGTGGATTCCTCCCTCTCTCTCAGTCCCCTTCTCTCCCCTCAGCTTTCCAGAGCATCCAAGGCACCCCAGGACTTTTGCCCACACCTCCTGCAGCCTCCAGACACAAGTGGGCGCGCGCGGACACGGGAAAGCCGCGGATGCCGGCCAAAGTCGCGCTCTGGAGCGCCTGGCAGGGCACCCGACCGTTGACGCTGCGTCTCTCGACCACCTCGAGCCTCCCTCGCGCGCTAGTCGATGCCCTCGACGTCCTCTCCACGCCAGCAGGCCGCACACTTGCTCCCGCGCCCTCCTCTCTCTCCTGCAGCTTGCGCCAGAGCGCCGCCCTGCTCGGCCAATGCTCACGCCGCTCCTATGGCCCGCCCGCAGCTTGTCCCGCTCCTCCTCTCTCTCCCTAGCACCCTAGACCAACCCGACGTACACCCCCGAGCCCTCCATTCCCTCTCTAACGGCCACCCGAGTCGATCCCGCGGGCACCCGTAGGCCACGCCTACGGTGGACCTTGGCCAGCCTATATAAGGCGACCCCGAGCCCCTCTCTCACTCCCCGTCGCTCCCCCGCACTCCTAATCAACCTGCCGCACCCTCCATTCATCTTCAGAGCCGCTCAAGCTCAAGATCGAGCTCGAGCTCCGCCGCCTCGGCTCGTCGGCATTCGCGCGGTACAGGCCTCCTCTGCCCTCGTCCTCTCTCGATCTAGAACCGTGCAGCATCGCTGACACTTTCCCCTCTCTTCCCCACTCTTTTTGCAGTCAGGAACGCACGCAACCATCGATGCCCGAAGCACCTCCGCCGTGTAACCTCGTCGCCGGCAAACCAGGCTACTCCGGCGACCACCTCCACCACCACCCGAACGGCGACATCCCCCCGAGTCCAACGGTACCACCCACGCATTCCCCCGTGCCCTATATCGCTGCCGGCAAGCTCGCCGTCACCTCTGGACGGAGGTACACGACGACGGTCGTGGGCCCTGTCCGTCAGCCTCACGCCCTGACGGGTGGGATCCACCCGTCAGGTTTAAAAATGCACGCCGGCGCACCGGTTCGCCCGTCGGCTGAAGGTGTACTTCGCCTTTACGCCTTCGACGTGGCGGCCTCGCGCGGGCCAGTTTCCCCCCTGGGCCTGCTGCACTGTGGCCTTCCTGGCCCAGTGGCACAGTGCCATTTTTCCTTTTTCTTTTCTGTCACTTTTCCAAAAATTCCTCAGGATAAAATATTTATCCAAATACAATAAATCCAACTCCTAAAATCTTAGAATAATCCCACCTATTTATTGATGTAACTTTCACACACATCCACTACACTTTTATGCACTGTTCAAATTTCAATTCAAATTTGACCAATAAAATCCCTATTTAAAAATCCATTACTCTGCCCCCCTAACTACAAAACCAAAACTAAGAATTTTCCCCTTCTTAGTTTTCCTCCTAGTATTTTACAAAAATAAGTTGACATTTTTCTAAGCACTTTGACTTTTCTGTTTGCATTATTGTCTTATTTTTCCGTTGTTTCTTGCAACGATTAGATCCCATGTTAGACGAAGTACTTGGGAAGAAGAAGGAGAAGGGCCTGAAGACTTTTAAGACCAAGCCAATCAAGGCAAGTAGCCCTTTGACCATGTTTGAGAAACTTTTTTTATGCATGTCATATAGCACTTTATTATTGTTGCATCGGAACCATGATGAGGTGGTAACCACTTTGGTGGGTTGCCTTCGTTACTTCCTCGTTGATACTTGCATTGTGCACGACCCTACCTTCCTATGAGGGTTCTGCCGGTGGGAGTAGATAGGATGCTAAAGTAGTTGTTACGCAAAAAGGGACGGGATTATGCATGGTGCTGGAGGCAAAGTATTTTTTTCAAAAGACTTTTTGAAAACCCCGTCGGGTGCCACTTATGCCCGAGGGAGGTAATGACATGGGTAACCACTTAATGGCGAAGTGGTGTACCGACGCAAGTGTGAGTGTTATTTTCAAAAACGGATTGGTTAAAGTTGCGACCGTTATTCCAACCTTACATGCGCAACCACTCTACCCTTATATGGGAAAGGGCATTATCGATTACCTAGGCCGATACTAGCTTGGAGCCCGCATTACTAGTGACGGGAGAGTTGTTGGTGCGCTCTCTCGGGATGGGGTCATGCCAGGTAGGGTGGCCATGACTATTTTCACAGGGCACCGGACACACCGTTGGTACCCCGTGCTTGTGGTATGTGAAGAATATGGGAGTGAGGCTCCACAATTTTAAGATGTGAAATGTTGGGCACGGGGTTTACTACCAATCGAGTGGACTCTATGTTAGTGTCATCTAGGGAAAGATAATGATCGGGTGCTTACCCCAGGTACTTGACGTACCGCGGGTCGTGGATGACACGGAAGTTCCCCGGATCTTGTGGGTAAAGTGTGCAACCTCTGTAGAGTGTAAAACTATTCGAATAGCCGTGTCCATGGTCAAGGACAGTTGGGTAACCGCTCTTGGGCTACGTCCAGATGTTTACAAACTAGTGTATGCGTTTGGATAAGTGGGAAGAACTGCTTGGGTCAAGTCAAAGGACTTGACATGATTGAGTTAGGGTTGATACCCACTCTATTTATGTTGATAATCGGTAACTTGTTCTCATGGTTACTTGCATTCTCCTGATGCATGCCTTACAAGTTGTTGAACATGTCATTGCCCTCAAAACTAGCTTTCCGCAAAAATGTACCTATATCATGCATTGTTGTACCTTGAACCAAAACATGGGTTGCTTGCGAGTACATTCAAAGTACTCATTGGCTTGCCACTGGTTATTTAATTGACCAGGCATGGAAGAGCAGGAGTTCGAGGAAGAGTTCTTTGGTGACGAACACGCGAACTAGGACGCTTACCAGTCAGAATGCCTGTAGGGTTAAGACAGATGGCATGGGTTCCACTTATCAACGAAGACTTCCGCTGCTTAAGTTTATTTGGTATTCAGCCCTTGTGGCTTTATCTATGTAAGACTTGACCATAATGGTCATAATTTGTGTAAGACAGTATGTATGGATGTAAGACTCTTGTTATTCAGCTTCTGTGTGTTCAGTGAGCATTGATCTCTGGGATCACTGTACATGTGCATTCGGTGATCACGACTTATGAGTCGGGGTCCCCACAGTTCTGAAGATGGCTGAAGACGCGGGAAAATGCACGCCCAAGCAAGGTGCGGCTTCGCTCCTCGACAAGTTGGCGTGCTCTCTCGGAGCGGTTCTCCGGGCGTGTCACCACCTCAGTGAAGAAACGGAGGTGACTGGCATAATTGGTCACGTGAGGATGCGGGGCGTCCTCCTCGTAGATGTGGCCCAGGGCCGCGTTGGCCCTGTTCCTGAGTTCCTGGAGCATGGGGCCGTGCATGTGCACCAGCGTCTATCGTTGGAGCACCTCCTCTTTGTTCTGCCGTGCAATGGACTCGGCATCATCGACCCGCTGTCGAAGGAGAAGCAACTCGGCACGGGTGGAGGCCAACTCAGTCTGCGCCGAGACCAGGGCGGCTACGGCGGCCTCCACGCGCTGCTCCGTTTCAGTCAGCTTGGACCTAAGGGCGGCAGTCCTGCCCGTGGCTTCGGCCTCAACCATCTCCAGCTTCAAGTTATACCTGCTCATGAGATCAGCGCAAGCCTCTTCCGCACGGCGGTCGATCTCCTCCTGGATTTGAGTCTCGCGCGTGCCAACATCATCCTTCACTTGGGTAACCTCGCGCTGCCTCATCTCCAACCGCACAAGGTCAAGACTGCTTTCGGCAACCTCCAACATTAGCGCTTCCTCACGCCTCTGGAGCTCCTCCTCATCGACATGCGTCCCCTTCATTGACACAAGGGCGGCCTGGCGCAGCTCCACTTGCTGCTCCAGGGAGGCGCTCCAGGCTTGGAGCTCCCACGTGCGTTCCTCTGCGATTTCGCAATGACGATCTGCTTCCCGAGCCTCCTCCAGAGCTCGGGAGCAAGCCTCTTACGAGGCTGCAAGGGATGCATCAGCCTTCGTGTTGTCAAGCTCGCGCTGGTGGCGCGTGAGGCTGACAGCCACCTTCAGCTTGTGTCGCTCCTCAACCAGATGTAGGCCCTCAGCTTCAAGGCGTGCGTCCACATCCGCAAGCTCTCCACTAAGCTGGCGCATCGCGTCCATCGCCTTCCGGAGGAACTCATGGCGGGCAGCGCTTCGTTCACGCGCAAGTTTGAGCATGCTGCTAATGTCATCGTCCATCCATGGTGCCGTCGGTGGGCTTGGGGACGGTTCGCCCCCTCTTGGCAGGGGGATGGGGGCTGGCACCCCCATGATTGCCGGCTGGGCCTCGCTAGAGGCCCGACCTGACGTAGGCTCACCCCTTGAAGAGGAGCCCAGGGTGGACGCCAACCAGCTGCCATCCACGAGCAAAGGAGGAGCCCTGGGCAGGCCGGCCACACTCCAGGTAGGGTCGCGAAGGAAAGGCGGCAAAGGCACGGGCTCAAGACACCTTGTGGGCAAACGTGTTTCTCCAACTGACCCTGCGCCGGGGGCAGCATGCGGGCTCGGGACGCTCAAGGCCAGCGATGAAGGCAAGGCCGGAGAAGGCCGCTTCTCGGAAGACTCCGCGGGCTTGACAGGGGGGATCCTTGAAAGTGCAACTATCCCTAGGTGGTTTTGGTAATTCATAACAACATATAGCTCATTGAGCTAATGCTATTCCAAGAATATTATTTCAGGAAAGCTCAATGAATGGCATGGCATGGATGATGAAAGTGGATCCCTCAAAATACCAAGGACAAAGGATTGGCTCAAGCTCAAAAACTCAAGACTCTTCATTTTACATTTTAGTGATCCAAGATCGCATTGAGTCTATAGGAAAAGCCAATACTATCAAGAAGGGATGAGGTGTTGCTTAATGAGCCTCTTGCTTCATGTGCTTAGTGATATGCTCCAAAACCCTCAACTACTTTCCCACATCCACAAATGACCTAAACCTAAAGCCAAAATCGGTCACACCGATTCTTTACATCCGGCGCCACCGATTCCAAAAGTCATAGCCACTGCCACAAACCCTAAGCAAATCGGTCTTACCGATAGGGATCTCGGTCTCACCGAGATGGGGTTGCAATCTCTCTGTTTCCCTTAATAACATTTCGGTCTAACCGAAGTGAGCGATCGGTCCCACCGAGATTGCCATGTAAACTGTTTGTTTCCTTTTTGTAACATTTCGGTCTCACCAAAAAGAGCAAATCGGTCCCACCGAGTTTACCTGACCAACTCTCTGGTTAGCTAATTACCAAAGTCGGTCTCACCGAGTTTGTGTAATCGGTCTCACCGAGATTACGTTATGCCCTAACCCTAACTGAATCGTCTCACCGAGATGCATGTCAGTCCCACCGAAAATCACTAACGGTCACTAGGTTTACTAAATCGGTTGTCACGACCGGGTTTTCCGGGTAATAAATTTCCAGAAAAGACCGTCGTGCTCATCAGCCCCAGGATTACTGTTAGCTGATGAGGCTCCAACTTGATACAGAAATTCCAAGCAAAATACAAAATATGTAGTACAAGACCATTCTGGCCTGTGAGTACAACAAATGGTTTCTAGTGGTTGATGGCGGAAGCGGGTTGTGAATCATCAGTGTCTATGGGACTCCAATTCCCACAGGAACAGCTGACCAGGTTAACTCCTATCTTCGCGAGGCTGCTATCTCCCTTGAGTGGGTTCCGGGGCTGGCATCGCGTCGCTCCTCTCCGTGCAAGAAAAATCTGGCCAAGACAATAGCCAGGGACAAGCCAGTGAGTACTTTGAATGTACTCGCAAACATTATGAACACAGGTATAATATAACAATGATGTACTAAAAATATTTTATGCTCATGACGTCAGTCACAAAAGATAAATAAATCTCGGATACGTGCAAGCAAGTTATTTATAAAATTGCAATAACATAGTAGTATTAAAATTTATGAAATAAATAACAAGCAATGCCACAGTCGGGCGTCTTAGCGACACCACATAAAGGGCTTTAAAAAGAATGCCACAGTCGGGCGTCTGAGCGACACCACATAAAGGGCTTTAAAAGAAATACCACAGTCGGGCGTCTGAGCGACGCCACATAAAGGGCTTTAAAAGAAATGCCACAGTCGGGCGTCTGAGCGACGCCACATAAAGGGCTTTAAAAGAAATGCCACAGTCAGGCGTCTGAGCGACGCCACATAAAGGGCTTCAAAAGAAACAATCATAGTGAATATCCCGGAGATAGGACCATCCCAGAGATACTCCATAATAACAATAATATCACGGGTTAGTCAATAATAATAATAATCATAGTTATCACAAGTCACAAGCAGTAATTCCATTTCTGGTTAACCGTTTCACCTCCGAAGACCGACGCTAAGACCGATACCTGACCCATCCCAGACTGTAGTCCTTAACCATGGACACGGCTATTCGAATAGGTTTAATCTCTGCAGAGGGGGTACGCTTTACCCACGAGTAACGGATTTCTTTAGTCCATCGGGACTACTTCCGTCTACGGTCTTTTTGTTGAAAACACACCTAACTTGCACACACCAGCTTAACTCACCGGTGTCTGGAATCACCCACGACACCTGTCAAGCAAAACTATAAGTGGGGAGGCTACAACCTCGCATAGCATGGGATCAAATTTATACCGCGCGCTCTAAGGGGTGCCCCCCTCTCGGTCCCAACCGGAAACACCCATGCCCCAGGACCAGGTGGCCTACCTACCAGCTACAACCGGTATCTTCCACCCTGGCCTCTCTGTACGGTGTGTGCTAGAAAGAGGTTGACAACTTACTGAACCGTACTCTACTTGCTGTAGAGACGAGTGGTAGTACGAAACAAGTATGGGGGTTACTGGAACAAGACTCGATCTACGGTCGACTCAGGAGGTTTAAGTATTCCCTGCATGATTAGCATAACGAATATATTTCAACCAACAGAGTCACTGCTCATATCACCTGGCCATGCCATACTAGACATAACCGTCCCGATGGAGACCGGCGACAAACTCATGCCTACCCAAGGTAGAGGTTTTCCCGGGTTCCTGCCGCTATGCATGCAAGGCACATGAGGGTGATTATCATCACAAGTGTGTTCATTTCCAACAGCATGGAAATCAATAACATGCACCCATGCATATGATCATGTCACATGAAATAACAAGTTTCTCCGAAGTGAGGTGATGTTATAAACGTGTCATCGAACACACAAAAATATTATGCCGGGGTTCAGAATGCTTGCCTTCAATGTGTGGAAAGGCAGGGTGCACTCCAAAACTTGAAACATTTCTCTTCTCTTCCAAAAATCCTATTTTAGCAATATAAAAGAATTAACACACAAAATAAAAACAGCGCAAAAAGTTGTTCTGAAATTTTTTCAAATAAATCTTAAAATAAACTAGACAATATTTGAGAGATGTAGGAAAAAGAATTAATTCATTTGGAGTTATATTTAAAAAGTTATAACCAGTCAAAGTTTAGTCAAAGTTCTGTTTTTTAAAAAAATAGAAAACGGAAAACGGTTCGCCTGGACTACGTCTTCTGAGATTGGTCGCGTACTTACCGGTAATACGCTTCCACCAGAGAAAAACGTATCGGTCGGGTTGCGCCACTAGTGGCTTGGGTTGGCTCACCGACAGGTGGTCCCCACCTGTCGGGTTCATCTTCTTCCCCCCCGTGCGCGCCTCGATAGAGACACGGGCCATTTCCAACGGCGATCCCCGGCGACACAAGCCACCATTCGACACGCTCGCGATATGGGGGTGATCGGGAGGAGGAACCGCATCCATCTGCAGTGGTTGGGGGCGCGGGGGAGCTTGAGGGTGAGAGCACCTTCCTCCATGGCGGAGGGGAAGCTTCGGGAGGGAATTGCGTTCGGCATACCGTGGCTCCCGGGTGAAAATGGAAGTGGGAAAGGGTTCTCGGGGTAGATTTGGAGCTAATGGAGGAGAGTATGGAGGGGAAGCAACTCTGGTTGCTCGGAATCGACCGGAGGGCGGCGGCGGCCCAAACTGCCAGAGATGGAGGGGACGACGGCCTCTGGAGGAATGGGAGCTAGAGGGGCCTTGCTATGGCATCGAGGAGGGTTCATGTCCAGCATGAAGAGCTCAGAGTGGGTTTATATAGGCAATCGGGGGCGGTTCCGACGATGGCCGAGGATAAGAACCTCGGCGACCGCCGTACTGTGCTGCAGGGTGACGTGGCGGTGGTTGGTCGGCTCCAGGAGCTACCGACGAAAGCTCCACTGTCCATGGAGGCGAGCTGGCGCGCTGTGGTGGTCGGAGCGGTGCTGCCCATGGCGGTGGTGGATGCGGCCGCGGGCATGCCGCCGAGAGGGCTCTGGTGGCGGCGCTGTGGGGTGCCAGGGGTGGTCGGGGTGGCGTGGCGGTGCGGGGGATACGTGGCGTGCTAGCAGCTATTGGCCAAGGGCCGGAACGAGTCGGAACGGGTGCGGGGCGAGACGCGGCGGCTCGAGCGCACTGGCGTGCCAAACACACGCTCTGGGCGCGCCCAGAGCATGCCCACCATCTGTTCGGCGAAATGCCATGGCCTGCTAGATGGCTTGGTTGGAGCTGAGGATTAGCAGTTCTAGTCTAGGGCTAGTTGAGATGCTAGTGGACATGCTAGTTTGATCAGAGGTGCAAGGCCACAGTGCAAAACAAAAATCATGTCAAAACTGATCATGCCCCTAAGGTGTTTGACAAAATGCCATAGGCACCTAGGCTTTTCTTGGAGGGGCCAAATTCTCCAGACCAGGGTCTCCTTAGATGTACAAGAGGGTGGTGAGGTTAGTTTGTGAAAAGCACAAACTTGTTAGTGCAAGTTTTGCAGAACTTCAATTCTGGACAGAAAATAAATGACATTATTTCATGAACCAAAATTAATCCAAAAGGTGCATGCTCCTGGACTTAAGGGTTTAACATGGGGGACTACAAGTAGGAGAAATAATCAAGGGTCAAAGAGTAAGTAAAAACATGGTTGCTGTACAAACCATCAAGTTGGTCCAGAATGAAAATGAGGTTGATTCACTCAAATTTTTCAAAGAACATAAATAGGTTTTTGCACAAAGTGAAATAATAGGCTCCTACTGACCTCCCCTAATTTTGGAAGAAGTTTTAAAGAAATATTTAAATAGGTTGTAGTGCAAAATGCACTCTGGACCAGAGAAGAGAAATTGAGTGTAGAGCTCAAAATATTTCATGAATGAAATATATTTTTGCATAAAAGTGATTTAAAAACATCTCATGACATCTCCAAATTTTTGTGGGAATTTTAAGTGAATTTATCAAATGGTTGTAGTTCAAAAAGAGCTCCAAATTTTAAAACAAGTCATTTAATGAATAAAGCTCAGGGTGAAATAATTTTATAAATAAATCTACTGATTGAGGGATGTTTTTAAATGAGAGGGAAAATAAGTCCAATATGATTTGGAAGGATCCACTTGGGAAAAACTCCTTAATATTAAAAGAAAAGTTTTGAAATCAACAGATATATTCTTGCAGGCAAAAATTTTAAATTCTTGGCAAAATTTTAATAACTAAAACCTGGTTAAATTTTTGGGGTGTTACAATACTACCCCCCTTAAAAAAATCTCGTCCTCGAGATTTGCTAAGAGTTGTAAAACAAAAACACTTTTACTTGGTCAAAAGATCATTTTACACAGGCGGTAAAAAGAGGCTACAGTGAGAGGGCAATAAGTGGTGAGTAACTACAGTCTGGTACTGGCGCTGTGTGAAATAAAATAACCCATGTCGTGAGAAGATGCAGATGCAGCAGATCAGGGAAAAGAAATCTCCCTCCAGGATTATATGCGGAATAAAACAGTAATGCAACAGAATCACTCATATTAATTGAAGCTAAAGATTTACTTGCCGCGCAAACTCGGGGTACCACGCTTAAGTTACAACACGTAAATAAAAGTTGCGATAATAAATATAACAGTGACGTCTAAATCGAAAACGGTTACTAGACGGGGCCCTGAGAAAATGTCTCTGTCACAGGGATACACTCCTCTTCTATCGGGGAAAGTGGATTGACTAGAAAATGAATGTGTCTTTCCTGGTCGGGCCTCCGTGATCTGCCGATGGCGATCTGAGGATTTAAATCTGCGAGACTCTGGAGATAACTCGTCACGTGCTGGGCTAAATGCTCTTTCAACGCATAGGCACGACGGGTGAGGTTTGCGAGTATGGTCACAAAACCTCCAAGGCTGGTTGTTGTGGTCTCGTTGTGCACGACGGGACCAGGTATTGTGGCTCGGTTTGGGGTAGAGGCTGTGTTGTGCTGGTTTGGGGCTAGCATGCCCTTTTTATAGTAAAAGGGAACGGAGTCTTCCTTCGCACGCTTGCGAATGAGACACCTTGGTGCTGGTTACCGGTGCCTGACCGACAGGCTAGGTTGATACGTTGGGCACCGACTGCCAAAAGTGTCGGGGTCACTGTGTGGCTATCTTGTACGAGAAGCTTTGGCTGGGGTTTGGTTATGGTCTGGTGGGTTGGTTTTCCTAAGTTTTTCGACCTGGCTAAGATAGGATTAGCCAATGGTCAGCCTGGCTCTGATACCAAGTCTGTCACGACCGGGTTTTCCGGGTAATAAATTTCCAGAAAAGACCGTCGTGCTCATCAGCCCCAGGATTACTGTTAGCTGATGAGGCTCCAACTTGATACAGAAATTCCAAGCAAAATACAAAATATGTAGTACAAGACCGTTCTGGCCTATGAGTACAACAAATGGTTTCTAGTGGTTGATGGCGGAAGCGGGTTGTGAATCATCAGTGTCTATGGGACTCCAATTCCCACAGGAACAGCTGACCAGGTTAACTCCTATCTTTGCGAGGCTGCTATCTCCCTTGAGTGGGTTCCGGGGCTGGCATCGCGTCGCTCCTCTCCGTGCAAGAAAAATCTGGCCAAGACAATAGCCAGGGACAAGCCAGTGAGTACTTTGAATGTACTCGCAAACATTATGAACACAGGTATAATATAACAATGATGTACTAAAAATATTTTATGCTCATGACGTCAGTCACAAAAGATAAATAAATCTCGGATACGTGCAAGCAAGTTATTTATAAAATTGCAATAACATAGTAGTATTAAAATTTATGAAATAAATAACAAGCAATGCCACAGTCGGGCGTCTTAGCGACACCACATAAAGGGCTTTAAAAAGAATGCCACAGTCGGGCGTCTGAGCGACACCACATAAAGGGCTTTAAAAGAAATACCACAGTCGGGCGTCTGAGCGACGCCACATAAAGGGCTTTAAAAGAAATGCCACAGTCGGGCATCTGAGCGACGCCACATAAAGGGCTTTAAAAGAAATGCCACAGTCGGGCGTCTGAGCGACTCCACATAAAGGGCTTCAAAAGAAACAATCATAGTGAATATCCCGGAGATAGGACCATCCCAGAGATACTCGATAATAACAATAATATCACGGGTTAGTCAATAATAATAATAATCATAGTTATCACAAGTCACAAGCAGTAATTCCATTTCTGGTTAACCGTTTCACCTCCGAAGACCGACGCTAAGACCGATACCTGACCCATCCCAGACTGTGATCCTTAACCATGGACACGGCTATTCGAATAGGTTTAATCTCTGCAGAGGGGGTACTCTTTACCCACGAGTAACGGATTTCTTTAGTCCATCGGGACTAATTCCGTCTACGGTCTTTTTGTTGAAAACACACCTAACTTGCACACACCAGCTTAACTCACCGGTGTCTGGAATCACACACGACACCTGTCAAGCAAAACTCTAAGTGGGGAGGCTACAACCTCGCGTAGCATGGGATCAAATTTATACCACGCGCTCTAAGGGGTGCCCCCCTCTCGGTCCCAACCGGAAACACCCATGCCCCCGGACCAGGTGGCCTGCCTACCAGCTACAACCGGTATCTTCCACCCTGGCCTCTCTGTACGGTGTGTGCTAGAAAGAGGTTGACAACTTACTGAACCGTACTCTACTTGCTGTAGAGACGAGTGGTAGTACGAAACAAGTATGGGGGTTACTGGAACAAGACTCGATCTACGGTCGACTCAGGAGGTTTAAGTATTCCCTGCATGATTAGCATAACGAATATATTTCAACCAACAGAGTCACTGCTCATATCACCTGGCCATGCCATACTAGACATAACCGTCCCGATGGAGACCGGCGACAAACTCATGCCTACCCAAGGTAGAGGTTTTCCCGGGTTCCTGCCGCTATGCATGCAAGGCACATGAGGGTGATTATCATCACAAGTGTGTTCATTTCCAACAGCATGGAAATCAATAACATGCACCCATGCATATGATCATGTCACATGAAATAACAAGTTTCTCCGAAGTGAGGTGATGTTATAAACGTGTCATCGAACACACAAAAATATTATGCCGGGGTTCAGAATGCTTGCCTTCAATGTGTGGAAAGGCAGGGTGCACTCCAAAACTTGAAACATTTCTCTTCTCTTCCAAAAATCCTATTTTAGCAATATAAAAGAATTAACACACAAAATAAAAACAGCGCAAAAAGTTGTTCTGAAATTTTTTCAAATAAATCTTAAAATAAACTAGACAATATTTGAGAGATGTAGGAAAAAGAATTAATTCATTTGCAGTTATATTTAAAAAGTTATAACCAGTCAAAGTTTTGTTTTAAAAAAAATAGAAAACGGAAAACGGTTCGCCTGGACTACGTCTTCTGAGATTGGTCGCGTACTTACCGGAAATACGCTTCCACCAGAGAAAAACGTATCGGTCGGGTTGCGCCACTAGTGGCTTGGGTTGGCTCACCGACAGGTGGTCCCCACCTGTCGGGTTCATCTTCTTCCCCCCCGTGCGCGCCTTGACAGAGACACGGGCCATTTCCAATGGCGATCCCCGGCGACACAAGCCACCATTCGACGCACTCGCGATATGGGGGTGATCGGGAGGAGGAACCGCATCCATCTGCAGTGGTTGGGGGCGCGGGGGAGCTTGAGGGTGAGAGCACCTTCCTCCATGGCGGAGGGGAAGCTTCGGGAGGGAATGGCGTTCGGCATACCGTGGCTCCCGGGTGAAAATGGAAGTGGGAAAGGGTTCTCGGGGTAGATTTGGAGCTAATGGAGGAGAGTATGGAGGGGAAGCAGCTCTTGTTGCTCGGAATCGACTGGAGGGCGGCGGCGGCCCAAACTGCCAGAGATGGAGGGGACGACGGCCTCTGGAGGAATGGGAGCTAGAGGGGCCTTGCTATGGCATCGAGGAGGGTTCATGTCCAGCATGAAGAGCTCGGAGTGGGTTTATATAGGCAATCGGGGGCGATTCCGACGATGGCCGAGGATAAGAACGTCGGCGGCCGCCGTACTGTGCTGCAGGGCGACGTGGCGGTGGTTGGTCGGCTCCAGGAGCTACCGACGAAAGCTCCACTGTCCATGGAGGCGAGCTGGCGCACTGTGGTGGTCGGGGCGGTGCTGCCCATGGCGGTGGTGGATGCGGCCGCGGGCATGCCGCCAAGAGGGCTCTGGTGGCGGCGCTGTGGGGTGCCAGGGGTGGTCGGGGTGGCGTGGCGGTGCGGGGGATACGTGGCGTGCTAGCAGCTATTGGCCAAGGGCCGGAACGAGTCGGAACGGGTGCGGGGCGAGACGCGGCAGCTCGAGCGCACTGGCGTGCCAAACGCACGCTCTGGGCGCGCCCAGAGCATGCCCACCATCTGTTCGGCGAAATGTCGTGGCCTGCTAGATGGCTTGGTTGGAGCTGAGGATTAGCAGTTCTAGTCTAGGGCTAGTTGAGATGCTAGTGGACATGCTAGTTTGATCAGAGGTGCAAGGTCACAGTGCAAAACAAAAATCATGTCAAAACTGATCATGCCCCTAAGGTGTTTGACAAAATGCCACAGGCACCTAGGCTTTTCTTGGAGGGGCCAAATTCTCCAGACCAGGGTCTCCTTAGATGTACAAGAGGGTGGTGAGGTTAGTTTGTGAAAAGCACAAACTTGTTAGTGCAAGTTTTGCAGAACTTCAATTCTGGACAGGAAATAAATGACATTATTTCATGAACCAAAATTAATCCAAAAGGTGCATGCTCCTGGACTTAAGGGTTTAACATGGGGGACTACAAGTAGGAGAAATAATCAAGGGTCAAAGAGTAAGTAAAAACATGGTTTCTGTACAAACCATCAAGTTGGTCCAGAATGAAAATGAGGTTGATTCACTCAAATTTTTCAAAGAACATAAATAGGTTTTTGCACAAAGTGAAATAATAGGCTCCTACTGACCTCCCCTAATTTTGGAAGAAGTTTTAAAGAAATATTTAAATAGGTTGTAGTGCAAAATGCACTCTGGACCAGAGAAGAGAAATTGAGTGTAGAGCTCAAAATATTTCATGAATGAAATATATTTTTGCATAAAAGTGATTTAAAAACATCTCATGACATCTCCAAATTTTTGTGGGAATTTTAAGTGAATTTATCAAATGGTTGTAGTTCAAAAAGAGCTCCAAATTTTAAAACAAGTCATTTAATGAATAAAGCTCAGGGTGAAATAATTTTATAAATAAATCTACTGATTGAGGGATGTTTTTAAATGAGAGGGAAAATAAGTCCAATATGCTTCGGAAGGATCCACTTGGGAAAAACTCCTTAATATTAAAAGAAAAGTTTTGAAATCAACAGATATATTCCTGCAGGCAAAAAATTTAAATTCTTGGCAAAATTTTAGTAACTAAAACCTAGTTAAATTTTTGGGGTGTTACATCGGTCTGACCGAGTTTAACGATTCGGTCCCACCGAGTTTGGTAAATTGTGTGTAACGGTTAGATTTTGTGTGGAGACTATGTATACCCCTCCACCTCCTCTTCATTCATGGAGAGAGCCATCAGACTAAACCTACACTTCCAACTTACCATTTCTGAGAGAGAACTACCTACTCATGTGTTGAGGCCAAGATATTCCATTCTTACCATATGAATCTTGATCTCTAGCCTTCCCCAAGTTGCTTTCGACTCAAACCCTCTTTCCACCAGATCCAAATCCTATGAGAGAGAGTTGAGTGTTGGGGAGACTATCATTTGAAGCACAAGAGCAAGGAGTTCATCATCAACGCACCATTTGTTACTTCTTGGAGAGTGGTCTCTCTTAGATTGGCTAGGTGTCACTTGGGAGCCTCCAACAAGATTGTGGAGTTGAACCAAGGAGTTTGTAAGGGCAAGGAGATCGCCTACTTCGTGAAGATCTACCGCTAGTGAGGCAAGTCCTTCGTGGGCGACGGCCATGGTGGGATAGACAAGGTTGCTACTTCGTGGACCCTTATTGGGTGGAGCCCTCCGTGGACTCGCGCAGCCGTTACCCTTCGTGGGTTGAAGTCTCCATCAACATGGATGTACGATAGCACCACCTATCGAAACCACGCCAAAAACATCTGTGTCTCCAATTGCGTTTGAATCCTCCAAACCCTTCCCTTTACATTCTTGCAAGTTGCATGCTTTAATTTCCGCTATCTATATACTCTTTGCATGCTTGCTTGAATTGTGTGATGATTGCCTGACTTGTCCTAAAATAGCTAAAATCTGCCAAACTCTAAAATTGGGAAAAGGTTAAGTTTTTAATTGGTCAAGTAGTCTAATCACCCCCCCTCTAGACTTACTTCAAGGTCCTACAAGTGGTATCAGAGCTTGGTCTCCATTTGCTTTGATTTCCATAGCTTTTGGTGGTCATAGCCTTGGTTTCACAACCTAGTAGAGTATGGCGTCTAGCGAGAGAAATTATCACCTAGAGGTCCTTACTTTGATGGTACTAATTTTGCTAGTTGGAAGCATAAGATGAAAATGCATATTCTCGGACATAACCCCGCCATTTGGGCAATTATTTGTATTGGCTTGCAAGGTGAATTCTTTGATGGGAGAGAACCGAACCGTGAAGCGAATGTGGAAGAATTGAAGATGCTGCAATACAACGCTCAAGCATGTGACATCATCTTCAACGGATTATGCCCCGAAGAATTCAACAAAGTTAGCCGTCTTGAGAATGCAAAGGAAATTTGGGATACTTTGATTGATATGCATGAAGGTACCGAGTCCGTCAAGGAATCCAAGTTGGATGTGCTCCAAAGTCAGCTTGACAAGTTCAAAATGAAGGATGGTGAAGGTGTCGCTGAAATGTACTCTAGGCTTGTACTTATCAGAAATGAGATTGCCGGCTTAGGGAGTGAAGAGATGACCGACAAATTCATCATCAAGAAGATCCTAAGAGCATTGGATGGAAAGTATGATACCGTGTGCACATTGATCCAAATGATGCCAAACTACAAAAATCGCAAGCCAACAGAAGTCATTGGAAGAATTGTTGCTCATGAGATGTCACTCAAGGATAAGGAGGAACTTCACAACAAGTCAAGTGGTGCTTACAAAGCCTCAATTGAAGCCCCCACATCATCAAGTGAGAAACAAACCTTCAATGAAGAATTGAGCTTAATGGTGAAGAACTTCAACAAATTCTACAAGAGTAGAAGCAAAGAGAGAAGCTCCAAGTCAAGGTCTTATCATGACAAGAGATCTTCTAGTCGAGAGCGCGATTGCTACAATTGTAGGAAGCCTGGACACTACTCCAATGAGTGTACGGCACCCTACAAAAGAAGAGAAGATTCTCCAAAAAGAAGAAGCAAAAGAGAAGAATCACCACCAAGAGAGAGAAGGAGTAGAGATGATCGTTATGAACGAAGACCCTCACAGAGAAGCAAGGATTCGGAAAGGAAGTACAAGTCATCAAGGATCTACACAAAACGAAGACATCAAGCTCCTATTGGTGAATGGGTTTCCGGCTCTGACTCCGACAATCACTCCGAGAGAAGTTATCACTCCGACTCCGAACATACTCAAGATGAAGGTGTTGCCGGTCTAGCACTTGTGTCAACCAACTCCTATGATATATTTGATTCACCAAATGAAGGAATTGGAAGATGCTTCATGGCAAAAGGTCCAAAGGTAACACATCCCGAGTATGTTGATTTTAATAGTGATGAAGATGACTTGCTTGTGGATGATGATTTACTTGTTGACAACTCTAGTGATGAATACTATGATGAAACGTCAATTAATCATGCTAATCAAATGAATGACAATGATAAGGAGAAAATTGGGCTTCTAACTAAAGAACTAAACACTCTTAAGTTGGCTCATGAAACTATCTTCGAAGATCATCGAGAACTTTTAAGGGCTCATGAGAAGTTACGCTTTGAAAAGCTCAATCTTGAGCAAGAGCATGAGTTCTTAAAGGCAATCAATGATGATCTCCGCAAGAAAAGTTCTTCTTACATTGCCAAGCATTTACTCTTATCTACTTACATGCCTCAAGTCAAGTCTAGTAACAAGTACAAGAAAGATACTTCCTCTAGTAGTAACAATAATAATGTTAAATCCAATGTTGTTGCTTCTAGTAGTTATCTTGATTCCGTTAATGATTCTCTTAGCCAAGTTACACTTGAGCAAGAAAATAGTTTATTGAAGGGAATTATAGAGAAAGGTGTTTACAAGAACCTTGCCGGGAGTAAGTAATTCGAGGAAATTGTACGCAAGCAAGGAAGGCACCGGAAGAATCAAGGTGTAGGTTTTGAACGAAAGTTCAATGCCAATGGAGTTGAATGGGAAGAAGATCAATACCCCAAGATGAAGTTTGTTCCTCAACAAGAGAAGTATGATCCTACTTCCTTCAAGGGGACGCAAGCTCAAGATGATCTTCCACCACAAGACCACAAGAACAAAGGCAAGGACAAGCTTCAAGAAGAGATTGATGCATATGAAGAAGCACCTAAAGCCTCGTTCAGGTGGGTCCCCAAGACTACGTCAAGTTCTACTTCAACAAGTACAACTACAACTCCAAGGATTCCCATCAAGATGATGTGGATCCCGAAGAAGAAGAACTAGAGAGTTCTTGAGGGTGACTCCGCCAACATTCTTCACTCATATCTTTATGTCAAGGACAAGTGCAATCAACTTCCACATCCTGCACTAGTTCAAGGAGTCACAAACCCTCATGTTGGTAAGGCAAGGGACAAGGTAACCTAATGTTTTCATGGACATCATCTTGTGTGTGCATCACTCTATGTCTATGGATATTCTTGTTTGTTCCTTGTGGGACTAAGCCATGTAGGCAAGTTGAAAGTGCAACTCACTCCAAAGGATTGCTCCAAATGATCTACATCAACATTGAGCATCTACATCTTCAACACCTACATGAAGTCATCATCGACAAAAACCCAAGGTTAGTTCATCCCTCTAAGGGGGATCTCACATCTAGGGGGAGCTTAACTCAAAGAATTGAGTCAAAGCAACTCTAATGGTGTGAACACATTAATGCATTATGTAAAAGTGGTAACCCCACTTGAGCTTAAACGATGAGTATGACCTATGATCAAATGTTCTCATTTGACTCCTAAGTCAATATACTCATATATAGATGACCTAGTCATGGCCAATTGTTTGATAGATGCTAGAATTGGTTGTGCATGCTTTGCCACATATTTCATTTGCCATCTTATTGTGTGAGCATGTTGGTGCATATTTTTACTCATTCAAGGACATCCACTTGTTGTTTTGATTGTTTGGTTCTTTCTTCTTTTGGCCAAGTGGATGGACAAGAATGCCTAAGAACCTTCTTTAGCTATCTATGATTTTCTCGTCTCAAACTCTATTCATGCTACATCACAAAATTTGATCAAGTCAGATTCGAACCACTCTGTGTGAGGAGCACTCGGAGTCCCCTATTCGTCATAGACTTAAACTTCCAAAACCTCTTTGTGATTCTCGGTCTGACCGATTCCTCCATTTCGGTCCTACCGATATCATCAAGTTGATCTGAGTTTTCAATCTCGGTGCAACCAATTTGAACTTTTTGCTCTCACCGATTTGCTGTAACTGAACACAGTTATGCAACTCGGTGCCACCGAGTTGTTCCACTCGGTCACACCGACAGGGTCGGGCTACATATAGCCACGGGCAAATATTTGGAAATTTCTCTGAAACCCTTCGCCCGCGCAACAACTCGCTCTGCCATCGTGGTCTCCGGATCTTCTCCTCGTCGCCAGCAGCCTCCTGTCGCTGGTCTTCGCCGCCGTCAACGGATTTCGTCCCCACCGTTGCCGCCGTAGCAAGTCCACCGCCAAGTTAGGGTATGGACTTGATCTTTGTGCTATCCACATCTGATTCCTAGCACATTGTTTTCTTATTGATTCTTGCCACGATTGAAACTCATCTATCCAGCCAAATTAGTTCATAGATTAGATGCGATTCAAATTTTTAGGGTTAGGTTTCTGCCGAAACCATCTCGGACCCACCGAGTTGAAAAACTCGGTCTCACCAATTTGGCTTATGCCATTGCACTAGTGACTCTCGGTCTGACCGAGAATTACTAATCGGTGCGACCGATTTTAGGATTCAGTGAAACCCTAGCAGTCTCGGTGCCACCGAACTGTGACTCGGTCCAACCGAGTTCATCAGTTTAGGTTCCAAAACTGCTTCGGTATCACCGAGTTTGAAAATCGGTTGATCCGAAATGCTTTTTGTGGAAAACTAAAACTGAACTTTTGAGTCATTCTTTTGCAAAAACCTCTGCATTTTGTGATGCTCATCTTTTCTATCTCATCTATAACTCTTCACAGGGTCAGCAGTCAGCTTCTGCAGTATGTCTGATCTAAGTGACAGCCAGAACAAGTCAGTAGAGCAGATGGACTTGAGTGAGGGCACTAGTCCCTCAACTTCAGATGAAGGGAGCAGAAGTACTCCTAGCAACTTGCCTAAGGTTGCAACTAGGCAAAGGAGGAAAAGAACTTCAGATTCAGAGGATGAAGACTACAGAGCTGAGGAAGATGAGGCTACTTCCAAGAAAGTGGTGCTCAAGAAGGAAATTGGCTCAGCAAAGGATATAAAGCCAGGCATGAAGATCAAGAGGCCTGCAAGAAGGCAACCTATGCCCAAGGCCAGAGCATCAACTCAACTGCCTGAAAGGCCTGATCCCAAAGAGCCAGCTGATGAAAGCAAGAAGAGGAAGGAAAGGGTCAAGAAGACCATTGCCAGAGTTGTTGTGCAACCTTCCATGATGGAAGAGGAAGAACCTGCTGCACCAGCACCAAAGGCACCAAAGCTTATGGGAGATGCAATAAGATCAGGGGATGCAACATCCAAGCCCAAGGAAGCACCCAAAGCTTCCCCAAGGCCAAGTCTGCACCAAAGAGGAATACCAGGAGTATTCCAGCTACTGAGAAGAACAAGGCCCCAGTGCCTGAGGTTGCTGAGGAGGAAGATAAAGAAGGACAGGTTCTAAGAAAGCTCAAGCCAAAGATACCAGATCACAATGATGCCCATCCTGTGGCTGAGGACATGAGTATCAGGAAGGATTCAGGGCTGAGACTGTGGAGGATGGAAGATCCATATGCCTCAAGGAGAAGAATTGTTGTTGACTACAAGTTCCACACAAAGGAACAGCAGGACTTCTATGAAACAATTTTGTTGGACAGGAAACCCATAGTCTGTGACATGAGATGGGTTGACTGGGAATTCATGAAGGAGAATGAAGAGCACTATCCTGGAGTGCAAGATAGCTTTGTTGCTTGTGGAGTTGCAGATTTTGTTGGGCAGAAGCTCACAAATTGGAATGACGAGCTTATCATGCAATTCTACTCCACAGCACATTTCTACTCAGATGGAAGAATTGTTTGGATGTCTGAAGGTACAAGGTACCAATCTACTGTTGAAGAATGGGCAAAACTGATCAAAGCCCCCAAGGAAAATGAGGATGACCTAGACATTTATGCAAAGAAGAAGATGGGTCACAATTCAATGGCTCACATGTACAAGGAAATTCCAGACAAGGCATTAGAGACTCACAAGTTTGGATCAGTTCACTTTCTGCTGTCAGGGTTGCCAACCATAAATTGGATTCTAAGGAACACTTTGTTGCCCAAGTCTGGTGACCATAACATGATCAGAGGGCATGCCATCAACATGTTGCATGTGTTTAATGTGCCACAAAAGTTCAAAGACATGAGCCTGATCATTGAAACTATCAAGAGGACTGCAGCAGATTAGAAGAGGAGCTGTGGATATGCACCTTAGATTCAAGAATTGATAAACTCAAAGATGGGCACAGGAAAATATCAGTTGGAAAAGGAACACTTTCCACTTTATCCAGACTTTGAGGACAATGAGGTTGTCATGAATGAAGATGATCCATCATCAGTTCAAGTTCAGGAGAAGAAGGAGAAGGCTGCCAAGATGCCAACTCAAGAGGAGGCATCTGAATATTTCTTGAAGAACAAGCAGGAGCAGCTTGGTTACTTGATAGCATCATCTTTGAGGATTGAGAAGGGGTTGGCCACCTTAACTCAGAATCAGGAGAGCCTGGAGAGAATCATGGAACAAAAATTCTATGATCTAGATGTCAAGGTAACTGAGATTCAGTCAGTTGTGGTGCAGTTACAGGATGACATGCAGGAGAGGAAGGGCAAGACTACCACAAATGTCTTTGCTAGAGTGCCCAGAGCCCAGAGGTCAGTTGCAGTGCTAGTGCCAGACACTAGAGCAACATCTTCAGCACCAGCTACTGCCCCTTCAGCTCTAGTGCAACCAGCTTCAGCATCAACTCCAGCACCCTCTACATCAACTGAAGCCTTCGTCCTTGGAGCTATCAGGAAACCACCACCAGAAGATCAAGCTTGAGAGTCGATCTAACACTATGCATTTTCTATGAACTTTTTGGTAACTTGTTGCCAAAGGGGGAGAAAAATGTATAGATCATAGGCTTCGAGAGAGAGAGAGTGTTGCTTTTGTTCTCTCTTCTTTATTTGATCTTTGTTTGCTTTTGGTTGAGATACTATGATTGTGAGACATTGATGATAATGTGTTTAATCATAAGCTACACTTATGCATGCTTGATATTATCTTATCTATCTTATGTGATCACTCACTATGCTTGGTGATGAGTGCATGTATTCATTGTTTATTATTTTGAGCGCTCCACCAAGATGTATGTGACATGGAAGAGTAACCCATGAGCCTAATTCATGGTGCATTTGCAGTCCAAAGCAAATCTAAAACTATGCACAAATTTAGGGGGAGCTCTTGCTTATCACATACTTCTCAAAGCGACGATGTTATTTAAATTTTATTATCATTTGTCGAAGCTTTGATCTATATGTCGTCATCAATTACCAAAAAGGGGGAGATTGAAAGTGCAACTATCCCTAGGTGGTTTTGGTAATTCATAACAACATATAGCTCATTGAGCTAATACTATTCCAAGAATATTATTTCAGGAAAGCTCAATGAATGGCATGGCATGGATGATGAAAGTGGATCCCTCAAAATACTAAGGACAAAGGATTAGCTCAAGCTCAAAAGCTCAAGACTCTTCATTTTACATTTTAGTGATCCAAGATCACACTGAGTCTATAGGAAAAGCCAATACTATCAAGAAGGGATGAGGTGTTGCTTAATGAGCCTCTTGCTTCATGTGCTTAGTGATATGCTCCAAAACCCTCAACTACTTTCCCATATCCACAAATGACCTAAACCTCAAGCCAAAATCGGTCACACCGATTCTTTCCATCCGGCACCACCGATTCCAAAAGTCATAGCCACTACAACAAACCCTAAGCAAATCGGTCTTACTGATAGGGATCTCGGTCACACCGAGATGGGGTTGCAATCTCTCTGTTTCCCTTCATAACATTTCGGTCTAACCGAAGTGAGCGATCGGTCCCACTGAGATTGCAATGTAAACTCTTTGTTTCCTTTTTCTAACATTTCGGTCTCACCGAAAAGAGAAAATCGGTCCCACCGAGTTTACCTGACCAACTCTCTGGTTAGCTAATTACCAAAGTCGGTCTCACCGAGTTTGTGTAATCGGTCTTACCGAGATTACGTTATGCCCTAACCCTAACTGAATCGGTCTCGCCGACATGCATGTCAGTCCCACCGAAAATCACTAACGGTCACTAGGTTTACTAAATCGGTCTGACCGAGTTTAACGATTCGGTCCCATCGAGTTTGGTAATTTGTGTGTAACGGTTATATTTTGTGTGGAGGCTATATATACCCCTCCACCTCCTCTTCATTCGTGGAGAGAGCCATCAGACTAAACCAACACTTCCAACTTACCATTTCTGAGAGAGAACTACCTACTCATGATTTGAGGCCAAGATATTCCATTCTTACCATATGAATCTTGATCTCTAGCCTTCCCCAAGTTGCTTTCCACTCAAACCCTCTTTCCACCAGATCCAAATCCTAGGAGAGAGAGTTGAGTGTTGGGGAGACTATCATTTGAAGCACAAGAGCAAGGAGTTCATCATCAACGCACCATTTGTTACTTCTTGGAGAGTGGTGTCTCCTAGATTGGCTAGGTGTCACTTGGGAGCCTCCGACAAGATTGTGGAGTTGAACCAAGGAGTTTGTAAGGGCAAGGAGATCGCCTACTTCATGAAGATCTACCGCTAGTGAGGCAAGTCCTTCGTGGGCGACGGCCATGGTGGGATAGACAAGGTTGCTACTTCGTGGACCCTTATTGGGTGGAGCCCTCCGTGGACTCATGCAGCCGTTACCCTTCGTGGGTTGAAGTCTCCATCAACGTGGATGTACGATAGCACCACCTATCGGAACCACGCCAAAAACATCTGTGTCTCCAATTGCATTTGAATCCTCCAAACCCTTCCCTTTACATTCTTGCAAGTTGCATGCTTTAATTTCCGCTGCCTATATACTCTTTGCATGCTTGCTTGAATTGTGTGATGATTGCTTGACTTGTCCTAAAATAGCTAAAATCTGCCAAACTCTAAAATTGGGAAAAGGTTAAGTTTTTAATTGGTCAAGTAGTCTAATCACCCCTCCCCCCTCTAGACTTACTTCAAGGTCCTACAATCCTGAAGAGTCGCAATTAGGAAAGGGGGCAGCACTTGAAGAATTACAAGTATGAGGTACTTACTCGTCCATGGCGAAGTACTTCCTATGCTTCAGTGGTCGTAAGGTGCGGCCACTGCAACTCGAAGACTCCTTCCTCTTGCGGAGTGCGACGAAGTCCACGCGGAACCGACCTAGGCGCTCAACATGGGGGCCGGCACGTGGTGTGGATGGAGAAGCGCCCAGGCTGCCAATCTCAAGGGCGCCAAGCTGGGAGCGACAATCAGACACCACCCCCCGGTAGCCCGCCAAGGCCTCAGGAGCCCCGACCTCGGGAGCCGCGGGCTGCGTTCTCCCATCGGTGGCCTCCTCAAGGCAGGCTTCACGAGCTCCAGAGGATGACGCTTCAGAAGCCCCATGTGGCGTTGGCGCCAAAGCACCCGAGCTTCCAGCCTCAAGCGATGCTTGCCCCCCTGCGCCCGCTCTTGGGGAAAGATATGTGCTGGCGGCGAGGAAGGGAGCCACGGCGACAGGATTCTCACGAGGCCCTACTAGGCCAAGCAGGCGCAACCCCCATTCATCAAAGAGGGGCATCTGTCTCGTGAACTCAGCCCTGTTCGAGCAGAGATACAAGAGGCTACCCCCGTGCCGAATATCGTTCGGCGAGGAGTCACCTGTCAAGACCTCAAGCACCGTCCTCAGCATTTCGGGTGCGAGCTCTGTCTCTTGAAGCTTCGTTCGGTCCCAGTTGCCGGTCAGGGCCCACATCGGTCGGGAATGGTACTAGAGAGGAGCAATGCGGCACTGGAGGAATTCCTTCACCACCGGGGCGCGGTCACGCCGAGATCTCTCAATCTCCTCAGTCGTTACCAAACATAGGAGAGCCGGGGGCTCATGAGTCTCTTGTGGCCCCAGCCGGGGCTCACGAGTCTCTCGTGGCCCCAGCCGGGATTGGGGACTACGAGCAGCAACGGGGGAGATAGCAAAGGGCTGAGCACTCCGACATCCACATACAGCCACCACGTTCGGAAGCCGCTCGTGGATGACGGGAGGTCAAAATAAATCCCCAAGGCTGCCATCTCTGCCACCGACTGGAAGCTCACGCACCCCGAGCACTGCAAGGGATCGGTCAGGTGCAGCAAGAAGAAGTGGTGCAGAAGGGCGACGGAAGGAGCAATGCCCCCATGACTTCGCAAACAAAGGCGAAGACGGCGAGAATGGTAACAGATTGGGGATCAAGATGCATCATATGGATCTGATAATGGGAAAGCACCACATTGAAGAAGACAGAGAAAGGGGGAACCAGGCCAGCCCACAGGGCCTCGACGAAGAACCGAACCTTAGTGGCAATCCTGTTAATGAAGGCATGAGACGTGGGCCAAGCTATCGTCTTCCCACACTCCTTGAAGCTGGAGGGGAGCGCAGGACAGACCTTGCCCATGGCCTCCAGGTTGCGCACTAGTGACCGGACGACAGCGGGCTTGATTGCCTGGGGCAAGTTGGTCGAGGGCAGAGCAGAGCTCAAGTCATGGCAATGGGGGGAGCAGAGCTCAAGTCGGACTAGGAGCGGAAGCAGAGACTCGAGGAACAAGGGGAATAGGAAGCACGCTGCCAGCAAGGAGGAAATAACTGTGTAAGGCGTCGTGGCCGCCTAGCCAGGCGGATATTGGGGCAGCATGGGGAAGCGGAGACACCCACGTCCAATCAAGTCGCCACACGGCATCCAAGGCCGCAGGCTGTTGGGGCCCGCGACGCTCTGCACTTGTCATGTGGCTTCGCCGCCAAGCTAAGTCCGAGCGTGCCTTGGGCCCGGAGGCTACTGTCGGCGTTCTGGGAACGGGGGTCCCCAGACTTGCCTGCCTGCGGCCCGCCGCGTGGCTCAATCGGTGGCCTAGTGCGGCCCATCTTCATCAACCAAGGCACTCAAGACCCTCATGAGGGGCCAAGCCTCGTGGGGTGGATGACACAAGGCCTCCTCAGGAGTAGCCTCGACAGGCAGGCTCACAAGGAGGCAGAGAGATCAAGGCAAGGGGTACCTCGCGAGGTGCCCATGACGCAAGCCATGACAATCAAGGCCAGGCGGGCGCCTGCCCGTGCAGTGTCCTTGTTTGCCCTTTGGTGCAAAGGGGGCAAGCGCAGGCGCGGGGTACCGAGGCATCAGTCAAAGGTTTCTGTCACAACCTAGCTAGTCATGCATTAGAGTGTTGCATCATGTTTATTCTTTCATCAGAAATTTGAAATGGGGATGACAGAACCCCCAGTCCCCTCTGAAACCAACTAGGGTTTACTAAAATAATTTTCAATGAACCTGAAATGCCCTTCTAAAATGTCCATCATTTTGTCTTGGTTCAGAACCTCTGCCAAAAGTGGTGCACATTTTCCTAGGCCATCTTACGGTTTTTGAATTAATTCATAAATATTTGAATTTGGGCATTTAAAATTATATAAAATATTTAAATGCTCAAATACCTCCAAACTAAAATGTTTCATGTTGGAAATAATCCAGCTATGGACCAGCAGTGATTTGGTGATTTTTGAAATTGCCTAGGTATTTTATTTAATTCAACAAAGTTGCAGAAGTATTAGAAAAACAGAAAACAGAAGAAAATGAAAAAAACTTACCTGGCGCCTGCCCCGGCCCACCTGCCGGCCCAGCCCAGCACCGCTCCAGCGAGCTGCTTGCCGGCCAGCCAGGCAGGCAGGTGCCCGACGGCGACCGCGGCGTGCGCCACGCACCTGCTCGCCGCCTCGCCGCTCCCCTCGCCAGGTGACGTCGAGGATCGGCCTCTCTCTCTCCCCCGAACCCCCCAGACACCCCCTCTCCTCTCCAGCTCCTCCCCCTCGCACGCCCCAGCCATGGCCGACGCCATCGCCGCCACCCCCTCGCCGTAGCCACGCCCTCCGACCACCCCACGCCGTCTCACCGTGTCCAGGAGCTCCGCCGCTGTCCACTTCATCGAGCAGCCGAGCCCCGAGCGCTCGCAACGCCCGAGACCACCGCACCGACCTCGCCCGAGCTCACCGTCGCCGGAGATCCCCTTCAACGCCGTCGTCGCTCCGGTCCATCTTCGGCCGCACCAAGAACTCCGTCGCACTCACTATGAGCTTAGCCATCTTCCCCTCCCTTCCGTTCTTGCTCCCGAGCCGTGTAGCAACCTCCCGGAGCTCAACCGCACCCACCGCCATGGAGCTCGTCGCCGACGTGCTCCCGGTCATCCTCCGGCCACAAGATGGTGTCCATCTTACTCACCAAGTTCCGCAGCACCTAGCTAGCTACTCCACGAGCCTCACCGAACCCTCTAGCGCCAAGTTCACCTCCGACCGAACCCCGGTGGCCGCCAAGGTCGTCGCCGGCGCCAACTCCGGCCACCCCGACCCCAACGGGCTCCGCCAAGAGCTGCGGTTTGTCCTCAGCTCCACTCCGGTGGTCTCCGCGGCCCATTTGGTGGCCGAAATGGCCAAAACCACTTCCGCCGCCGCGTCGGGCTCGTCGGCGGCTAAACGCCGGTGCAGCCGACCGGGTTTGACCACGGGTGGGCCCTGGTTGACTCCCCTGAGTCAATGACAGGTGGGGCCCAGCCCTGTTAATTAAACAGGATTAGTTTTAATTAAGTTTTAATTAAAATAATCACCCTGACATGCGGGACCCACTGTCAGGTTTGACCTGGACCAGTTCCGTTGACCTGCTGACGTCACACTGACGTCAGGCTGACGCAGTAATTGATTTTCTGGATTTAATTTAAATCAGGAAATTCCAGAATATTATTTAAACTTCAAAAATTCATAACTTTTATTCTGTAACTCCAAATTGGACAAAATATATATGAAAAATGATCAGAAAAATCCAATCTATCCATCTGTACTATTTTCATGCATGATCAAACAAGTTAAATTGATGTTTTAAGCAGAACAAGGAAAAGCACTTTAAAAGGCCATATTTGAATTTGAAATTTGAATCCTTGATTCAAATTTGTTCAAACCCTTCTGGTTTTAGTTGCATTAGCCCAATACACTCATATTGCCATGTTTCATGCATGCATCATATTGTTGCACATTGTTTGGTGATGTTTGTGTATCGGTGCTCTCTGCGACAGGTTCTGTCCCCGAAGAGTACCCTGATTACCCTAACGAAGAACCGTATCAGTGCATCGAACCATCAGGCAAGCAACCAACCATTTGATCATATCGATACAATCCCATGTTCTCGCTCCTGCTCTCTTTTACTGCATTAAGACAACGCGTTTCAAACTGCTGTGTGCTACGATAGTTGAACCCATTTCCTCTGCATGACCTGTCATTGCCACAGTAACTAGATGAAACCCACTAGCATGTGTAGGAGTTGCTTGAGCCATATGTATGTGTTGTTCCTACCTTGCTATGCCTGCTATGCTTAGAGTCATGTCAGGTCTGGTTCATCTGGGTGATGGGCTGGAGTGAAATGATTATGTCGGTAATGAGAGTGGTGTGGTGAACACGATTTGGTAAAGGTATCGATGAAAGGCCATGTAGGAGTACATGGTGGGTTGTTTCATTGAAGCCGACCTTAAGCACTGAGATCTGTATGCGTGATTTAAGATACAGCTACTACCATGCATTGGGCCCTGAAATATGACCCCGCTCGACTTCTTATTCACCCTAGCTCTCTGTCCAGGAGTTGCAAGTAGTTTCTGGTGTTTGTAGCCTACTGGAGGCCGTGGACAGCGCTGACCGTAGGGGTGGGCTGTGATGCGGTAGGTACGTGGCACGGTGTACCGAATACCCGTTAGGTATCTCGGGAACCCTGTTCACATCGTTCGGGGCCGTATGGGAAACCTCGGCCGGACTCCCTGCGGATGGAACCTGAATAGGCGATAAACCTGGACTAGAGGCTTAAGTGTTTAGGTAGGTCATGGTCTACACCCACGTCGGCTTTCGCTTGAAGTCTGCCGAGCACATGTCGTGTGCAGACACTAAGTGGTGGAAACATGTATGAAGAAGTACACCCCTGCAGGGTTAACATGATCTATTCGAATAGCCGCGTCCGCGGTAAAGGACTACTTGGTTGCCTATACAGTTCATAGACAAGTAAATGGAAACTACTAAAAACCTCAAGATAAGTGTGAGTGCCGAGGATGGCTCTTCCGTAGGAAGACGGAGGTGGATCCTCGGTAGTGTATTGAAGTGGTGAGTAGTGGACTCGTGTGCGCAAAACCATTTCAAGTTGGAGTATCGTAGGATAGCCTAGCCAAGAGTCAAAGCTGGCTTGCTGCAATAACTCCACCAACCCTTCTTGATACTATGCATGTATGTAGGATCTGATGTAAGTCTTGCTGAGTACCTTTGTACTCATGTTGCTATAATCTACATTTTTACAGAAGACGCTGCAACCCCTTCTGATGGGTTCTATGTAGACGTTGACATCAACGAGTAGGCTAAAGACCCAGGTGGTGACCCTGAGCTTGTGAAGGACCACGTAGTATAGCTAGGCTTTCCAAGCCTCTTTTATTTTACTAGTTGTCTGTACTCAGACAAGTTACTTCCGCTGCTGGTTTGTATGACTGTATGACCTGTATGTGGGGTCGTGAGACCCGTACCTTTGTGTATGTTATGTATGGCTCACTGAGCCTTAAATAAAGTACTTGTGTCGTAGAGTCATGTTGTGATGCTTCGTTGTATTTGCACATATCGAGCATATTGTGTGTATGATTGAAATGCTTGGTATGTGTGGGATCTGACTATCTAGTTGTTTATCTTTAGTAGCCTTTCTTACCGGGAAATGTCCTAGTGTTGCCGCTGAGCCATGGTAGCTTGCTACTGCTCTGGAACACTTAGGCTGGCCGGCATGTGTCCTTCTTCGTTCCTGTGTCTGTCCCTTCGGGGAAATGTCACGCTTTGAGTACCGGAGTCCTGTTAGCCCGCTACAGCCCGGTTTACCGGAGTCCTGCTAGCCCAGTGCTACAGCCCGGACCCACTTGCTGATGACCGACACGTTCGAAGCTGGGTCATGGATGCCTGTCCCTGTAAGTCTGTGCCACTTTGGGTTTGCGACTAGTCATGTCAGCCCGGGCTCTTTATCATATGGATGCTAGCGACACTATCATATACGTGAGCCAAAAGGCGCAAACGGTCCCGGGAAAAGGTAAGACGACACCCGTGGGGATACCGTGCGTGAGGCCGCAAAGTGATATGAGGTGTTACCAGCTAGATCGATGTGACATCGAGTCGGGGTCCTGACAGCGTTGGCATCAGAGCCGGACTGCCTGTAGGTTCTCCAAGCCAAACTGGTCGACGTTGAGTCTAGAAATTCTTTAGTTATATGTAGGGGAATTGTTTGTGGGTTGGAACGTAAGGCTCTTTTTACTCCTTATACCTTATGACTTTCTGATCTGAGTCAGTCCATTCTTCCACCGGGGGCTAAGGAATTAGGATCTGTTCTCTCTATCAGGATCACGAGTTACTAATCAGTAGTACCTTATAAGTTTGATGGATACAAGCCTAGTTCAGTTCTACTACCACATTATGTTGTTAGAATGGATCCAGAACTTTGATATGATGATGTTGAGTGTGTATGAAATCCTTTGTCAAATGTCTCAAAATCCTTCTTGAGCATTTACAGCTGTTATGCTGCCGAAATTTCGCTAGAAATTCTAATGCCTTTGCATTATGATTGTGCTTTCAGATGGCCACTCGCGACCTTAATCAAGTGGTTCGCCTGACTCGATGCCTAGATGTACCCGGCCATACTGCTAAGTTGGTCAGGGTAATGACTGAGGCTGGATACCGCTGGTATCCTGAGTACACGGTCGAAGAGCAATTCCGAGACTTTAATCAAAGCCAGTATCTCTGCACTGTCAGGATATTTCCATCTTATCCTGGATCCACCGAGCCTCTTCACTGCTCTTATGGACTCGGGGTTACTATTGAGATGGCTGTGCAGGACGCCGCCTACTCTATGATGACCATTATGCGAGTCAGATCTGGTATATTTCGGGACTCTGATTTCCGGTATATGCCAGGATCACTTCCGGGAGCACAAGGGTATCTCCAGGCTATCTATGCTGACCCCACTCAGGAGGATTCACGGACTCGCACCACTGCTGAGATGCTCGAGGATAAGGACCATGAAAATCGGGCCTTAAGGCTAGAGCTCTTCAACACCCGTGCTGACCACTGGGCCACTTTGACTCGGTTCGCACCGGCGGTGCAAGCTGGATTCTCAGATATGCGCGATCTCTATCCTGTGAGATCTGCTCTGCCAGACGTGATGGTTTGGCGTGATGTAGGAGGCATCACCCCACCTCGCGGTCCCCGCAGGCCACCGTTTGTTGGTCCAAGGCCTCATCCTAGCCCCTATGGTCCACAAGCTCCGCGAGACCGTCTGTTTCCAGATGATCATGTTGAGCTCCCAGGCTATGGAGGTGACTTCTACGAGGACTACTACGGATCGGTCTGAGTTAGTGGTAGTATCACTAGTTCGCACTAGCTGTGTCGTCTATCGTCCCGCGTGACTCGTGGGATATGACCTAGTTTGTACTCCTTCCGGAGGTGTAGAAAAATAATGTATAGGAGCTTGGAATGCCTCCGATGAGATGTAATCCTCTTTTCACCGTAATAGTACTTTGTTTGGTCTTGTACTAAACTCTGTATGGTGTGTATGACGATGGAATAAAAGAAGCAGTTCTGTTTTTACCATGTCATACGGATGATCATCTTGCATTTCGAGTTATTCCTTGCATTTTTATCCTATGTCGGAATTTTACCATCCTGACTAAATCATTGTCTTGTTTACCTAGGATGGTCAACACGCGCGCTAACCCTGCTTCTCAAGAGCAGGCCGAAGGCAGTGAAGCTAGGGATGTAAATCTGCCTCATCCTCCTTCACTAGCCGAGGTGATGATGGAAGCTGAGAGAAACAAGCGGGAGACCAACCGTTTGTTTGAGCGTATTGAACAGAACACAACACACCATCAGAGGACTAACGTGGTGTCACTCAGTGATTTTATCAAATTACATCCACCCACGTTCCACCACTCCATCGAGCCTCTCGACGCTGATGACTGGCTTCGCAGTATCTCTCACAAACTGCGTTCCACGCTGGTAGCGGAGGCTGACAAGGTCACCTTTGCTGCATATCATCTTGAAGGCCCCGCCAGTCTATGGTGGGAGAATTATGGAGCTATGCGCCCAGCGGGCCATGTCACTACTTGGGCTGAATTCAGCGAGGCTTTCCGTGAACATCACATTCCTGAGGGTCTCATGGACCGTAAACGTGAAGAATTTTGCAGTTTCACCCAAGGCCGACTTTCTGTGGATGCTTACAGCAGGGAGTTTGGTAATCTCGCACGATATGCAACTGAGGAAGTGTCTACCGATGCCAAGAAGCAAGCAAGGTTCCGTAAGGGCCTTAGTCCTGAGCTTCGCCGCGACCTCCGTCTGCATGAGTGCACATCTTTTTCGAAACTTGTCAACAAAGCCATCAGTGCTGAAACTGGTCGGACTGACTATGACGCAACACGCAAGCATGGCCGTGACATGGGTTCCTCATCCGGTGCTGGTCCTCAGAAGCGCCGCATGTGGGTACCCAACACCGCCCTGCCACCCAGGTTTACACCGAGGCCATCCTTCCAGGCGCCTCGCCCCGTTCAACAGTCTGCTCCAGCCAAGCCCTATGGGGGTCCAACTAACAATGCTCCTCCATGTACCAGTTCCGTGACTTGTTTCAAGTGTGGGGAATCTGGTCACTATATGCGTGAGTGTCCCCAGACCAACCCCAATCAATCTGCTAAAGCTGTTGGCCGTGGCAAGCCGACAGGAAAAATATTCCACGCCAAGCCGGTCACCGCTTCACGTGGCCATGTCAATTGTATTTCTGCCGAAGAAGCTCAAGAGGATCCCAACGTCGTTCTCGGTACGCTTCTTGTTAACTGCCACCCGGCATCTGTCCTTTTCGATACAGGAGCCTCTCATTCTTTTATATCTGAAAACTATGCTCGCTTGCATAACGTCGCATTCGGTGATATGCCAACCTCTATGGTAATTCAAACTCCGGGATCCAAATGGCAAACTTCTAGAGTAAGCCATGGAAATGAAATCCAAGTCGACAGACTTGTTTTCCTCGCGTCTTTGATAGCCCTTAAATCTTCAGATATTAATATCATTTTGGGTATGGACTGGATGTCAGCTCATCAAGCCAAAATTGATTGCTTCTCTAGGACTGTTCAACTCACCCATCCTTCGGGGAAGATAGTCAATGTCTTGACCCGAATAGCCAAGCAACAATTATATTCTCTTAACGCCAGCCCTTTGCCAGACCTTGAGGACGTTCCGGTAGTCCGTGACTTCCCGGATGTCTTTCCAGAGGAATTGCCAGGTGTTCCACCTGACAGGGATGTTGAGTTTGTAATAGACCTCATTCCAGGAACCGTTCCGATTGCTAAAAGACCTTATAAGATGGCACCCCTAGAACTAGCCGAGCTTAAGAAACAACTCGATGAGTCCTTGAAAAAGGGTTTCATCCGACCTAGCTCATCTCCGTGGGCTTGCCCCGTCCTATTCGTCAAGAAGAAGGATGGTACGGACCGGATGGTTGTAGATTACCGACCTGTTAATTTGGTCACAATCAAGAACAAATATCCACTTCCCAGGATCAACGACCTGTATGATCAGCTCGCTGGATCCTCAGTCTTCTCCAAGATGGATTTGAGGTTGGGCTACCATCAAATCAAAATCAGAAACGGGGACATTCCTAAAACGGCCTTTGTTACTCGTTATGGCCAATACGAGTACACCGTCATGTCCTTCGGATTAACCAACGCTCCAGCCACTTTTTCTCGGTTAATGAACTCAATCTTCATGGAGTATTTGGATAAATTCGTCATGGTTTACCTCGATGATATACTCATCTACTCCAAGAACGAGGAAGAACATGCCGAACATCTAAGGCTAGTGTTGCAGAAACTTCGAGAGCATCGCCTTTATGCCAAATTTTCTAAATGTGAATTCTGGTTGTCAGAAGTGACCTATCTGGGTCATGTAATATCTGGTAAAGGTATTGCTGTTAACCCTGAGCGAGTTCAAGCCGTCCTTAATTGGACTCCACCTGAATCGGTCAAGCAAGTTCGGAGTTTTCTAGGCTTAGCGAGCTATTGCCGTCGCTTTGTCGAAAACTTCTCCAAAGTTGCTAAACCTCTAACCGAACTCCTCAAGAAAGATAAGAAGTTCGAATGGACTCCACAATGTGAGCACAGCTTTCAGGAACTGAAAAGACGCCTGACTTCTGCTCCCGTACTGGTACCGCCAGACTTCTCCAAGGACTTTGTTATCTACTGCGACGCCTCGCGACAAGGACTAGGTTGCATTCTCATGCAAGATCGACACGTAATTGCCTACGCTTCACGGCAATTGCACCCACATGAGGAGAATTATCCCACTCATGATCTAGAGCTTGCAGCCGTAGTCTATGCACTTAAGACCTGGCGACATTACCTCCTCGGTAATCGTTGCGAAATATTCACTGATCACCAAAGTCTGAAGTATATTTTCACCCAACCAGATCTGAATCTCAGGCAAAGACATTGGGTTGAATTGATCACAGACTTCGACTTAGGAATAACCTACACCCCAGGGAAAGCCAACGTCATGGCTGATGCGCTAAGTCGTAAATCTTATTGTAACAACCTGATGTTACAACAAAGTCAACCGCTTCTCCATGAGGAATTTCGGAAGCTTAACCTTCACATTGTTCCTCAAGGATTTCTCTCCACCTTGGTGGCGAAACCTACTCTTACGGATCAAATCATTGCTGCCCAGAAGCGAGATAAGGGAATAGCTAAGATCAAGGAGAACATTGCTGGCGGAGGTGCTAGTTGTTTCTCCACAAATGATCATGGTGTTGTGTACTTTGAGAACCGTCTAGTGGTTCCCAAGAACCAGCATCTACGGCAGTTGATCCTTAAGGAGGCTCATGAATCTCCTCTCACTATTCATCCCGGTAGTACTAAGATGTATCAGGACCTACGCCAGAGGTTCTGGTGGACTAGGATGAAGAGAGAAATTGCTCAGTATATTGCTAATTGCGACGTCTGTCGTCGTGTAAAAGCAGAGCATCAACGGCCTGCTGGCACCCTTCAACCCCTAGCTATTCCTGAATGGAAATGGGATAAAATTGGTATGGATTTCATTACCGGTTTTCCCAGGACCAAGAGAGGGGATAATGCTATTTTCGTCGTGGTCAATCGTCTTTCCAAAGTAGCCCATTTCCTACCTGTTCATGAGAGTATAACCGCTAGTCAGCTGGCAGATTTGTACATCTCTCGAATAGTGTCTCTCCATGGTGTTCCTTTGGAAATTAACTCGGATCGAGGAAGTCTTTTCACCTCCCGATTTTGGGAAAGTTTCCAAAATGCTATGGGAACCCGTCTCTCCTTTAGCACCGCTTTCCACCCTCAGTCGAGTGGTCAAGTGGAACGCGTCAACCAAATTCTAGAAGACATGCTTCGAGCCTCTGTTATCTCATTCGGAATGGACTGGGAGAAGTGCCTTCCATTTGCCGAATTCACTTACAACAACAGCTATCAATCTAGCTTAGGTAAAGCCCCTTTTGAAGTTCTCTATGGACGACGGTGTCGAACACCCCTTAACTGGTCAGAGACCGGGGAAAGACAATTCTTTGGCCCGGATATGATTCAGGAAGCAGAGGAACAAGTTCGTATCGTTCGTGAAAAGTTGAAAACAGCCCAATCCCGTCAAAAGAGTCAATATGACCGAAAACATAAGGCTATGACTTTCGAGGTTGACGAGAAGGCTTATCTTCGGGTCACCCCTCTGAAGGGAACCCATCGTTTCGGTATCAAAGGCAAATTGGCTCCTCGTTACATTGGACCTTTTCGCATTCTCGCCAAACGAGGAGAAGTTGCCTACCAGTTGGAACTACCTCCGCATCTCTCCAGAGTCCACGATGTCTTCCACGTTTCCCAACTCAGGCGTTGCTTCTCGGATCCTATCCGTGAAGTGGACCACGAAACGCTTGATCTCCAGGATAATCTTACATATCGAGAGTACCCCATTCGTATCCTCGATCAGGCCGAGCGTACCACTCGACGCCAGAACATCAAGTTTCTCAAGGTTCAATGGTCGCACCATTCTGAGGATGAAGCAACTTGGGAAAGGGAGGATCGTCTTCGACTTGAATATCCCGCCTTCTTCTCGGAGGAACCTAAATCTCGGGACGAGATTCTTTTGAGTGGGGGTGAGTTGTCACAACCTAGCTAGTCATGCATTAGAGTGTTGCATCATGTTTATTCTTTCATCAGAAATTTGAAATGGGGATGACAGAACCCCCAGTCCCCTCTGAAACCAACTAGGGTTTACTAAAATAATTTTCAATGAACCTGAAATGCCCTTCTAAAATGTCCATCATTTTGTCTTGGTTCAGAACCTCTGCCAAAAGTGGTGCACATTTTCCTAGGCCATCTTAGGGTTTTTGAATTAATTCATAAATATTTGAATTTGGGCATTTAAAATTATATAAAATATTTAAATGCTCAAATACCTCCAAACTAAAATGTTTCATGTTGGAAATAATCCAGCTATGGACCAGGAGTGATTTGGTGATTTTTGAAATTGCCTAGGTATTTTATTTAATTCAACAAAGTTGCAGAAGTATTAGAAAAACAGAAAACAGAAGAAAATGAAAAAAACTTACCTGGCGCCTGCCCCGGCCCACCTGCCGGCCCAGCCCAGCACCGCTCCAGCGAGCTGCTTGCCGGCCAGGCAGGCAGGCAGGTGCCCGACGGCGACCGCGGCGTGCGCCACGCACCTGCTCGCCGCCTCGCCGCTCCCCTCGCCAGGTGACGTCGAGGATCGGTCTCTCTCTCTCCCCCGAACCCCCCAGACACCCCCTCTCCTCTCCAGCTCCTCCCCCTCGCACGCCCCAGCCATGGCCGACGCCATCGCCGCCACCCCCTCGCCGTAGCCACGCCCTCCGACCACCCCACGCCGTCTCACCGTGTCCAGGAGCTCCGCCGCTGTCCACTTCATCGAGCAGCCGAGCCCCGAGCGCTCGCAACGCCCGAGACCACCGCACCGACCTCGCCCGAGCTCACCGTCGCCGGAGATCCCCTTCAACGCCGTCGTCGCTCCGGTCCATCTTCGGCCGCACCAAGAACTCCGTCGCACTCACTGTGAGCTTAGCCATCTTCCCCTCCCTTCCGTTCTTGCTCCCGAGCCGTGTAGCAACCTCCCAGAGCTCAACCGCACCCACCGCCGTGGAGCTCGTCGCCGACGTGCTCCCGGTCATCCTCCGGCCACAAGATGGTGTCCATCTTACTCACCAAGTTCCGCAGCACCTAGCTAGCTACTCCACGAGCCTCACCGAACCCTCTAGCGCCAAGTTCACCTCCGACCGAACCCCGGTGGCCGCCAAGGTCGTCGCTGGCGCCAACTCCGGCCACCCCGACCCCAACGGGCTCCGCCAAGAGCTGCGGTTTGTCCTCAGCTCCACTCCGGTGGTCTCCGCGGCCCATTTGGTGGCCGAAATGGCCAAAACCACTTCCGCCGCCGCGTCGGGCTCGTCGGCGGCTAAACGCCGGTGCAGCCGACCGGGTTTGACCACGGGTGGGCCCTGGTTGACTCCCCTGAGTCAATGACAGGTGGGGCCCAGCCCTGTTAATTAAACAGGATTAGTTTTAATTAAGTTTTAATTAAAATAATCACCCTGACATGCGGGACCCACTGTCAGGTTTGACCTGGACCAGTTCCGTTGACCTGCTGACGTCACACTGACGTCAGGCTGACGCAGTAATTGATTTTCTGGATTTAATTTAAATCAGGAAATTCTAGAATATTATTTAAACTTCAAAAATTCATAACTTTTATTCTGTAACTCCAAATTGGACAAATTATATATGAAAAATGATCAGAAAAATCCAATCTATCCATCTGTACTATTTTCATGCATGATCAAACAAGTTAAATTGATGTTTTAAGCAGAACAAGGAAAAGCACTTTAAAAGGCCATATTTGAATTTGAAATTTGAATCCTTGATTCAAATTTCTTCAAACCCTTCTGGTTTTAGTTGCATTAGCCCAATACACTCATATTGCCATGTTTCATGCATGCATCATATTGTTGCACATTGTTTGGTGATGTTTGTGTATCGGTGCTCTCTGCGACAGGTTCTGTCCCCGAAGAGTACCCTGATTACCCTAACGAAGAACCGTATCAGTGCATCGAACCATCAGGCAAGCAACCAACCATTTGATCATATCGATACAATCCCATGTTCTCGCTCCTGCTCTCTTTTACTGCATTAAGACAACGCGTTTCAAACTGCTGTGTGCTACGATAGTTGAACCCATTTCCTCTGCATGACCTGTCATTGCCACAGTAACTAGATGAAACCCACTAGCATGTGTAGGAGTTGCTTGAGCCATATGTATGTGTTGTTCCTACCTTGCTATGCCTGCTATGCTTAGAGTCGTGTCAGGTCTGGTTCATCTGGGTGATGGGCTGGAGTGAAATGATTATGTCGGTAATGAGAGTGGTGTGGTGAACACGATTTGGTAAAGGTATCGATGAAAGGCCATGTAGGAGTACATGGTGGGTTGTTTCATTGAAGCCGACCTTAAGCACTGAGATCTGTATGCGTGATTTAAGATACAGCTACTACCATGCATTGGGCCCTGAAATATGACCCCGCTCAACTTCTTATTCACCCTAGCTCTCTGTCCAGGAGTTGCAAGTAGTTTATGGTGTTTGTAGCCTACTGGAGGCCGTGGACAGCGCTGACCGTAGGGGTGGGCTGTGATGCGGTAGGTACGTGGCACGGTGTACCGAATACCCGTTAGGTATCTCGGGAACCCTGTTCACATCGTTCGGGGCCGTATGGGAAACCTCGGCCGGACTCCCTGCGGATGGAACCTGAATAGGCGATAAACCTGGACTAGAGGCTTAAGTGTTTAGGTAGGTCGTGGTCTACACCCACGTCGGCTTTCGCTTGAAGTCAGCCGAGCACATGTCGTGTGCAGACGCTAAGTGGTGGAAACATGTATGAAGAAGTACACCCCTGCAGGGTTAACATGATCTATTCGAATAGCCGCGTCCGCGGTAAAGGACTACTTAGTTGCCTATACAGTTCATAGACAAGTAAATGGAAACTACTAAAAGCCTCAAGATAAGTGTGAGTGCCGAGGATGGCTCTTCCGTAGGAAGACGGAGGTGGATCCTCGGTAGTGTATTGAAGTGGTGAGTAGTGGACTCGTGTGCGCAAAACCATTTCAAGTTGGAGTATCGTAGGATAGCCTAGCCAAGAGTCAAAGCTGGCTTGCTGCAATAACTCCACCAACCCTTCTTGATACTATGCATGTATGTAGGATCTGATGTAAGTCTTGCTGAGTACCTTTGTACTCATGTTGCTATAATCTACATTTTTACAGAAGACGCTGCAACCCCTTCTGATGGGTTCTATGTAGACGTTGACATCAACGAGTAGGCTAAAGACCCAGGTGGTGACCCTGAGCTTGTGAAGGACCACGTAGTATAGCTAGGCTTTCCAAGCCTCTTTTATTTTACTAGTTGTCTGTACTCAGACAAGTTACTTCCGCTGCTGGTTTGTATGACTGTATGACCTGTATGTGGGGTCGTGAGACCCGTACCTTTGTGTATGTTATGTATGGCTCACTGAGCCTTAAATAAAGTACTTGTGTCGTAGAGTCATGTTGTGATGCTTCGTTGTATTTGCACATATCGAGCATATTGTGTGTATGATTGAAATGCTTGGTATGTGTGGGATCTGACTATCTAGTTGTTTATCTTTAGTAGCCTTTCTTACCGGGAAATGTCTCCTAGTGTTGCCGCTGAGCCATGGTAGCTTGCTACTGCTCTGGAACACTTAGGCTGGCCGGCATGTGTCCTTCTTCGTTCCTGTGTCTGTCCCTTCGGGGAAATGTCACGCTTTGAGTACCGGAGTCCTGTTAGCCCGCTACAGCCCGGTTTACCGGAGTCCTGCTAGCCCAGTGCTACAGCCCGGACCCACTTGCTGATGACCGACACGTTTGAAGCTGGGTCATGGATGCCTGTCCCTGTAAGTCTGTGCCACTTTGGGTTTGCGACTAGTCATGTCAGCCCGGGCTCTTTATCATATGGATGCTAGCGACACTATCATATACGTGAGCCAAAAGGCACAAACGGTCCCGGGAAAAGGTAAGACGACACCCGTGGGGATACCGTGCGTGAGGCCGCAAAGTGATATGAGGTGTTACCAGCTAGATCGATGTGACATCGAGTCGGGGTCCTGACAGTTTCCATATCGGTGCAACGAGACCAAGACCAGTAGGACGGCAAAACAGAGGTCACCGTGGATCCCAAGACGGCGTCATCACAAGAGCCTTTGGCAGGCGAAGACCACCTTTAGTCAGGATAATTGTACTAGTTGCCCCCTTTCAAAATGGCCGTTGTTGGATCCCTTCCCGCTCAATATTTGGGAAGAGGACGAGGGCCCCTGTAAATAGGGCTAGCCACCACAGTAGGAAGGGACCGGATCTCCTTCCGGCGCATCGCCACGACAAGAACACCTCTCCTTGTGAGGCTGTTCTTCCCCTGTATTATTCATCATCAGCCCAAGAGGCAAACCACCACACCACACACTGGATTAGGGTATTACACCACAACAGTGGCCCGGACCAGTATAAACCTCATGTCTCTTGTGCTGTGAGTTCATCGATCTAGTTTAGGGATCGCGGCGAGGCTGAGGGCGTGGATCGGTAGGAGGAGATCTTTGTGCGCACCCCAGAGTTTGAACCTTAAGGGTTTTGCCGGAACCCGATATCTGACACAACTTACCAAGGAGCGTCCAAGAAATTAACATGCACCGGAGGTGGACTTCCATCCCACTTTCTCTCCAACCCAATCCACAACCCTGTACCCAATGAGATCAAACTTGGCATCCTTGGGGTACCATAGACCCAACTTTGGGGTGTGAACAAGGTATCTAAGAATATGCTTAACCGCCTTATGATGACTTTCCCTAGGGGAAGCTTGAAATGTAGTACATATGCCTACACTGAACAAGATGTCTGGTCTAGATGCACAAAGATAAAGCAATGAACCAATCATAGAGTGGTAAAGAGATGGGTCGAAAGGGATACCGTTTGTTTCTTTAGTGATTATAATTTTTTTTAGCATGGGTGTCTTACATGGTCTAGCATTTTTCATGTCAAACTTCTCTAGAATATCCTTGAGGTATTTTATTTGAGACAAGAAAATTCCTTCTTGAAATTGTTGAATTTGAAATCTGAGAAAGAACTTCAAGTCCGCATTGAGTCACATTTCAAAGTTCTTGGTCATGGAGGCGGCAAACTTCTTGCACAAATGAATGTTAGGAGAATGAAAAATTATGTCATCTACATAGATTTGCCATAAGATCGAATCATCCTTTTCCCTCTTAGGAAAAAGAGTGGGATCGATCACCCTCTCACAAAACCATCACCGAGTAGAAACTTCCTGAGATGATCATTACAAGCACGAGGTGCTTGTTTGAGGCCATACAAAGCCTTGTTAAGTTTATACACATAGTCTTTGTGATCGGGATCAACGAACCCAAGTGGTTGTGATACATATACTTCTTCTTGTAGAGGACCATTAAGGAAAGCACTCTTCACATCCATTTGATGTAATGTAAAACCATTGAAAGCAGCATAGGCAAGTAAGATGTGAATAGATTCGGGCATTGTTGAGGAAATCGTTAACTGTTAGCTGCTCGGTTGGCTGGTGAGTAGGGGATTATTCGGCTAATCGGCAAGTTAATCGGCCATTTAATCAATTAATCGGATGATTTATCGGTTTATATGCTACTTGGTGACCCTACGAGTAGGGATTAATCGGCAAGTTAACTGGTTAATCGGATGAATTCTTGAACAGGGATTCGGGATGGGCAATGGGAGCAAAGGTCTCACCAAAGTCCAAACCTTCAACTTATGAGTACCCTTGTGCCACTAACCTTGCCTTGTTGCGGATGATTACACCATTCTCATCTTGCTTGTTCTTGAAAATCTATTTTATTCCAATGACATTGTATTTCGTAGTTGGTCTCTTGACTAATGACCACACTTGGTTGCGTTCAAAATTGTTCAACTCTTCTTGCATAGCAACGAGCCAATCATTGTCCATCAATGCATCTTGTACCCTGAGTGGCTCAACACTAGAGACAAACAGGAAGTGAGCACAGAAGTTTGTCAATTGTTTACGAGTGACTCTACCTTCCGATATGCCGGTAAGAATTTGATCAACATCAACACGACCAGCCACTCGGGGCATGATGGAGGTTAGGGTTTCACGAGGTTCAACTTCATGTCCATCATCCACATCCTCAACATATGGATCATTAATGTGTGGTGGAAGATATTCTTCTTCATATTGCTTTTGTTGAGGTTGATCATCAATGATTGCACTTTCTTGTTCTTGCTCTTGGAGATGATCTTATTCTTAAAGATGATCATGGTGAGGGATTTCATCTTGTTCTTGTACTTGAACAACATGCATTGATGAAGCAATATGAGCTTGTGGTGGTATGGGTGTTGAAATGGTTTGATGATGTGTGAAACTTCCAACTTCTTATTCATCATCATGAGGTTCTTGTTCCACTGGAAGAAGAGGACCAACACACATGGTTAAAATATCTTGAGAAGGATCTTCTTCACCTACATCACTTAGATTAACTTGCTCCCCAAGGGAGCCATTAAATTCATCAAACACCACGTCATAATTTTCTACAACACATCCATTGGATTTGTTGTAGACTCTATAGGCGTGAGAGTTTGATCCATAACCAACAAATATGCCCTCAATTATTTTGGATTGAAATTTTCCTAACCATTCTCTTTTGTTGAGGATGAAGCATTTGCACCCAAATACACGAAAGTACTTGACATTTGGCTTGTTCCCAGTTAGGAGCTCATATGGAGTCTTCTCCAATATTGTGCAGAGGAAGAGCCGGTTTGATCCATGGCATGTGGTGTTGACAACCTCGGCCAAAAACTATGTGGTGACTTGTACTCATCCAACATGGACCTTTCCATTTCCACAAGTGTACGGTTCTTCCTTTTTGCTACACCATTTTTTAGGAGTGTATGGTGCAGAATATTGATACTCAATCCCTTCATCACTAAGAAATTCTTCCAAGGTGTAGTTCTTGAACTCAGAGCCATTATCACTTCTTATTGCCAAAATTTCTTTGTCAAACTTGCATTGTGCTTGCTTGGAAAAATCAATGAAGGTGATCTTCGTCTCGTCCTTGGACTTGAGGAAAAACACCCATGTATATCTTGAGTAATCATCAACAATGACTAATCCATACTTTTTCCCACCAAGACTATCCCATGAAGGAGGCCCAAAAAGATCCACATGAAGGAGCTCCAAAGACCTTGAAGTAGATACAATATTCTTGGGTGGATGCTTTGATTGATGTTGCTTCTCGGCTATGCATGCACTACACACACGATCTTTCTCAAAAGAGACATTGATTAGTCCAAGGATGTGATTACCCTTTAAGAGATCTTGAAGATTCCTCATGCCGACATGGGCTAGCCGGCGATCCCATATCCACCCCTTGTCGGCCTTGGCCATTAGACAAGTTGCATGGAATGTGCTCTCTTTCGAGAAATCAACCGTGTAAAGGTTTCCATCCAACTCTCCAACAAAGGCCACTTCGTGAGTATCTTTCTTAAAGACTTTCACATTTGTTCGTCCAAATAGTGTATCATAACCAACAGAAGCCAATTGACGAACGGAAATAAAAGGGTATTTAATGGATTGGACAAGCATGACATTTGCAAGAGACGTGTCATTTGTGATAGCCACCTTACCCAACCCGAGTACCTGCCCTTTTGATCCTCCACCAAAGATAATGCTCATAAATGGTTGAATAGCATCCATGAAATCATAAAGTAATTTTCTATCTCCGGTCATATGGTTGGTACATCCACTATCGATCACCCATTTGACTCCACCAGAGAAAGCAACCTACACACAATTATGACTTAGTTAGAGGCACCCATTGTCAGAACCCCGACTCAATGCCACATCGATCTAGCATGTCACACCTCATATCACTTTGCGGCCTCACGCACGGTATTCCCACGGGTGTCGCCTTACCTTTGCCCGGGACCGTTTGCGCCTTTTGGCACACGTATATGATAGTGTCGCTAGCATCCATATGATAAGGAGCCCGGGCTGACATGGCTAGTCGTAAACCCAAAGTGGCACAAACTTACAGGGACAGGCATCCATGACCCAGCATCGAACGTGTCGGTCATCAGCGAGTGAATCCAGGCTGTAGCACTGGGCTAGCAGGACTCCGGTGAACCGGGCTGTAGCGGGCTAACAGGACTCTGGTATCCATCGCGTGACATTTCCCCGAAGGGACAGACACAGGAACGAAGAAGGACACATGCCGGCCAGCCTAAGTGTTCCGGAGCAGTAGCAAGCTACCCTAGCTCGGTGGAAACACTAGGAGACATTTCCCGGTAAGAGGGGCTACTAAGGATAAACAACTAGATAGTCAGATCCCACACATACCAAGCATTTCAATAACATACACACAATATGCTCGATATGTGCAAGTACAACATGGCATCACAACATGACTCTACGACTCAAGTATTTGTTCATTAGGCTCCGAGGAGCGGAATATTACAAACAGGGGTTTCATGACCCAACATTCAGAGCATACAAGTCAAAACACAAGCGGAAGCTATCATGTCTGAGTACAGGCATCTATAAATGAAAAAGGCTGAGAAGCCTGACTATCTACCAGATCCTGCTGAGGGCACAAGATCGTAGCTGAGGTAACAAGCTAAACGTAGAAGTCCACGCGGAATTACTAGTGAGACTGAAGTCTCTCTGCAAAAACATAAAATAGGCAAACGTGAGTACAAATGTACCCAGCAAGACTTACATCAGAACTAACTACATATGCATCCTTATCAACAAAGGGATGGTGGGGGTTTAACTGCAGCAAGCCAGCATTGACTCGGTGGCTATCCTGAACTACGACTGCAAGTAACTCTTTTGAGGTGGCGCACACGAGTCCACATATTCACCATATCAATACACCACTATGGACCCGCTCCCGTCTCCCTACGAGAACGCCATCCATAGCATTCACGCTTATCTTGCGTATTTTAGGGTATCCACTTTCACTTGTCTATGAACTGATATAAGCAACCCAGAAGTCCTTTACCGCGGACACGGCTATTCGAATAGATGATGTTAACCCTGCAGGGGTGTACTTCTTCATACATGTTTCCACCACTTAGCGTCTGCACACGACATGTGCTCGGCAGACTTCAAGCGAAAGCCGACGTGGGTGTAGACCACGACCTACCTAAACACCTAAGTCTCTAGTCCAGGTTTATCGCCTATCCAGGTTCCATCCGCAAGGAGTCCGGCCGAGGTTTCCCATACGGCCCCGAACGATGTGTACAGGGTTCCCGAGATACCTAACGGGTATTCGGTACACCGTGCCACGTACCTACCGCATCACAGCCCACCCCGCGGGTCAGCGCTGTCCACGGCCTCCAGTAAGCTACAAACACCAGAAACTACTTGCAACTCCTGGACAAAGGACTAGGGTGAATAAGAAGTCGAGAGGGGTCATATTTCAGGGCCCAATGCATGGTAGTAGCTGAAATCATGGATCACAAACACAGAACTCAGTTCCTGAGGACGGCTTCAATGAGACAACCCACCATGTACTCCTACATGGCCTCTCACCGTTACCTTTTACCAAATCGTGTTCACACACTTAGCTCACACACAGTAGGACATGTTCACACACCTCTGATTCATCCCCGATGAATCAGACCTGACTCAACTCTAAGCAGTAGCAGGCATGACAAACAAACATGAATGAGTAGGCACAACAGGGCTCAAACAACTCCTACTCATACTAGTGGGTTTCATCTATTTACTGTGGCAATGACAGGTCATGCAGAGGATAAAGGGGTTCAGCTACCGCAGCAAGTAACAAATGACTCGTTGTTGTTCTAATGCAGTAAAAGAGAGCAGGGCGAGAGAGTAGGATTGTATTGGAATGAACAAGGGGGTTTTGCTTGCCTGGCACTTCTGAAGATAACATTCAGTCTTCATCAGTGTCAACGATCACATCATCGGTACAGCGTCTACCGAGGGGGAACAACACCGGCAAACACAGAAGAAACACGATCAATGCAATGCACAGTATGATGCATTCTATGACATGGCAATATGAATGTGTTTTGGGCTAATGCATCTAGCAACAAGTTAAATGGGGTTGGTTTGAATACAAGATTCAAATTCAAACTCCATATGTGAGAGTTTAAATGCCATTTATTTGTTTTGTCCAAAACAGAGGACAAACATTGTTCAAACATGTATGAAAATGGTACAGATGGATTCCTTGAATTTTTCTGATAATTTTACATATATAATTTGTTTGATTTGGAATCACGGTTGAATTACTATGATTTTTAGAAGTTTTAGCTATTTTATGAAATAAATAAATCGTTTAGATTTATTTAAAATCCAGAAAAGGGTTTACTGCATCAGCATGACGTTGGCATGATGTCAGCAGGTCAACAGGGACTGGTCCGGGTCAAACCTGACCAGCGGGGTCCACACGTCAGTGACACAAGTGACTAACAGAGTTAATTAATTCTAGCTAATCAAATTAATAGCCACGGGGCCCACTGTCAGTGTCAGCAGGGGTAATTAGTCCTAAACTAATCTTGTCAGGTGCAGGGCCCATGCGTGTTAATCCCAGGGAGGTCAAACCCCTGGTCAGCGGGGTCAAACCCGCCGGCGACTCGACGCCGGCGAGGCCAGACACGGCGGCGAGGCTCGGATTTGGTCCTCCGTCGACCAAATCGACGGCGGAGATGCGCTACACGTAGCTGGGGAGCTCGCGCATCGAGTGGTGGTGGCGGTGGCCGCGGCGAACGGCGTCGGTGGCGATGGCTGCGTTCGGGCGAGTGAGAGAGAGGAAGCAGAGGAGAGGAGGGCCACGGGGAGAGTGATAGAGAGGTCGAGGGGGTTCGGCATCTCCGTGGCGTCGCCTAGGCGCATCGGAGAGGGGCCAGGCAGGCAGGGAGGGAGGAGGTGGCCGGCGTGGGGCGGGCACGCGCCTCCGTCCTTCTGGCGAGGGAGGAAGACGACAGGGAGGAGGTGGTGATGGGCTGGGCCGTTGGAGCTGGGCCGGTTGGTGGGCGCCAGGTAAGTCCAGGTGGGTTCTCTCTCTCTTTCTTTCTCTTTTCTATTTTCTGCAATTGGTTTTGATTTGATTTAAAATATCAAATCATTTTTCTAAAACTTTCTGTAATTTGTATGTGAGCTCAGGAACTAGTCCAAGGTCACAGGCAACTTACAAAAATATTTGAACTTTATTTCTTATATAATAGAAATAAATTCAACTCAAATATGTCATTGGTTTAAGTCAAAGGCCCAAAAATAAATAATTCTGTGATTCCAAAAATATTGGTTTGAATTTTACCTCTTACCAATATTTTCACAGAGTAACAGGAACATTTCTTTGGACTCATTTGATGAGATTTAAATGTTGGTTATTTTTAGAGGTCTTCTGAGGCTTTTGAAAAATTCCTCAATTCAAATTTCATTTGAATTAAAACATGATGCTCACATGAGGGTCTAGCCTAGTGCATAACAGGACCAGGGATGTGACAACCCACCCCCACTAAACAAAAATCTCGTCCCGAGATTCAAGCGTAGGGTAAGGTGAAGGGGGAACGCAAACTAGCACAATCTTCACGATCCAGGTTGCACTTCAAATGAACGTTGATTCGTTCACCATCATTGTCTCGAAGTCTTGCTCTGAGAACTCCAACTATCATGACAACGAGAGGAAGGAAAGACCCCAAAATAATCGTTCTTCTCGAAGGTCGAACAACTCAGGATTAACTCACGGAATGAGACATAGCAACATCTCTTGAGATGAGAGACGGAGCACACCTCTAGCGGAAAGGAGTGGAACAAATGACGGAGGTTTACCAGGTAGACTACAATTCCACACTTAAAAAAGGTGGTAAACGATTGTCAACGTAGCGAGGAGTTGAGTTGCCATGATACCACAACGAGGCACCTTAGGGATGGTGACTCGTAGATATATCCCGTTAAGTGGCAAAAAGAATTACCTTTGATTCAGAGATCATTGAAACTCTTTAAACCAGCCTAAGGCAATTCTCGAGCGATCGTTTGGAGGGGGTCGGTAGAATGGCATACTCGGACTTGGATGATGTGGGTTACCTTGTTGAAGACAACGTAATGGATGAATTTGCTTACCACCGGAAATGGAAGAGACCCATGGTAGAATGGCACATTGGCAGTGCAAGCTGGGAACAAAATGCAAATGCTGGGAATGATTCTGGTAACTGGGGAAGAACCCAACAATAGAGAGTGAATTCACTGTTTGAAAAGGTCATAGCATTGCCGAGGAAACTGAGAGCACTATACAGTTAATGCCGACGATCAAACCTAGCACTTGCGCGTGCTCTCAAGAACTTGAGCATTTCCACAATCATCAAGATTTTACCAATATCCGTGTCAAGGATCCTGGCAACACAACTTGCTACCATGATGAATGATGATGGATGATGCAGATGCAAAGGAAGATAACACTTTCTCAGATTTCACCCTTGGCGGGGCCAAGGAAATAAAATATGGATGATCGACCGAGAGACATTTAGCACTCTGCTTCTAATGCTCTCCTTAATGTGCTAGCGTAATCCATTTATTGAAATGGTTTGGTAACCAGACCATCAAGTAAAAAGGTCGGACTTCGGGAGCACAAAAATCCATAAGGAACAACTAGGGAGTAGATCCTACGAAATCCTTATGGGGAGGTGGCCAACTTCCTCAATCAAGATATTATAATAACAGGTCTTTCGGCTGGGTGTGTTGGCCACGACATCCACTTTACCGGTTTCCGAGGTACCGATATTATAGTTCTTGGGAAATGTTCCAAACCATCATATCTTCCTGAGATTCAGATCTGGTTGGTGTCAGGATATTCCAGACTCATCGAGTCTAGGAAGAAAAACGAAAGTTTACAACACAAATCGACGAGATGACGTTGCGAGATTCTCGGGGAATGAACTACGATAGTAAGCTCCAAAACATGAGCTGGTTCTGCTACAAACATGTGAACACGTTGTCCCAGACAAGCATGGCCACGTAGTAGTCTTATAATTAAACACTACCGAGTTCAGGTGGGGAACCATCATCGAGGATATTGAAGTCCTTGCATAAGGTATACTCTTAAGAAGGAACTTCTTCTCCTTGAACAAATCAGTCGGTGGCTTGGTGTGCTCGGGACCAAACCACAGAATACTTCGCACGTATGCATGACTGATTTGGGATGATTCCAAAGGAAACAACATTGACTTTCTCGAATCCACGGCGGCAACTTGCATCAAATGCACATGAACTGGAGGAAGTCACTTCTTACATCCGAACATATGCTTCATGAACTAGCATGAAGAAATGCTTTCAAAAGTTTCCAACACTAGCGTAATGTTCAACGAAATCATGGAGGAGATAAGGATGTTGTCCATGGGATCAACAACAATTCATCCGGGTTTCCTTTTAAAAGGAATTCCATAGTTAAGTGAACAAGTGATAGCATTGGTCAGACCCAAAAGATATAATGGTGTATGCTTGAGGGATCAACCACGAGTAAGACAACATTACGAATATCATTGGTTCTGGTCTGATTGGATGATAGCCCATACTCCAATCAAAGGTTGGATAAAAATGATAGGTCCATTAACTGATCACGAGGTTCGGTCGATGAAAATATCAACTTTCTTCAACACACATACAAGACATCCCTTATAATGAACTATATCGGACAAGCTTCTATCTTCCAACTCTCCAAGTTGATGCATAGCTTAACCAACTAGCTCAGGGGTATCCAACACGGATTCTTGGAGAAAGGGTGGTTTACAGGATAAACCAACTTGATCACGAGCTCAACATAACAGTCAGGTGACAACCTGGTGATACTTTCGAGAAGATATTTGGAAAATCAAGAACCACCGATATGTTACTAAGATCGAGAACAATCTTGCTTTTCAGGGCAAGATGATATGATCAAATGAGCGAGGACTTGACGAAATCCTAACTCATCAATCGAAATGTGCACCAGGAAGATGGACAAGGTAGCATGATCAATCTTAGAATGATGATTCAAGAACCAACACGTTAAGAATGAGGTTGTTGTCCATTTAACTACCAAGCAACAAGGTTGCTAGGAGTATTGATCTCACACATCACGATTCACTTGTCGACATTCCGGTTATAACAACACGGGAACCGAGAAATGAATAATGATGGAGAGAAGTATCACTGCACCAAGAATTTATAGGATGGTGTGCAATTCCCATGATAATCTTAATATAAAGATGGTAACACTCCAGGGTGGAACAGAACAAAAACTGGATTAGTATTTTGATCTGCGGAGTACAACTGCTAAGACCCAATCCTGGGTATGGATGAGGTACTGGAGTTTGTTTCTCCTAGTCATTCTGGAATAGAATGGCTTGACGGACCACAAGAGTAATAGGCATCGATGAATGAACGCACGCATACTCTTGACTATCAATTGATAGACGAGGGTCGGAAGACAACTAAAGCGGGACAACTCAAAGGAACATACGGTTTTCTGAGTTGTGGATGCATAGATTAGTATGTTGAACCAAGTTCAACAAAAAAATTCCGGATAACCCATGCAGAAAAGTTGAACTAGCAGAGTCGCAATATAGAATAGAGAACCCATCGAGAGCACTCCTGTTATGATCTTTTGATCCAACAAACTACTGCCATAAGTGGTTCATAGTATTTGGAAGAAGGAAAATACCATGGACCTCGAGGACTAATGCAGAAGTTACTAATTTCCTAAAGGAACTAGCAACACTATCAACATGAGGTAAATGGGGTGAATCTCGGGTTCAAAACTCAGAAATAGAATGCCTACTAACTAAATGGCATCTCGGGATGCTTTCGATAATGACGGCCAGAATCATCACACTGGAAACACAGATCATGGCTAGACCACTAGATGATCCCCTAAGCACTTAGGGTCATAATTATTAACTCCAACATATATGTCGAGGCAATAAAGTACCTCAACTCACCAATTTGTGTGATTAATCTGACCAAAAGGACATCGAGAACGGGAAGAAGGGATTTGCAAATGCATCAGACTGTTTAGAAACCTGGGATGACTCGGACAGCATAACGGCTATAAATGCTCAAAAAGATTTGAGACATGCTACAAAAATGGTGGCATAGCCACTCAGAAGCACAATTCCAAGGTTTCGAGATCAACAGTTAACATATAGAAGTCATAGGAACTGAACTCAAGCTTAAATCCAACAATCTTATAAGTCTACGGATTAGTAACACGTGATCCTGATAGAAAGAAGAGAAAGCCTAGTTCCTTAACCCCGTAGGAAAGATAAGATGACTCAGATCAGAAGGGCATAAGGTATAAGGAGTAAAAAGAGCCTTACGTTCCATCCCACAATCAATTCCCTTATATAACTAAAGAATTTCTAGACTCAACTTCGACCAGTTTGGCTTGGTAATCCTACACACAGTCAAGCTCTGATACCAAAGCTGTCAGGACCCCGACTCAATGCCACATCGATCTAGCATGTAACACCTCATATCACTATGCGGCCTCACGCACGGTATTCCCACGGGTGTCGCCTTACCTTTGCCCGGGACCGTTTGCGCCTTTTGGCACACATATATGATAGTGTCTCTAGCATCCATATGATAAGGAGCCCGGGCTGACATGGCTAGTCGTAAACCCAAAGTGGCACAAACTTACAGGGACAGGCATCCATGACCCAGCATCGAACGTGTCGGTCATCAGCGAGTGAATCCAGGCTGTAGCACTAGGCTAGCAGGACTCCGGTGAACCGGGCTGTAGCGGTCTAACAGGACTCTGGTATCCATCGCGTGACATTTCCCCGAAGGGACAGACACAGGAACGAAGAAGGACACATGCCGGCCAGCCTAAGTGTTCCGGAGTAGTAGCAAGCTACCCTGGCTCGGTGGAAACACTAGGAGACATTTCCCGGTAAGAGGGGCTACTAAGGATAAACAACTAGATAGTCAGATCCCACACATACCAAGCATTTCAATAACATACACACAATATGCTCGATATGTGCAAGTACAACATGGCATCACAACATGACTCTACGACTCAAGTACTTGTTCATTAGGCTCCGAGGAGCGGAATATTACAAACAGGGGTCTCATGACCCAACATTCAGAGCATACAAGTCAAAACACAAGCGGAAGCTATCATGTCTGAGTACAGGCATCTATAAATGAAAAAGGCTGAGAAGTCTGACTATCTACCAGATCCTGCCGAGGGCACAAGATCGTAGCTGAGGTAACAAGCTAAACGTCGAAGTCCACGCGGAATTACTAGTGAGACTGAAGTCTCTCTGCAAAAACATAAAATAGGCAAATGTGAGTACAAATGTACCCAGCAAGACTTACATCAGAACTAACTACATATGCATCCTTATCAACAAAGGGATGGTGGGGGTTTAACTGCAGCAAGCCAGCTTTGACTCGGTGGCTATCCTGAACTACGACTGCAAGTAACTCTTTTGAGGTGGCGCACACGAGTCCACATATTCACCATATCAATACACCTCTATGGACCCGCTCCCGTCTCCCTACGAGAACGCCATCCATAGCACTCACGCTTATCTGGCGTATTTTAGGGTATCCACTTTCACTTGTCTATGAACTGATATAAGCAACCCAGAAGTCCTTTACCGCGGACACGGCTATTCGAATAGATGATGTTAACCCTGCAGGGGTGTACTTCTTCATACATGTTTCCACCACTTAGCGTCTGCACACAACATGGGCTCGGCAGACTTCAAGCGAAAGCCGACGTGGGTGTAGACCACGACCTACCTAAACACCTAAGTCTCTAGTCCAGGTTTATCGCCTATCCAGGTTCCATCCGCAGGGAGTCCGGCCGAGGTTTCCCATACGGCCCCGAACGATGTGTACAGGGTTCCCGAGATACCTAACGGGTATTTGGTACACCGTGCCACGTACCTACCGCATCACAGCCCACCCCGCGGGTCAGCGCTGTCCACGGCCTCCAGTAAGCTACAAACACCAGAAACTACTTGCAACTCCTAGACAAAGGACTAGGGTGAATAAGAAGTCGAGCGGGGTCATATTTCAGGGCCCAATGCATGGTAGTAGCTGAAATCATGGATCACAAACACAGAACTCAGTTCCTGAGGACGGCTTCAATGAGACAACCCACCATGTACTCCTACACGGCCTCTCACCATTACCTTTTACCAAATCGTGTTCACACACTTAGCTCACACACAATAGGACATGTTCACACACCTCTGATTCATCCCCGATGAATCAGACCTGACTCAACTCTAAGCAGTAGCAGGCATGACAAACAAACATGAATGAGTAGGCACAACAGGGCTCAAACAACTCCTACTCATACTAGTGGGTTTCATCTATTTACTGTGGCAATGACCGGTCATGCAGAGGATAAAGGGGTTCAGCTACCACAGCAAGTAACAAATGACTCGTTGTTGTTCTAATGCAGTAAAAGAGAGCAGGGCGAGAGAGTAGGATTGTATTGGAATGAACAAGGGGGTTTTGCTTGCCTGGCACTTCTGAAGATAACATTCAGTCTTCATCAGTGTCAACGATCACATCATCGGTACAGCGTCTACCGAGGGGGAACAACACCGGCCAACACAGAAGAAACACGATCAATGCAATGCACAGTATGATGCATGCTATGACATGGCAATATGAATGTGTTTTGGGCTAATGCATCTAGCAACAAGTTAAATGGGGTTGGTTTGAATACAAGATTCAAATTCAAACTCCATATGTGAGAGTTTAAATGCCATTTAATTGTTTTGTCCAAAACAGAGGACAAACATTGTTCAAACATGTATGAAAATGGTACAGATGGATTCCTTGAATTTTTCTGATAATTTTACATATATAATTTGTTTGATTTGGAGTCACGGTTGAATTACTATGATTTTTAGAAGTTTTAGCTATTTTCTAAAATAAATAAATCGTTTAGATTTATTTAAAATCCAGAAAAGGGTTTACTGCGTCAGCATGACGTTGCCATGACGTCAGCAGGTCAACAGGGACTGGTCCGGGTCAAACCTGACCAGCGGGGTCCACACGTCAGTGACACAAGTGACTAACAGAGTTAATTAATTCTAGCTAATCAAATTAATAGCCACGGGGCCCACTGTCAGTGTCAGCAGGGGTAATTAGTCCTAAACTAATCTTGTCAGGTGCAGGGCCCACGTGTGTTAATCCCAGGAAGGTCAAACCCCTGGTCAGCGGGGTCAAACCCGCCGGCGACTCGACGCCGGCGAGGCCAGACACGGCGGCGAGGCTTGGATTTGGTCCTCCGTCGACCAAATCAACGGCGGAGATGCGCTACGCGTAGCTGGGGAGCTCGCGCATCGAGTGGTGGTGGCGGTGGCCGCGGCGAACGACGTCGGTGGCGATGGCTGCGTTCGGGCGAGTGAGAGAGAGGAAGCAGAGGAGAGGAGGGCCACGGGGAGAGTGATAGAGAGGTCGAGGGGGTTCGGCATCTCCGTGGCGTCGTCTAGGCGCATCAGAGAGGGGCCAGGCAGGCAGGGAGGGAGGAGGTGGCCAGCGTGGGGCGGGCACGCGCCTCCGTCCTTCTGGTGAGGTAGGAAGACGACAGGGAGGAGGCGGTGATGGGCTGGGCCGTTGGAGCTGGGCCGGTTGGTGGGCGCCAGGTAAGTCCAGGTGGGTTCTCTCTCTCTTTCTTTCTCTTTTCTATTTTCTGCAATTGGTTTTGATTTGATTTAAAATATCAAATCATGTTTCTAAAACTTTCTGTAATTTGTATGCGAGCTCAGGAACTAGTCCAAGGTCACAGGCAACTTACAAAAATATTTGAACTTTATTTCTTATATAATAGAAATAAATTCAACTCAAATATGTCATTGGTTTAAGTCAAAGGCCCAAAAATAAATAATTCTGTGATTCCAAAAATATTGGTTTGAATTTTACCTCTTACCAATATTTTCACAGAGTAACAAGAACATTTCTTTGGACTCATTTGATGATATTTAGATGTTGGTTATTTTTAGAGGTCTTCTGAGGCTTTTGAAAAATTCCTCAATTCAAATTTCATTTGAATTAAAACATGATGCTCACATGAGGGTCTAGCCTAGTGCATAACAGGACCAGGGATGTGACACCCATTTTGCAATGGGACCTCTCAAGTTAGTCACAACGGTCTTAGGGACCCAAATAGCATAAAACCAGAATGCATTATGAGGACCAACAAATTTCGCATAAACTTCTTCATCCTTAGTTTTACGAAGTACATAGGATGGAGGCATGAACTCTTTTGGCTTGTTGAGAGTGGGCATGCCCCTTGTGGCCTTACCACTCACAACCTTACCTTTCTCCTTGTGCCCTTCTCGTACAAATGTTTCTTTAAGAGGAGTGGTGCACTTTTGAGAAGATGTCTTCTTCTTGCTTGTGCTTTGGTCAAACCCGAAACCTTCCTTGGTAAACACCTCATTGTGTTGGCTCAATCCTCATTAAGGTTCTTTTGTCCTTGAGCATATGTCATGAGTCCTTTCTCGAGTTGTGCCTTTAGAAAGTGGGTTTCCTCAAGAATAGATGCTAGGTCACCACTTCAGTTAGTAGTACAAGCATCAACATTGATAATAGGAGAAGAGTAAGCCTTGGCTAGAGTTTCAAGATAAGTAAGCTTGAGCGTCTCAAAACTCTTTGTAACAAGGGTGAGCTCTTCTTCCTTAGTCTTGAGGGACACAGATAGAAGCTCACGATCCTTAGAGAGAGAAGCATGAGATTTCACAAGATTACTTTTATCATTCTTCAACTCCTCGCAAGATTCCTTAGCCTTTTTCAAGGAGGCAAGTTCTTTAGCATTAACATTAATGTTTGCACCAATTTTCAAGCATAGTTCATCATTTTGTGCTTCCTCATATTGGACTTTCCGCTGAAGATTTCATATTTTTCCTTTTCCACGGTGACGAGGGTTTCGAGTTCCTTAATGGTGATGGTGTGCTTACTCACCATCTCCATAAGTGTTGGGGATATAATCACTGAGTATAAACCGCCTAGGAGGGGCCGGTTCACACTCAACTATATTTAAGCCCATGAAGACTCAGAAGATGGCGCTTTACTAATGAAGCTTAGAGGCCCGGAGCCCAAGAGGCGGACTAGGGCCCATAGTGGTAAACCTCCGTAGTCATGTAACTTGTATTGTAAGATAGGAAAGGAGAGACCGAGCCAGACACTTGTATGAGCCGGCCTCGGGACTCTGTAAACCAGCCGGGCGTCAACCCGTGTCTATAAGGGGACGACCCGGCGGCGGTTCAGGGACAAGAAACAACAACTCGAGAGCCAGGCATAGCGTGTTTAGCTCCCTGGTTATCGAGACCCCAATAATCCCATCACAACTAGACGTAGGCCTTTACCTTCATCGAATGGGCCGAACTAGTATAAACTCTCGTGTCCATTGTCCGGTTTAACTCCTTTAAGCTAACCCGTTGCGATGGCTCCACGACTAAGTCCTTTCACGAGGACATCTGGCGTGATATTTCCACGATAGTTGGCGCCCACCGTGGGGCTATCGCACGATGGTTTCAAGTTCTTAAAGGGCAGCTTTGAAGGACTCAAGGGATATGCAGTGGGCCGGATGACTAAGAGTCGTCGCGGCAAGCTCTACATCGACGACGCAGGATGGGGCCCCAAGGTCGGCTCAATTGAGTACGGGTACCGGGTCCCCTTTGGCGGTATTCATGTTTTCATTGGCAAGATCGGCGAACCGGGCCCGGAGCCGGACGTCTGCACCGACCTCGTCGAGACGGTTCAGCATGCAAGCCCCACTCGGATTCAGCCCACCACGAAGCGTGCATTCGTAGGATGTGTCCACGGGATCGGATCTGAACCGGTGTCCGAAGGTGAGACGGTCGCTTATTCCGACAGTGAATCATCCGTCGGCGAAATCGAGTCCCTATACCAAGTTCACGACGGTGTGTTCGAAGGGTATTCCGATGGCACCAGTATTAGGAATTTCTTGAACCGCCGAACCGAGTCGGAATCTTCATGGTCGGAACACAGCCAACTTTGCAGAATTCTACTGTGGCGGCATTCGCACCAGCGCCAGGAGCAGGAGGCTCCGCGTGCCGGCCGGCTCAAGTTCTGTACGGATTGATGGATGCCTGGGTGACGTTATTGGCCACAACAGTTACCCCGGAGACTCAAGACCGGCATAATGTGGAGGTGGCTAAGTTACGGGATCAGATAACTCAGGCCAAAGAGGATTTGGCAGCTGAGGAGATCAGGATGGCTGAGGAACAGGCCGCTTTAGATGCCCAGGCACAGAGGATTCAAGCAGAGAATTATCGACTTTTGATGGATCTGAATGCCTCGAATGAAGTATTCAGGAGGAGACATCGGTCTCGCTTGCCGGCGGATTACAATGCGATGAATCTCTTTGATACACCAGGGGCAGGGACCAGCAATCTGGCAGCAGTAAACCGGACTACCGCACCAAGGGCCGGAGCGCCGGATCAACCTCAGGTGATGGGTCCACCTCGACAGACAGACAACTCTCCGCGGTATACCACACCCCCGCCGGGTCACTTCTCCACTCCTTTGGATAATATGATAGCAGCAGCATCCCGGCTGGCAGCTATTCCAATAGAAGGTGAATCGCCAGCGGCGGTTGAGACACGGCGGGCCAGGGATCTTCTTCAAACTGCTATGACACAGCAGCAGGCTTACTCGTATAGTCGAGATAGGATTCACACGAACCCACATCCAAGCAAAAGCTATAGCAGGCATATAGATGAACCGGAGGTATCCAACAGTGTGCGGTGCTGTATTGTCCCTCAAGGACCCAATCCGGCGCGTGGTGAGGTGAACGCTCAGGACGTGGTGGATAATGGCAGAGCACGAAGGGAGGCTGCTTTAGCAGCACAATATACGGGTCGTTATCAACCCGCCCCGGTTGAGCCAGCAGCATCAATAGACCGAGGCACTGGGCTTGCCTTCAGTTCCGGGGAGTACCATGCCTCATTCCGGCTCTCCGTAATGTGCAGCTGCCTAAAGATTTCAAGGGGCCACGTAAGGTACCTAATTACACTGCTGATCAACCGCCCGAGGCATGGGTGGAAAGTTATGAGATGGCAATGGAGATGCTGGATGTGGATGAAGCGGCTTGTGCAAAGTACTTCACGATGATGTTGGAAGGAACACCCCGTACATGGTTGAAGAACCTGCCAGCTAACTCCATCGAGTCATGGGACCAATTGAAGGCCCGGTTTATAGCAAATTTCAAGGATACATGCAATCAGCCTATGTCCATTGTGGATCTAGATGCCTGTGTTCAAGGAGAGAATGAGTCAACAACTCATTGGGTGCGTCGAGTTTCAGAAGTTTTGCACTCATCGGACTGGATTAATGGCGGCCAAGCAATCATAAAACTGGAACATAATTGCCAGTTTAAGTCGCTGAAGATGAATTTGGGACAGCTCAAGCGCCACTGCAATGATATGGGAACCCTTAGGGCAGCCTTGGTCAAGTATGCCGATTCTGATAATACCAAGGATCCCGATTCTGATGAGGAGAAACTGGAGAAGGGAAAGAAGAACGGCGGTGCAAAGGGACAGCAGCACAACCAAGGCGGCCATGGGAATAATGGTAAGCGCAAAGCAAATAATTCAGATTTTGTGGCTAACACCAATATGCAGCGTCGTAAGGGTAAACCGACCCAGCACGGCGGCGGTATGAATCTGGAGCGTTTGTTGAATCAGCCCTGCCCAAAGCATGGAACCAAGGAGGTTCCGGCAGCACATCTTTGGAAAGATTGTCACATTATGAAGGAGTTCAAAAACTCTGGTCTCTTTCGGTATGATCAAGGTCCATTGGGCGGTTCAGGTCCAGGTTTTCATGGCGGAGGCGGTTCAAACTCTGGATTTCAGAATAATCAGGGCAACCAGAACAACCAAGGTGGTAATAACCAACAGAATAATCAGGGAAATCAGCAGCAGTCGGGTTATCAGAGTCACCCAAAGCAGTTGAATGGTGGGCAGTATCATGTGTTCACTACTAGTTTGTGCAAGCATGATCAAAAGCTTCACAAGAGGGCAGTTAATGCTATTGAACCGGCAGTACCACGTTATTTGCGGTGGTCCGAGCAACCCATTGTGTGGAGAAGAGAGGATCATCCGCCCCGGGTTGATAATCCGGGTCACCTAGCCTTGGTGGTGGCACCTCAGGTGGGAGGTTATAAGTTCACCAAGGTGCTTATGGATGGAGGGAGCAGTATCAACATTCTGTATTATGAGACCTTCCGTCGCATGGGGTTGACAGACAAGAATCTTAAATCGTCGAACACTGTTTTTCATGGTGTAGTACCAGGTAAATCGGCATATCCTGTTGGCAAGATCGCTTTGGAGGTTGTGTTTGGTAATGAGCATGACTCCCGGTCTGAAACATTGACCTTTGAAGTGGTGAGGATCCAGAGCCCGTACCACGCACTGTTTGGACGGCCGCTTATGCAAATTTCATGGCAAGGCCCTGTTATATTTATTTGCAGCTCAAGATGTCGGGTCACAAGGGGACCATCACAGTTCATGGAAGTCTTAAGATTGCTTTGGATTGCGAGGAAGGTGATGCGGCTTATGCTGAGTCGGTTTGTGCTACAGAGGAGTTGAAGCACTACAGGGAGAATGTTGATCCAGTAGACATGACCCCTCTGAAGAAGCCCACCACTGAGCATGACACGAACCTGAAATTCAAATCGGCTGATGAGACTAAACTTGTTGACTTTGTTCTTGGTGATTCATCCAAACAGTTTAGCATCAGCACAAATCTGGATCCGAAATAGGAAAGCGCACTCATCGAGTTCATCCGTGAGAACCGGGACATCTTTGCATGGAAACCTTCTGACATGCCAGGTGTACCGAGGGAACTCGCTGAGAACACTCTCAATATTGATCCCAAGTTTAAACCGGTCAAACAGTTTCTTCGCCGCTTTAACGAGGAGAGACGCAAGGCAATCGGTGAGGAGGTAGCCCGGCTGTTGGCTGCTAGTTTTATTGTTGAAGTGTTTCACCCTGAGTGTTTGGCTAATCCGGTGCTGGTTCTTAAGAAAAACGGCACTTGGCGCATGTGTGTGGACTACACAGATTTGAACAAAGCTTGTCCGGCCGATCCTTTTTCTCTCCAGCGTATTGATCAGATCATTGATGCGACGGTGGGTTGTGAGCGTTTGAGCTTCTTGGATGCTTATTCAGGTTATCATCAGATCAAAATGGCAGTTAAGGACCAGGAGAAGACTGCCTTCATCACTCCCTTTGGAGCCTTCTGCTATGTTTCTATGCCCTTTCTGCTCAAGAGTGCCCAGGCAACTTATCAGCGCTGTGTGCAAAATTGTCTTCACACTTAGATTGGGCGCAATGTTCATGCCTATGTTGATGACATTGTAGTAAAGTCCAGGAAGAAGGAGACAATGATAGATGATCTCAAGGAGACCTTTGACAATCTGCGTGTTTACAAGATGATGCTCAATCCGGACAAGTGTGTTTTTGGTGTTCCGGCAGGCAAGCTTCTAAGTTTTCTGGTGTCCAACAGAGGCATTGAGGCTAATCCGGAGAAGATCAAAGCGATTACATCTTTGGCTAAACCGGCTTGCATTAATGATGTTCAGTGTCTAGCAGGTTGAATTGCAGCCCTAAGCCTATTAGCCACTTGGGAGAGAAGGCGATCCCTCTCTATCAGATGTTGAAGAAAGCAGACACCTTTGTCTGGAGTGATGTGGCTAATTCGGCGTTTGAAGACTTGAAGCGGCAATTAGCTGAACCGCCGGTTCTTGATGCTCCGGTTGACAAAGAGCCCTTGTTATTGTACGTGGCTGCTAATGCTCGTGCTGTCAGTGTGGCAATTGTGGTGGAGCGCAAGGAGGCTGGAAAGGAATATCCGGTTCAACGGCCAGTTTACTATATCAGTGAGGTGCTCATCGAGTCAAAGCAACGATATCCGCATTGGCAGAAGCTAGTCTATGGGGTTTTTATGGCATGTCGGAAGCTCAAACAATACTTTCAAGGCCATCCCATTACAGTTGTCAGTTCATCTCCTTTGGGTTATATAATTCAGAACAGGGAGGCAACTGGACGGGTTGCAAAATGGGCCATTGAGCTTGGTCCACATGGGTTGAAGTATATGCCTCGAACAGCCATCAAATCTCAGGCACTTGTTGACTTCATCAATGATTGGACCGAGTTACAGGCACCAGAGGACAAACCGGATAATACATATTGGACTATTCACTTTGATGGATCCAGGCAATTGGAGGGCTCGGGGGCTGGAGTTGTCCTTACTTCCCCTCGAGGTCATAAAATTCGTTATGTTCTCCGTTTAATGTTCCCCTGTACTAACAATGCAGCTGAGTACGAGGCTTTACTCCACGGGCTCCGTGTGGCCAAAGAGAAGAATTTACGCCGGGTACGATGCTTTGGAGACTCTGGTCTGGTGGCCCAGCAAGTTTCTGGCACTTGGGATTCTAAGGATCCGCTAATGGCGGCTTGCAGACGCAAGGTGGATATTGTAGCGGGTCACTTCAAAGGGTATCAGGTTGAGCATATTGATCAGCGCAAAAACAAAGCGGCAGACACTTTAAGCCTGCTGGGATCTCAGCGTAAACCGGTACCTCCCAATACCTTTCTAGATATCTTGCATAACCCGTGTGTTAAGTTGCCTATTGAGGAGGATTTAGCTGTTCCTGATCCGGAGGCCCAATTGGTGGCCGCTTTACATGTTGTTCCGGATTGTACGTTTCCGTATTTGGCGTATATGAACCGGGGCGAGTTACCAGATGATGAAGTTCTGGCCCGGCAGATAGTCCGGCGATCCAAGTCCATGGTTATTCACAATGGCGAGTTACACCGCTGCAGCGTTTCAGGCATATTCCAGCGTTGTGTTTCTCCTGAAGAAGGTCAAGAGATTCTATGGGAAATTCATGAAGGGGATTGTGGTCACCATGCCGGTTCAAAGTCCCTGGTTGCTAAAGCTTTTCATCATGGGTTCTACTGGTTGACAGCTCATGCTGATGCTGAGGATCTCGTAAAGCGGTGTGATGCTCGTCACAGGTTTTCACGCCGAGCTCATGTCCTGGCTCAAGAATTATGGACGATTCCAATTACTTGGCTGTTTGCCACTTGAGGGCTTGATATGGTGGGGCCCTTTAAGCGCTCCAAGGATAAGAAGACCCACCTATTGGTGGCGGTTCACAAGTTCACTAAATGGGTTGAAGCGGAGCCCATCATTAAGTGTGATGCGGCTACGGCGGTTCAATTTCTCAAAAAGATTATCTTCCGTTTTGGCTTTCCACACAGCATCATCACGGATAATGGCACAAACCATTCTAAAGGTGAGATGGAAGATTTTTATCAGAAAGAGCACATCCGGCTTGATTTAGCATCTGTGGCGCACCCCCAATCCAATGGTCAAGCTGAGAGAGCCGATCAAGAAATCTTGAAGGGTATCAAGCCCCGGGTCATGGTTCCTTTAAAACGGACGTCGGGTTGTTGGGTGGAAGAATTGCCTTCTGTGTTATGGAGCATCAACACCACCCCCAACAGATCGACGGGTTACACACCTTTCTTCATGGTATACGGGGCAGAGGCGGTCCTCCCAAGTGATATTCATCATGATTCGCCCCGGGTTGCCAATTATGTTGAAGCGGACAATGAGCAAGCACGCCAGGAGGCGTTGGACCTGTTAGATGAAAAATAGGATATGGCTTTGGCTCGTTCGGTGGTTTATCAGCAAGACATGCGACGTTATCACAGCCGCCGGGTTAAGACAAGAACCTTTCAAGAAGGCGACTTGGTGCTTCGGCTCATCCAGGATCAGACTGATATGCACAAGTTATCCACACCTTTGGAAGGGGCCTTTGTGGTCAGCAAGAATCTGCACAACAGATCATACTACCTCATTGACGTTCGAGACAACTCACACAGTTCTGAGGAGGAGACCCGGTGCCGTGGAACATAGCTCTCCTTCGGCCTTACTATACTTGAGCCATAGGCTTCTCTTATGTACATATTTCAACAATGTATATATTATGATCAATATAATAAACCGGCATCCTTGCTATAAGCAGGGTCTCTCCTGTTTTTTCTCAAATATCTTTTGAGTTACATGGGGGCTTCAGCTGGCAAAAGCGGAGTACTACCTGTTAAACTGGCTATCATGCCACAATACAACTTGGGAGCTTCACACCCAAGGGGCCAAAGAGAGTCTGGATGCTATGCACAGCTCAAACATAGGCACCCAATGAGCACATCTCACAAAGTTACTTGGGGGCTCTTTGTGTAAAGTAACAAAGAGTTTGAATGGACCCTTGTAATTGGGTATCGACCCACGGCTTGGAAGCCTGGTGTATTCACCTAAAACCCCGGGTTAACCTGCCTTCATCATGTAAGCCACTCCTATCTAGGTAATCCTGGCATGACCCGCTGAACGTTTGACAGTTACTCTCATTGAGACCCTGAACTTGTCAAAGTTAAAACGACGATTGGTCAGTTGGAGGCCCATCTTAAAAGGCTTTGCAAAATGGTTTAACTCAGTGGCCTGGCAGCTCATGAAAAGCCTCGTATTTAGGCCTGGCAGCCCTCGAAAAGCCTCGACTACACGGTTTTATTTGCCTTTGTCAAGTGTTTTTTTATTTTTTGGATGAATTTTCATGTTGAACCGGTATCTGTTGACCCGGCATGGCTTTTCAATCACTATCCACCCGGTGTTTGTTAACCCGGCTTGGCTTTCAACTACAAGCTGTCAGATCATATTATCCACCCGGTGGTTGTTAACCCGCCTTGGCTTTCAACTACAAGTTGTCAGACCATATTATCAAACCGATGTTTTAAAACCTGGCCTGGCTTTGACTACATGTCGCCAGTTTGACATCTGGTGTTTATCATAGCCCGGCATGAGTTCATACACACTAGCACTGCATGGTGAGAGTTATTAAAACTCAAGAGTTGGGTATTCACCCGTACTACAATTGAAGTTGGTAACCCAACTAAGTTATTTCATATCACAGGTATGATTTATTTCATATTTTAATAATTATTCAGCCTTGGTAATCAACCAGGCTTTGTCTTGGGCATTATGACCCGTCCGGCGGTAAACCGCCCGGACAATTTTTTGTATGCAGACATCAGGATCACATGAAATTATCAAAGTATAATCAAGCACAGAAAATATCATGGCGGATCAACAAAGTCATGCATCAGCACCGCAGATCAAAGTGTTTTAACTAGCCTATTACACGGTGCTTTGAGGCCCAAAATAATGATTGTTTTTACAGAACAAAGTCAATAACAATAACCAGATTGCCAGATCAAGATTCATCGCCGGCTTGACGTGATGTTGATGGATCTTCCGGTGTCAGTTCAGCCTCCTTCTCTCCACCCAGTGGCTGGAAGTCAACGGTGGTCCAGTCAATCCGGGTTAACGCTTGAAAGACAGCATCTTCACTTATAAGTTTTGACGGTTCAACGTCAGGAGCATAAGTGTATTTACGAATTGGCGGAATAAAATTCTCCACGTCCTTCACAGCCGTGTCAACTCGATGGTTGTTGGCATCATAGAAGGATCAGTGCAAAGTCAAATTCACCTCGTCCGCCAACTGACTTGCTACCGGGCGCATCTCCTTGGTCAGGGCCTTGAGGGCTTCATTGTCAAAAGCTGACCCGTTCTCTTGTTCATCCGGATAGCCCTTGGCGATATCAACTGGATCCAGGTCATCTATCCATGATTTGGCACGAGTCAACGCTAGCAAAGCGCCCGCTCTAGCAGCCGATCACTTCACCTCCTCTATCTGAGCAGGAGTCATTGAGAACCTGGGCAAGGTATCCTTGATCAAGGTGGGTGCCGGTTTGTTGTATGAAGCTGCAGAGATGACTCGTTGCGCGCCAGTATACAGTTGCTCAATCAACGTGTAAGCAGCCTTCAACTTCATCCGCATATCCGCTCCAAGATGAGCAATGCGATTTCCTGCGACGGTTTAAGAACTTAATGTTAAACCAGCGGAGTTGAAAGTACTTCAGAGCAGGTTATTATAAAGTACTTACCAAAAACTACAGCTATCATGGCATTCACTTGATGTTTCAGACATTCAGCTCTTCCTCCACCGGTTTAAGGGCTGCTTCGACGTCTTCAGCCCGTTTCAACAAAACAGCCCTTTCAGTTTCCCAGTTGGTGCGATCAGTTTTAAAGCCATCCTTCAGTTGTTCCATGGCAGTTAAAGCGCCCTTTAGCTCCTCTTTGGCTTTAGAGGTCTCTCCTTGCTGGGACTTGATGTTTTCTTGAAGATCGGTGATTTGAGACTCCTTGGTCTTTATATCAGCCTGCAAAGTCAGATGATAAAGCAGTTAATATCTCTTAAAGTCCCAAGTACATAACAAGTAATACACTTGGCACTTGGGGGCTAATGCGGATTGCTTCTTAAAACGGATATTTTAAAAGTCCCAAGGTTCAATACAAGTTTTAAACTTGGCACTTGGGGGCTAATGCATAATTGATTAGTTCAATTCATACTGAAGGCAGTTGATAAAGGCAAAGGGTTAACAGAAAGTCCCGGTTCATCCTGCTAAGGTAAACTGGCCCTTCGGGGCTACTCAATTGAAGTATTCTTAATATCAGAAGATCTGGTTTTTCTACAAGAGATAAACCGTCCCTTGGGGGCTACTATGGAGTGGACATACATTGCAAGCAAATTTGAAGTGTTTGAAAGATTACCTCATAGCATTCTTTCATTAAGTTCACTAAACCGGCCTCATAATCCCGGCTTGTGAATAGGCGGTTTAAGAATCTAGAATGAAGCTTCTCGGCGCTAAGATCAACAAAGCTGGACAAGTCTGTCTTCCCTTTCCCCTTGCCCATAGCTGCAAATTCCTCCTTAGCAGTATGCTTTGACAAAACAACTAGGTTGCCAGGGGCAGTGAAACCATGACCAGTGATAACAACATCATCATCGCCACCTTTGGAGGGGGTTGGCGGATTGACACTATCCCTGGCCGGGCTTGACACGTCTTCGCCCTTGGCTGGGCTTGGAGGATCAGCATGTGGACTGGGCGGATTGACTTCTGGCGCTTCAACATATGTATCCTGACTTTGAGGTACAGGGTCATCAATAGCAATATCAGCTTCTTTGTCAGCTCCTTTGGAAATTCTGTCCGTTTCAACTCCGTCAGTAGGGATATTGGTCTTTGCTTTCTTGCTCATACGAGCTTTGGCACTATGATATTAAAAACAAAAGGTCAGTTGGTAAACTGTTACAAGAAGACAGTTAAAGACAATATTCTTACCCAGGGACGGTCTTGAGGGGAGGCATCTGAGTGGTGGATGAACCGCCAAATGAAGAATTGGAAGACACCTGGTAATTCGAGTCAGACGGATTAAGAGGGTCACGGAAGCAACCCTTCAAGGGATAAAGACTTTCGGGAGAACAAGAAACCTCTGGACGGCGTTTCCGGTTTGGGGTATCTGGTAAACCGGAAGAAGTGACCTGTTGGCCGTTGTGCCGGGTTGTGCGACGACCTTCATGTTGTTGTGTCTTAAAAGAAAATTGTGGATCCAAATGATCAAGAGGGTGAGAATATTTTACTTTCCGAACTGTACGGCGAAGTCTTTGAACCGGCACATGTTCTGAATCTGAAGAAAGGATGATTACCTCAACATGGTCCGCACGACTGGCTTCCGCATCATCCTGGTAATAATCATTGTCAATAAGATGTATGCAAAATGAGCCAAGGGAGTCAAGTTCTACCTCATTTTCCGATTCATTGACATCCTCAGGCGGATCAGAGGACTCGCCAGTTTTCTTCTTGCCCGCCTTCTTTACAACTTTACTCTTTTGGCGTTGAGTTCTCACCGGTTTATCTGAAGGTTTTTTCTTCCAGAAAGAGTTGTTGGCCTACAAAAAACAAACAAAGGGTTATCAGATTAAAGTTAAAGTGGAAACGAATCAATAAGGGTGGAAAATGATAAAAATCTTACTCAGGGCGGTTTGTTGGAAGTACAAAAAGGAGCCAATCCGGTCTTGCTGCACTGAGCGATCGGTTCATCCAGCATCTTCTTCACGTCTTCAGTAACTTCTTCATCGGTCTTTTCTATCTCATTGGATCGCAGAGGGTCTTTTACGTTTCTGGTATATTCATACATCAAACCGGAGCGGCGGCTTAAGGGAAGGATACCCCGGGAAACCCAGCATCAAACAAGGTCAATGCCAGTTAAACCATTCGCTAGGAGGGCCCGAAGCTTAATGATTTGCGGGGCATAAGCTTGTCGTTCTTTAGCGATGAGCCGTTGAGGCAATGGATGATTATTGCTAAGCCGCTGGGCATGGTAACCCGGCAGAGGGTTTTCATCAGCAGGTGTAGTGTTCAGATAGTAAAACCAGGTATTATTCCAGTCCTTTGGATGACTATGGTGTTTCGCATGAGGGAAGTCAACTTATTTCCTTTTCTGAATTGATATGCCGCCAAGTTCAGTGTTGGCACCGTCAGAGAATTCGGTCCGGCGGTTTAAGTGGAAAAAATCTTTGAAAAGATCTACAGTTGGCTCCTCTTGAAGATTATCTTCGCAGAATACTTGAAAGTTACATATGTTTGACACAGAGTTTGGTCCAATGTCCTGAGGATGAAGTTGAAAGGTAGCAAGCACATCCCGGAAAACTTTGAACCGGGCAGGCTAAAGCCCCGGTGCAGATGCTGCATGAACACAATCACTTCCCCGGGTTGAGGTGTTGGAGGACATTCAGGGCCAGGAACTCGCCAATGGAGAACATCTTTCTTGGCCAAAGCGCCGGTCAAGACATACCCGTTAAGCTGCGTTTCAGTGATCCGGGACGGAAACCAGTTGCATGCGGCGAATTGCTTTCCCATATTGGAAAGCAAACTGAAAATAAAGCACAAAGGACGATTTTATGATTCAAGATTGATGTATAGCAACCAGAGTTAAACCGGGAAATTATGCATATTAAACCGACTATTGCTACTCAAGATAGATGGCGGTTTAAGTGCAGGCTAATCGTACTAGGAGGATTATGATTTTATACAAGTTAAACCGCCTATGAAGGAAGCAACAGAGATAAAATTCACTAAGTGTTGCAGAAAACAGGTTTCACACAATGATGAAATTATTTTGGATCTACCATACTTCAGTAAAGGAAAATTTCTGCGGCCTATAATGGCGTTAAGAAGAAAACAGAAGTTTGAGCATTCTTCTGAGGATTCTTTACAAATAAGGAAGATCTGCTAGTGCTGAAAATGGATGCGAAGCAACTACCGCACGAGATCTACACTACGGTTGGATCAAGGAAACCCCGGCAGATGCAGATAAGAAGAACTGAGATGAACAAGGAACTGTACAGATGAAGCTCGCTAACCCTAGCATAGATCTAAAGATGTGGAAAAGGAAAACTTACCAGTACAGATCTACTGCGGAGGGATGCCGCGAGCTCTGATCCGATTCAGGGTGATGCAGCGGCCGGGGACGAAGACGACGGTGCGCTCTGTGGCGACGGCGGAGCTCGAGCGGTAGGGGTTCGCGAGAGGAAGAAGAAGAGGCAAGGGGAGAGAATGGAAAGACCCGCCAACTTTATTTATAAGGAGAAAAGGATAAGTGGCAGGCGCGAGAATCGAGGAGCCTGAAGCGGCAAAAAAGGGCCCAGCTGTCGCCTCGATCTCCGGGATACCATTAAATGAAGGGAATCTTTTTAATATTTTTTATACAAGGATGACGTCATGATGATCCGTTGCTGTGTCCAAAGGATGACGTCACGGCGGTTTAACAAAGTTTATAAGAGAAGACATCATGGCGGTTTACGAGAAATGAAGGAAGATGTTCACAGGATTTTTCTAAGTACTAAAGATTGACATGAATAGGTTCAAATCAATCTGGGGCCTAATGTTGGGGATATAACTACTGAGTATAAACCGCCCAGGAGGGGCCGGTTCACACTCAACTATATTGAAGCCCATGAAGACCCAGAAGATGGCGCTTTACTAATGAAGCTTAGAGGCCCGGATCCCAAGAGGCGGATTAGGGCCCATAGTGGTAAACCGCCATAGTCATGTAACTTGTATTGTAAGATAGGAAAGGAGAGACCGAGCCAGACACTTGTATGAGCCAGCATCGGGACTCTGTAAACCGGCCGGGCGTCAACCCATGTATATAAGGGGACGACCCGGCGGCGGTTCAGGGACAAGAAACAACAACTCGAGATCCAGGCATAGCGTGTTTAGCTCCCTGGTTATCGAGACCCCAATAATCCCATCACAACTAGACGTAGGCCTTTACCTTCATCGAAGGACGAAGTAGTATAAACTCTCATGTCCATTGTCCGGTTTAACCCCTTTAACCTAACCCGCTGCGATGGCTCCACAACTAAGTCCTTTCACGAGGACATGTGACGTGATATTTCCACGACAATAAGCATACAAAACATATTGGGCTTCTTTCCTTTGAGGGAGCACATGAACTTATTTAGTTTAGCAAGAATAGGATCATCTATATCATCATCATCATAATTATCCTCCGCATCAAGATACTCATCACAAGGAGTAGAAGGAGTTAAAAGAGGAGGATTTGACCATTGGGTTACCTTGACCTTGTCAGGAGAGTTTTGTCCCTCTCCATCTTATACCACGGCCTTTGCCATTAGACACTTGTGAGCGTTGCCCTTGTAGTCTTTCATATAGTTGTGGGTGAAAATATCAAGCCTCAAGGTGTTTTGAGAATCTTGAGCTACTCCGGCAACACCACTAACATCATCTGAATCGGATTGTTCATGAGCAACCATTGCTTTCCCATCTCTCTTCTTGAGCTTGGAGTTCAAAGGATTTGGCAACTTCTTCTTGGGAAAGGTCTTGGGAAACCTTGGTTTATTTTCTCCCTTCTCATAAGGGCAATCGTTGGAGAAGTGGTTAGTTTCTTCACAGTTGTAGCATTTTCTCACTTTCTTCTTCTGGAATCTCCCCTTGAATTTTCCCGCGCTACTTCTTAACAAAGAGTGCAATGTCTTCATATGAAGGGCTCTCATTGGAGTCAATCTCATCACCATCTTCATCATCTTCTTCTTCTTCTTCTTCTTCACGTTGCTCTTCCTGACATACATGCTTGGCCTTCAAAGCAAGGTTGACCTTTGATGTTGAGGTAACATGCATGGCAAGATGTTTTGTAGCATTTTCCTTTGACTCTTCAAATAGCTGGAAAGTGGATATGATGTGATCCGGAGTCATTTCCTTGAAACCATGATGTTGTCTTATGTCCCACACCATTTGGTGATGATTCGGAGCAAGAGCATGAAGTAACTTGTCCAGAAGAAATCGTTTAGTCAAGTTGAATCCACTGTGTCTTGTCACAATCACATGACTCAATGTCGGCGGTGAGAGTCATTAGATGCTCAAGGATCTTCTCGGGAGATTCACCTTTCTCCATACAGAAGTTGTGCAATTGACCCTTGGCAATTTCACATTGAGCAAGCCAGAGAGTGGAGGTACCGGTCTTGGTCCTCACAATGCTATCCCATAATTCCTTGGCACTTGTAATGTGTATGTACGGTCTCCTTTGCTTGTCAGTCATACCTCTCCTTCTGCACATGGTTGCAGTGTCATTGAGATTCTTGTCATAAATTTCTCTTGGTGTAAGATTCTTCGGGTCAACAACTTGGTAGCCATACTCCAAAATATCCAACATCTCATCATTTCCATATCGAAGATGATCCTACATAGAAACTCTCCACAAAGCAAAATCGGTAGTGTCATCAAGTAAAGGAGGATTTCCTTGAGGGTTATACTTTGGTTTCCCTATTTGAGGTCTTTCATAGAGCCATGGAACACTGGAGTGATCATTACTAGGAGCTTGTTGGCCAAGTGAAGGAGTAGGCACAGTTGGCCTCGACGCCGCACCACCCGAAAGTGGTGCAAGCATCGTGGTTAATGTGGCTAATCTCATTTGGACCAAGGCCTCAAGAGAAGCATCATGCTCCTCCTTTTTCTTAGCAAGGGCCCGTTCCAGATCCTTCAAAGTAAAGGACTTGGCTTCCATAGAAGTCGCGCCCTTATCCTTCGGATCCGCAACAAGGGGAGTCCCATAGGGGTTCATCTCGCTCTAGGGCGGTTAAGCCACAAGAATAGTGCACGAGGCTCTGATACCAATTGAAAGGATCGAGATGGACCTAGAGCGAGGGGTGAATAGGTACAATTACAAATTTTAATTGTTACTTCGCAATTTTAGGCAATAATGCGGAATATGAAAGTGAGCCTAACAATTGCAAGTATGATGCTAAGAGCTAAGCAAGGTAGGAAAGAAACACAAGTATGTGAGTAAGTAAGCACAATATGATATAAGTAAAGACTAAGAGACAAGTAACCACAAGTAGGAAGTTAGGGTTACGAATAACCACAACTCCGGGAGACGAGGATGTATGCCGATGTTCACTTCCTTGGAGGGAATCTACGTCACCGTTTAGAGAGGTGGGTGTTACCAAGAAGGCACACCAACGCCATGAAGGCTCATCCTATTATCTCTTTGAGATATCACCACAAAGGCGATTCTCAACCACTCGTGATAGACCTTGGGGTGGTCTCCAAACCCTTACAAACTTTCCAGGGGTAATCACAATGGTCAATTCCTCTCCGAAGAACTCCTACCGCCTAGGAGTCTCCAACCTCCAAGATTACAAGAACAATGGGGAAAAGCTCAAGACTTTATCAAATCGCGAATTCCTTTGGTGCAAAGAGGGGGGAGGAGTGGATCTATCACTTGAGTGGACAGCTTCTCTGAAATGCTCTCAAATCCCTTAGGGATATAAGATTTGGTGTAGGAGTGTGTGAGAGAGAGAGTGAGAGTGAAAAGTGTTCTTGAGGATGTTCAAAGTGAATGGTCAAACCTCTCACGGGATGAGTGAGAGGAATTAATAGTATCCCTTAATAATTGATTGTTGGAGCCACATGAGAGCAGCAGCTATCGGACATCCGAGACTTACCGGACGTCCGAGGCCTCGGCAGAAACCGGACGTCCGACGTTTTGGCTCAGTAGAGAAGGTACCGGACGTCCTACAGGGACCGGCCGTTCGACGTTTTGGCTCTGTAGAGAAGGTACCGGACATCCGATGTTTTGGCTCTTTAAAGGAAATGCCGGACATCCGGTATTTATAGTATCCCTCAATAAGTGGTTGTTGGAGCCACTTGAGAGCAGCAGCTGTCGGCCATTCGAGGCTTACCAGACGTATGACTCCTCGGCAAAAACCAAACGTCCAACAGGGACCGGACGTCCGACATTTTGGCTCAGTAGAGAAGGTACCAGATGTCCGACAGGGATCGGACGTCCGACGTTTTGGCTCTGTAGAGAAGGTACCGGACATCTGATGTGTTGGCTTTGTAAAGGAAATGTCGGACATCCGGTAATCACCGAAAATCCAACGCTTTGGCTCTATTAGGAAGTACCAGATGTAGGGTGGATATCGACCGTCTGACATGTGTCGGTCGTCCGACAAAGACAGGGTTCAGAGGATGAGTGTTTAAACAAGATCACTTGAGCATGAGTTTCATGAGACCCCATGTTCCCCTCTTAATAGTGCGGGATCCCTATACTCAAGAACAAACATAAAGGGACTAAGCCAGTAAACTTGTTTCTTCATTATTGAGGAAGATAAATATTTCCGTAGTCATAATCCACACACACGATCCCGAGGAAACTAAAAACTAAGATATACTTCACAAACTTTGTTAGTCCCCTATGTGTATATTGTCATCAACATCTAAATACGATTAAGGGCATGATTGCACTTTCACTTAGGCAAAAGCCCTGCGAAGATCACTTCACCATCACCGTCACCACGCTATCGTGCTACCGGAACTCATCTACTACCTCGCCGTCTTGTTGGATCAAGAAGGCGGAGGACGTCACCTGAGCTAAACATGTGCAGAACACGGAAGTGTCATACGTTCGGTACTTGATCGGTTGGAGTGCAAATAAGTTTGACTACATCAACCGTGTTGTTAAAATCTTCCGCTTACGGTCTACGAGGGAACATAGACACACTCTCCCCCTTCATTGTTATGCATCTCCATGGATAGATCTTGCGTGTGCGTAGAATTTTTTTGTTTTCCATGCAATGTTTCCCAACAACCCCGCCTCCAGAACGGTCATGAAAGAGGTTGCTGGAGAAGGTCGGCTCGCCTCTATCGATCAAGGCCATGAAGCAACCGGGCGCTCCTCCTGCGGGTCCTGTGACCCGATCCATGGATAGGAGGAGGCCTCGCGGGGGGCTCATTGGTGGAGGCCCTCGAAGGTCCGGTGGCTTGTCTAGAGGTGGAAACATGGGCTCGCCACCATAGCTGGTAGCTGTAGCGGAGCCCCGAGAGTCGATGTCGCAGGGCCTCCAGGCTTGTCCCTGGAGGGCCAGCGAAACCTACCCTCGGACACTCATTGGTTCCATGGATGTGGCCCAAGCCCATCTGTGCACTCGATCGTATTATAACTTATAAATGATAATACTTGTACCCATCTTGGCAAATTGATCTAGGCCATTGGCTTTTGTTTCGTGTGTGTTTCTTATTGCGTAACTCAAGGGCCTTTTATTTGTTTTGAGGGCTATCTTCTTCATTGTTCGTTTCATGAAGTTTCTGCTCTACTAAAAAGTACAGAAAAAAATATAATAGCATCTAGTTATCTTTATGTTTGCTATGTTTTCACCCCTTACAAAGAACCACGCATGTGCGGTAGAACACTTCAAAAATCCATGAGACATAAATGTTCAAGCACTAGAGGAAGGAAGCATGCACACGATGCTAGCCCCACTGCTCCGCTCTAATGAAATAGAGCGGAGAGAACCGAGTTAGAGGAAGGAAGCATGCACACAGTGCTAGCCCCGCTATGCCGCTAGCCACTCCGGCCTCGGCGCCCACCCCCAAGCACGCCGCCACCACTCCGGTGCTGGCGCCCACTCTGTAGCCATGGCCACTCCTCCGTTCTCCGCATCCGTCCGCGCCCGCTCACAGTGTTGGCTGGACTCTAGCCCATCATCCACGGGATCTACCCCGCGCTCCTACCGACAGGCGCTTATCACCTCCCATGCCGTCCAGAGGCCTGCACCGGACGCTCGCATCGCCCGTCCCTCACCCTCCCTGCCGCTAGCTATCATGGCCCTACCGTCCGCGGCGCGTCTTCGCTCTGAGGTCCATCGGGTAGACTGCGGTGAGAAGGCCGCTCCTGAGGAGGGGTGGGAGGTCGCCTCTGGTCACCGGCGCCCTCGCCCATGCCCGCACCGCTCCCGGTAGGATCCCCCGCCTGTCGACCGCCCAGCTCCACCCTCACTGTCTGATGAGTGTCCATGCTGCCTCCGTCGTGGGCATACCCGATCTGAGTGCCGGCAGGAAGTGTGTTGCCGTCGTTGTCGATTCACCGGCCATGTGGCCCACTTCTGTACCATGCCCTGCCCACGTCTGGCGTCCCTTGCATCTTCCGTGGGTGCTCCAGTGTCGAAGCGGCCTCGTGTGTCCTCCCCTGGCCAGGGCTCGTCGGCATCCAGCGTGGTTGGGCCTAGCCGGCCTTCATCCTCTGGGCTGGTGCCCTCGCCCTCGCGCTCACCCTCGCTCTCCCTGGGCGTGCCGTGCTTCTTCACACCCCTGACGTCACCATCGCCCTCTCCCCTGCCACCCTGGTGTGCCTCGTCATCTCATGAGGTCTCCCCCCTCTCCGGCCACCGGTCCATTCGCCAGCTACTGTGGTGTGTTAACTCCCCCACACTGCGTGTCATCGCTGATGATCTCGCCTTGGAGCGCGCCCTCATCACCATGGTCGCTGGAAATCGCTCTGATGTCGCCGCGGTGGACATCTCTGCCCTTTTGCTCGAGAAATTCGGCCTTGGCCCCAATGTTTTCTCCGTCCACCCGCAGATTTCCTCATCCGTTTTCGTGAGCGGCAGACATAGGCTCAAGTGGCGGCCGGGCCAGTTCGTGGCCGTCGTTTCCGCCTACTTCTCACGCCCTGGAGCCGCCTAGAGGGTACCGAGCCGGTCGCGCTCCGCATTCGAGTTTACATCGAGATTCGCGGCATTCTGGAGCATGGACAGGACATGGCCTCCACGCAGCAGGTTCTCTCCCTGTTCTTCTTTATCGAAGCCTGAGGGAGTCCTGGATTAGGGGGTTATCGGATGGCCGGACTATCGGGCTATGAAGGTACAAGACAGAAGACATCTTCCCGTGTCCGGATGGGACTCTCCTTTGCGTGGATGGCAAGCTTGGTGATTCGGATATGTAGATTCCTTTCTTTGTAACCGACTTTGTGTAACCCTAGCCCCCTTTGGTGTCTATATAAACCGGAGGGTTTAGTGTGTAGAGGAGACAACAATCATAATCATAGGCTAGGCTTCTAGGGTTTAGCCATTACGATCTCGTGGTATATCAACTCTTGTAAAACTCATATTCATCAAGATCAATCAAGCAGGAAGTAGGGTATTACCTCCATAGAGAGGGCCCAAACCTGGGTAAACATTGTGTCCCCCGTCTCCTGTTACCATCAGCCTTAGACGCACAGTTTGGGACCCCCTACCCGAGATCCGCCGGTTTTGACACCGACATTGGTGCTTTCATTGAGAGTTCCGCTGCGTTGTCACCAGAAGGCTTGATGGCTCCATCAATCATCTACAACAACGCAGTCCAGGGGGAGACCTTCCTCCCCGGACAGATCTTCGTATTTGGCAGCTTCCACTACAAAAAATACACTTCCATGATGATACGTGTTTGTCACAGTAGGTCACGTTTTTTGTCATGCATGTACATCCATGACAAATTTATGACAGAATCAAGATAGTCATACCTGTGCTGTCGTAGAAGTGTTCCATGACATTATCAAAATTATCATCAAGGAAGTGTCCACTTCCATGACGGTAAATCGCGAGTCACAGAAGTGCTTTCGTCAAGGGTGACCGACACGTGGCATCCACCGTAACGGAACGCCGTTAAGCTATCAGGTCGGGTTTTGGATCCGATAACCCATTAACAACCCCGACCAATGGGGATTTTCCACGTGTAAAATCATCATTGGCTGGAGGAAACACGTGTTGGCTCATCGTTGGGATATATGTCATCCACTCATTGGACAGAAGGCGCCTATGATACGTCGACACGTGGCACAGCCCATCAAGTTTAAATGGGCCGGCCCAACTAAAGGCCCACAAGATTTTGCGGACCATAATGGGCCGGCCCAGCTAAAGGCCCACGAGATTTTGCGGACCATAACGGGTTGGCCCAGCTAAAGGCCCACAAGATTTCGCGGGCCATAATGGGCCGGCCCAGGTAAAGGCCCACAAGATTTTTGTGTGCCATAATGGGCCGGCCCAGGTAAACGCCCACACCATTCTTGCGGATCATAATGGGCCGGCCCGGCTAAAGGCCCACGAGATTTTGCCGACACTAATGGGCCGGCCCATCTGTAGGCCCATAAGATTTTGAGGACCCTAGTAGGCCGACCCATTAACTGGCTGCCATGTTTTGGGCCAAATGCAGGCCCATATTTGATCCGGTCCATTAATGGCCTGCCTCGTTCCGGGCCTAATAATGGCCCATATGAGATCTGGCCCGTTAAAAGCCTCCCACGTTCTAGGCCAAATCAGAGCCCAGATCAGGTCCGGCCCTTTAAGAGGCTTTGGCCTCAATTATGGCCCATATCAGATTCAGCCTGTTAACTGAACGCGATGCTTTTGGGCCGACTTGCAAAAGGCCCATTTAGTAATTCGGCCTGATATTAGTTTTGGCCTGTTAAGGGCCCGTTTAAAATTTCGGCCCTATATTAATTTTGGCCTGTTAAAAGCACGTCATATAGTTGGGCCTAACTACGGCCCTGTTTGCATCCGGCATGCTCGCAGCCGATATCTGATTGGTCCAAACAAGGACCGAGATAATTTTGGCCTATTAAAAGCCCGTGATTTGATTCGCACAATCATGGGCCGGAGTCCATTTCGGGCTGCTGCCGGCCCGTGACCTGTTCAGCATGTTTCAAGCCCAACCTACTTCTCCGCCTCCTAAAAGCCCATTGAGTTTTCTTGCGAAAAGAGGGCCAGGGATTACTCGGCCTATTAAAGGCCTAAATCTACTAGTGGGTCAGTTTGACGGGGCCCATGATGCGGATCATACATCATGATTGCATGACGGCCCGATTATGTACCGTAATTTTACGGTTTGGCCGCTTTACTGCAAAGACAGGATATATATACAGTAAAATAACTGCAGCCTCGTGAATAAGAAAAAAACCTAGACTATACAATAAAGAAATTACGACATATTAAATCCACTCGGCATCAAAGTTCGCCACTATGATAATAAAGCACAAGCAGACAGCAGATTACATACACTGGGCATCAAAGATCGCCAGTGCAAATAAACACGCCGACAAAATAATATACAAAACCGACATCACTTCAATAGAGTTTAAGAAAGGTTAGCCCTGCTGGCGAGCTGCAGCGCAAGCGCCTGAGCAAGATGATGAGAATGCGCTTGTTCAACACTTATATCATCCTCACTCTAAAAGATAAACAAGCAGACAGATGACATGTTTTGCACATAAAAGTAGCAGTGCTGATAATTCATCACATTTCTTACTGACGAATAAAGTGACATAGTTTAAAAATGCATTAGCACAATATGGTATTGTCCAGGTCAAGACATGGCAGGAAATGACATTGTGAAGGAGTTGTCAGCTTAACGACACCACTGGATTACAGATCAAGAACTCATAAGTATCAATGGTTAGTGTACTGTCAATTTATCCCATTTCATATTGGCAAATAAAGAGACGGTTTAAATAATAGTAGAATGATATGACATTGTTCATAGTTAAGACATTGCAGAATATGACATTGTGCTGTAGTGGGTAGGTTCACCACACCACTGGATTACTGATGAAGAACAGAAGCATACATGCAGTGCAAAAGAAGACCACTTGCACTGTATAGTTTAATTTACATGGTATGAAGAAGGAACTTGGTTGTACAACTGAAAACTTAAATTGAGAAGGACAAACTTTTGTTTATGAACTACATAATAAACTTTAAACATGCAATTTCATGCAAACCCCAAAAATAAACAACTGTTGTAGTCATGCCTAACCAAATATACACAACAAAGTTTGAAAGCTTGAGAAGGACAAACTTACATTACTGGTGAAGACAGGCTCTATAAAGCCCTTTTCCATGTTGATGGGGGGCAATTCAAGAAGTTTACCACAAAATCTTCTTCATAAGCATTGCCTTTATTCTACATTTTGTTAAGAGTATATATAGATGTGATAATATACGAAAAAATGGAGAATATTTAAGATAAGATGAAGAGTGATGCTACATAACCAAGTAGCTATAAATGTATGTGTAGCGATACATGCAAAAGGCACAGCCAAGAGCAATGCACAGCTAAACTTCTTCAGTACCAACCTTATGGTAAGAGTAAATATAGATCTGATGTGTAGAAAATGGAGGGCAAAGGAAAATAAGCTGTAGAGTGATGGTACATGAACAACTACCTGTCAATATAAGTACACTGATAAAGGACAACATGTACTTACAAGAACAATGCAGAGCTAAAAAAATTCATTGGCATTGGATATATTCTACACTAATGTAACCATTCATACAAATCAGATAATTTGGAGCGAACAATTGATAAGAAAGCTATCATGCATACTGCTGTTACATAATGAACCAGGTATGTATGCAAGTACAGTGATACAGGACAACACGTACTAACAAGAGCAAAGCAACGGGCAGCATATTTGTGATATCCTGTCGTTCTTTTCAAACCGGAATTCTTCTTCGAGCAGATTTCCTGCAAAAAAGATCCGTAAGGCACATGCGGAAAAGTAGAAGTTCAAATTGTCATGTGATTTCATAGACAGTACCTCATCCTGGGAACGAGACCAGTGCATAACAAGGTTTTTCCATTCAATGTCTTCTAAATTTAGCACATGAAACTTCACCGGAAATTCATTTATAGACTTGCCATCAAAGTGTGATTTCCTCAAGTAACACCGATACTGCTGCAATGCTTCCTTGGAAAGCGCAAGCAAGCTTTGCTCGTCATGACTATCCAGATTGACCCTCGCCTAGTTACAACAATGTAATGTAAATCATTGATGTGTTCGATCAAAAGAAAACAGGAAAATAATAACCATGAATAATAGCACTTACACGTAAGTTGGACAGGAAGATGTGAAAATGGTGTTTGTCTTCACTATGATCTTCCCATGATGGGAATATATGCACGTAGTCCCTAACAACATTGAAAGCATTGTCTTTTAAACTAGGAATAAATGGAATGGGGTTCCAATCTGCAGGAATTGGCCATCTCTGCAGTTGGGATAGGTCTTCGGCCGGTGGACTTGCTATACTTTTTGCTGGAGTGGGATTTTTCTGTGGTACAGCTAGTGCTATGGCAAATGAAATCGGTATACCTTTTGCTGGAGTGCAGGTCCTGTGTGGTGGGGCTAGTGGTGTGGCCAGTGAAGTATGGGTACAGTCTGCTGGAGTCGGTCCTACGTTTTGTGTCACTGGTTGTACAACCAATATAAGTGGGGCGCTGTCTGATTTCTACGGCACCACCACGTTTTTCAAGGACTTTGCTGGTGCTCCTTCGGGTTCGACAATCACCCTCTTCCTTTTTGATGTCTGATGCACAAGAACAACATTTGAGTGGAAAAACATGGTATGATGACAGATGGAATATGTATTGATAATGGATGGGCATGGCATCTTGAGTTATATGATGAGTAAACTAAGCAGATGGCGGTGCAACAAAGTAGAAGAAATGCAAGACAACATATGCAAGATACGCGCAATCAATAAAACCTTGCCAAATTAGAATAGGAACCTTGATGGGTGAACAGGACAGGCCATCTGCCTTTGACTCCTCGAGGCTAGAATAGTCATTACTTGCTGGAGTAAGTGGGGAGCGTATGAGTTTCATTGCTTCCAGAATGGCACTCAATGCCTTGGTGCCAATTTTGTAAGTCATTGCAGTGTTCCACAATATTCTTCTGATGCGTGGATTCTGATATTCACTGTAATTGCATATAATATCTGAGAACCATGAAAACATAAATTGTTGTGAGATTATATTTGTAATGCAGATGATATTCTAATATAGGAGCGCCCCTGTAAACACTTGTGTGCTATCACTGGATTCTGATGAGAGAGCACAAGTACACAAAAAATAGGCTCCAGAAGTAAGGATAGCTGGCAGATGACATGTTCATAATATACTGTATAGAGAGTTTATTACCAAACCATGATAACATGAGCACACAACAACTAGGCAGATCATAGTGTACATAACAGGGGTACACCATAACAACGATATATAAATCGGGAAAGTGGAACTGTCTTGAAAATACGGTGTTGTATTGCCGCTACTAATTGAAAGCCTATCGATCACATACAGGCCAGCTCTATCAGCTGTTGACTGCAGATGTCCCTGTGCCCCTTCCTGACAAAGAACATACTGTATGTACTAAATACAGAATAAACAAAGAGGAATATGTTAAAGAACAGAAGAGGAAGCATATTATTGAGGTTCTGCTTCATTGCATACAATGTTGGTTGCCCACTCATGATGAATCACAGCGCCCAAAGAAATGCAATTCCATGTTGTCTCTCTATATGTGGCAATTTTGAAAAAGAGTCATTAGGATCATATTCTAAACAAGAGTCAACAGGTGGGGAGCGTATGAGTTTCATTGCATCCAGAATGGCACCCAATGCCTTGGTGCCAATTTTGTGAGTCATTGCAGTGTTTAGCTTCAAGAGTGGACTGCTGCTAGTGTGACACAAAGCAGCTAAATAGATCATAGTGTAGATATAACGGGAAAACCTTAAGCATCAGAGTAAAATCAGCAAAGTGGAACTTGCTGGAATATATGTGCTAGTTTGCCGGTACAGCTAGAAAGGCTTTGGATACCAGCTCTCTTCAAGTGAAGGTGCGGTACTGTTAATATCAGTGTAACTCTCAAAGGCGACACAGCTCCCCGCATTTCCTTGCTGTTCTAATAGGATTCAAGTGGGCAGGCCAATACAAATCCTATTCCTATGTTTACAAGATCCTACAAATCAAAGAGGCTCAAAGTGTCCATCACAACCAACCGTATAGACCTCTACACTGCAAATGTCCCTGCTCATCTTCAGTACAAGGAACATACCATACTACTATAAAACTCCCTCCGTTCCAAAATATAAGTCTTGGTAGAGATTTCCACTATGGATCACATACAGATGTATCCAGATACATTTTAGAGTGTAGATTCACTCATTTTGCTCCATATGTAGTCCATGGTGGAATCTATACAAAGACTTGTATTTAGGAACGGAGAGAGTACATATTAAAGAAGAACGGAAGAGGAACATGGTAAAGAAGAGCAAGCAGATTTTGGATAATAAAATGTTGGTTGTGCAGTGCCCACACATGATGAACCAGAGCGCATTAAGAATGCAACTCCCAGCTGTCTCTCGACCATTTCAGGCGGTTGGATGAAGATCCTACGTCTCCTAACCCATCTTCTTCCTCGTATCTGATTCTTCCCATACAGAACACCGCACGGGCCACCGGTCGGACCACCGACAGCCACCGCCCATGTTCCTCCGCCACCCCCACCCCCCACCCCCGCCCCAACCCCCACCCGCATCGAGTTTTCTTCATTCGGCGAGGCCCCACAACCACCCGAGCCCCTTCGTTCGCACCGGCGAACTCCGGCGAGCTTTGAAATTTTTAGTCTACTGTGATTTAACTTGTGTGGAATATAAAGGGGGGAAATCATAAGCATTGGGAGTATAATGTTGAGCATGCCATGGCGGATCTGAAGGTGTAAACCGGACAAAGGCAACTTCGCAACCAAGACAAGAAATCAGAGTAAAGCAGTGGCAATCTATTTTCTTGCTGAGATAAATAAGTTGAGCAGATACGAAAGAGTACCGCCTCTAGTGCGGCGCCATGTACGCATCTGCTGAGAATTTGACGGTGCTGCGGTAGCGATGGCTGTCGGCGGCGTGGAACCAGATCTAGGAGGGTAGATGGTGGCGGCGGGGCGCGGTGGACGAGACGGTCGTAGGAGCGCCGCCAACAAGGTGGACGACGGCGGGGATGAAGCGAGAGGACGGGATGCAAGGATCCCGGTCTGAAGCCGTGGATGAGAGAGGTCGATCTCTTGTAATGGACGGTGGCGTCGGCGTATCAGCTCCGGCATGGTGGTGGAGGATGGCGGTGGATGGGGTGGCGGGTGGCGGCGGACGGAGGATGGTGGGGTGGAGAGGGTGTTTTGGCGCCCACGGAGTACGAATGGGGAAAAGGGAGGTAGAGAGGAAGGGCGGGAACATGTATTCAGGGCGCGCTTGCCTCAAATGCGAGGAAATTTACAAACTTAGCCCCCATTTCAAATTTCTACTACATCACAGCAACATTAGTCAGTTGGGGATAGGACGGTAATCTCGCATACACCGAATATTTGTCGACAAGAGTTTGTTTTTAGCGCCCATCGTGTATATGAATATGAATCGGGGAGGGAGTCGATTTCGTCCGAGGACACACTGTGTTTTGGCGCCCACCGTGTATGAATCCGGGTGAGAGGCGGTTACGTCACATTTGGGTGAAATTACAAACCTACCCCTATCGAAACCTATAGAAATCCAGCAGATAGGCTTTGCGTGGCAGGGATAGGCAGTAGTAATTTCCATCTTGCAGATTTTGGTTTCGGACGGTTACTGTGACTTTCCCCGCTTCGTTCAAATTTTGCACAGTGCACGTTTACGCTCGTGCCAACTCAATTCGAATCCCGTTTGTATTCTATTTTTTTCGGGCGGGATCCATTTTCAATTGGAATTACATTCTATATACATCATTTTTTATATTCTTTCAAAAGCACAACAAAGAATTCTGCTCCTTTATATGTATAATATGATTTACAAATACAACGATCTCGACATCTTAAGGTTGAATTCGAAAAAATTTAACCAAATTATGTTCTACTAAAATGTATGGATCAGTAATATCTACATATTAAATAACATAGATGTGCGTGAATTCATATGAGTATGCATGTTTGATAGATTAATTTTGGTTCGAGTATGGATTACATGTATCATCATCTCGAATTCAAATATTTTGAATCCCTTTTTTGTTCACTCCTTTCACGCCCATATCTCTCGCGTGCATGCTCCTTCAGGTAGCTATCACTCTCTTTTCTCCAGCTCACCCGCACGCTCACTTCATGTTTCTCCTATCCTCGGAAACATGGTATCTTGACGTCTCCCTTGAGAAGTGTCACACTCTCCCTATCATTATACATTACACGGTTTTCATTATCTCTCACGTCTCTACTATTCTCTGGTATCACTCGGTACCTAAGCTTTCTTTTTCACCACCACACACACAGTCTCCACTCGTCTTTCACTTTGTATTTCTCTCTATGGGATTCTCACACACACCATATATGTCTCTACATATGACTCATACCACTAAAATTACTCTCTCTCTCTCCTGTAGACACAACATTTGTTGCGGTCTCCTTTTCGTCTCCATCCCAGACTGACATTATTCATTTGTTTACCGATCAGACAACCCCGACTACCGTCTCCTCTATCTCTCTCACAGACACACACACACACAACTCCTGCTTCCACTCCCCTTCCTGACTACCGTCTCCCTCTCACACACACAAAACTCTCGCTTTCGCACCCCGACTCGTATTTCTCTCACAAACATTTATCGACTAGCTAGCCTCTAGATAGGTTTATACACCCGCACACTCGTGCTTCCACCATCGCATACATGTCTCTCTCCCGCTCCTTGTATCTATGTAGCTTTTTCTTCCCTTCTTGAGACATGCCCTCTCGATCGTGCACACACACACTATCGCCTCATTTTAAGCTGATACCTATCGCACACACACTCCTTGTGTCTTTGTCACACATGCACTCCGTCCTCCTCCACTCTCCCTCTCTCTGTCTCACACATGGGCTTTTTGCAACCACTAGCAAGATGCCCATGCATTGCACGGAACATCAAGATGCATTTGTATGAGTAGTTTATCTTGTGGGGGAAAGTATGAACGAGGGAAGGCCTTATTTGCAAATGTGGAGAGGGGTGTGGGTATTTTTTTGCAAAATTGCCATAGTTTCCTTCCTATCCGTCAGATATAGATCGGACGGCCTATATTGCAGGATGGCAGGCACACGATCATCACCGACTATGCTTTTTTATAAGAGTAGGGATAAAAAACAGAGTTGGTGATGATGGTGGGTCTGCCATGCTGCAATATAGGCCGCTTGATTTATATCTGACGGATAGGAAGGAAACTATGGCAATTTACCCGCACTCCTCCCCACATTTGCAGATAAGGCCTTCCCTCGTTCATCCTTTTCTCCCACAAGATCTTGATGTTCTGTGCAACACACGGGCATCTTGCTAGTAAGAGTAGAAATTAGACATATACCCATAGCACTTCTCGAATCTTCAAACCAACAACATTCCTCCCTTATCTCATCAAAACCGCCAAAGGAATATATTTTGAGTGAAACATAACATATTTTTAGTGATATACGTATTTCAAAACTAGACTTTTTTTCTATCAAATCGGTGAATATGTATTAATCTACTTTGATCGTGTGGAAATGCATTGGCACATTGCTAGTAGTTATTATAATTTTTTGGACACCAGAAAAACGATGGAGTACATATACGAAGAGAAGAGGCGCACGCACGCAGTCGGCCACTCGCTGTCTCGCACACATGAGTGTTACGTAAAGGCGACGTTAACAAATAAACCCTAAAACCCTAGGTGCACGATTGCTGCATTCGCGGGTACCGGGTACGTGGTGGAGCACCTTTGTAGGAATAGTCAGCTCGCGTGATAATTTGATCCGTAGGAGTTTATGGTCGGGACCACAGGTGAACGACTTGGAGTGGAGTGGCTCGCCAGTTGCCACAGATCGAGTAGCCACGTTTAAAATATCGTTTTTTTAGCGGGGTTAAGGGTTCCAATTTTCAATGGCACGTTACAAGTAGTAAGTAGCTTTTAAAACGATTGGTATGGAGCAAAAATGGAATTCATAGTACTACGTACCTCCTTGGCGTATGGTTGTAGGTGCAAGATGTTGAACCTGGTAGTTCTAGGGCAAATACTATGGTTTAGATTTAGATGCTGGTTTTCAGTAATGAAAATCAGAAGGGGAAACCCTTCTTTGATTAAAAAAAACTACTACCTCCATTCTGGTTTACTAGTCCCCATCGTACTTTGGGTCAAAGTTTGTCCACAAATTTTATTTGTAAAATGTGAATGGACAACGAGATTTTGTTATACCCAAACAAAAAAGGACTGGAGGGAGTGATTGCTCTGACACGGACGCGACCTCTCATAGCGCGGCCATTGAACCGGCGCGCCGGCCAATAGGGCTGCACTCGCTGCAGGCCCGGTTGAGCACGCCTCCTCGCCGTGTGCAACCATCTTAAGACTGCTCCGCCTGCCTTCATTGAATCCGCGCATGTGCCGGCAACACGTCCTTCCACGAGCCGGCAGGCATTTTAGAACACAAAAATGACTAAAATATAAATAATTTACGCATGGTCTTGACTTGTTGTGCTCGCACTGGTAGCAGGAACTAGTAGAGGTTTTTCTTTATTTATAACTCTCCTCACATATTTTATGTCTTTGAAGTGAATGATGCTTGTGGACAGTTATCTATGAACATGAGTTTGATGTGGAAGTTGAACTTGGAATGTCGGGCTTGCGCGTGAACTATACCATGTCCAATGCTCTGTCTGTTATTGTTTGGAAAGTAATTGTTGTTATTACATGACCCGAAAAAAAAACATTTTGTGCCACATCAGTAGATGTACAGACATCACAACAGGCATGCTGACTGGATAAACATTTGAACCTAGCTATTATGAAGGAAATTTTGTATTGACAACAGTTTTAGATAGCAAGAGACGCCTAGCCTCCTCTGCCTCTGCTAGCTTATTTCTGGCTTCTTCCATCTCTTCTTTGGCTTGGGTGAAGATAGCATCTGATTGCTCTTTTTGCTTCTTCAGGAACTCAACTACATTCTCAAGGGCTGTTGCATGATTTCTTTCAGCCTTTACTAATGCCACGAGGACACGAACAGCTGACGACTCCACCTGGCTTCTGTGTAATCCAGCATCATCTGGGAATTTGCACCTTGTGTCTAATCCAACATCATTAGGGAACTGGCACCTTGTGTGTAATCCAGCCTCATTTCGGAAACATGATCTCGAGGTTGACCATACTTCCCTCCTCGCACGAACTGCATCCTGGCATGAAGTTACTTCTTTTTGAGATCAATACTCAGAGCAACCTAGATCCATTTAGTAGAAGCCAGATAAACAGAACTCGGAGAAGTGAATTCAAAAGGAAAAGAAATATAAAAACAGACTACAAGGTGAGAACACCCACTTCCCACATCAAGCTAAAAACGAAAGCATTAGGATGATTAAGACTCTTCTTATTACACATCAAACAACACCATGCTTTAGAGAAACAAAAACTACAACGTATACACATCAAAGAACACGAGGCTAAACGAAAGTAATTGAAAGGGTGTTACTTACCAAAGCTCGTTTTACAGGTTCGGTGCAGCTCCTCTTTAACTTGCCACGCTCCTTGAAGATGTCCCGAATATCCCGTGTTTGGTATTCATTGCTCCTCTGCATGTTCGCACTCGTGGTTTCAAAATCTCAACATGGCAAGAAAAATATACCACTAGTAATACTTGCGCATCTTGTGGGCAACATTACACTCGTCTGCCATGTTAGAGCATCTCCAACAGAATCGCAACGCGCGGCGCTTTAAAAAAGTGTTTACAGTGCTGAGATCAAGAAGTAGATAGTAGAGAGTAGAGGATAGTTCTCAACATAGATAGATAAAAAAAGATAATTCAACTACTCCTCGTCGTCCGACTCCTCCTTAGGATGTACTCCTCCGACGTCTAACTGTAGGAGTGAAGATACCGATCGTCGTCGGATTCCCAGGGCGACGCTGCTCCTAGGATCATGTTGAACTGAGCGTCCACTTTTCGCCAACGCTTGTCCTCGCGATAGGTGGCTCGCTCCGCCCTCCTCTTATCCCTCTCCGCCCTCCTTTGCGCGTAGAACTCGCGCTCGTTGATGATGTCCTGGGGGAAGTGTTGGCGCCACAGCACCATGGCTTCCTCGTCCATCTCGGCGATGCCGAGACGGTGCTCCCGCCTCCGGTTGTCACGATGATCCTCGTCGGTGCTAAGCCGCGGCAGAGGCGCGAGCTCCTGCGCCCGCTCCCGCGACACCTTGGCGAAGTTCAATGTTCTATGAGGCCACCGGAGGCGCCACGCCACTGCATCATACGCGCGGGCGGCCTCGTTGGCGGTATCGAAATTGCCGAGGCCGAGGCGCATCCCACGGAATCGGATGTCGGCGGAGAAGCCGCCGGAGGGGCATGCGCGGACGCCGCAGTATCCCCAATTTTCCCAGCGACGCGGCGGCATGGTGGCACGGCAGCAGCGAGGCAAAAAAGAGCGGGGAGAGAGCGGTGGCGAGGCATAGAGCAGGGAGAGAGCAGTGGCAAGGCACAGAGCGGTGGGAGGGCGTTGGATTTTATAAAGCGCGTCGGATGCCGCGCGCCAAAACTAGCGCACGCCCGACCGCTTTTTTCCCAGGCGCGCGATCCTTTCCTGACGTCTCTGCTATCTCTACTCTCTTCTCTACTGTTATATTTATTTAATATTTAATATTTATCTCTACTTCCTGTACTGTCTACTTTTCTTTCTCTATACTTTTTTTGCAATATAGGCCGTTCGATTTATATCTGACAGATAGGAAGGAAACAAATGGGAATTTTGCAAAAAGATACCCATACCCCTCTCCAGATTTGCAAATAACGCCTTCCCTCGTTCATCCTTTTCTCCCATAAGATAAACTACTCATACAAATGCATCTTGATGCATGCAACGCATGGGCATCTTGCTAGTTCTAAAAACCTTTCCATCATTTGCCACACTACTGGTTGCAGATGAAAAACCTACCCAAGCACAGCGCGATACAGGAGCGACGCACAATTACAAGTTGATATTCTGTTGGACAATGGAGGCTATAACCAATTACTTTTACGGGAACAATAGCACCTAGGAAATTTGAAGGGTATGTATGAACAAAGTTGGAACTGCACATGTACTGCTAATTGATTCAATACACTCATTACCAAACGAGGAGGAGAACGATGGTCGCGATGGCCTTTGTGAGTCATGGTCGGCAACGGGAGTCAGTTCATTGTCCACGACGGTGGTACTTCTACGCTTGGATTCCGCTTCTGGGAAGCAGATCCGAGACCGTGGAAGACGATGCCGGGGAAGAGGCTCCGTGTACGACAACGACGGTGGACCGGCTCCAGTGCGGCGTACGAGGTCGTTGATGAGGCAGATGCGCTGCGGTGGACGAGTGCGCCGATGTAAAGGGGACGAGCACAAAGGCTGCGGTGCCGTGGAGAAGTCTATTTTGTGGTGGGGATAGAAAATGGGGAGTATTCAGGTATACTACTCTGGGTGCCGGGGTGGGGTTGGCTGGGTAGGGTGAACCTGAAGTTACGAAAACAGCCCCCTACCAAGCGTCATCCATAGGTCTGTTCCGAAGGCTATGATGGTAACTTCCCACAGCTTGAATCAGGGTCGTGGGAGATTTTCCCGCCGACCTCAAAATTTTGTGACACTGGACTCCCCGTGTGGCGTGTTGAGTGATTCGGCTAAGCAAATAGCGAGTAGTAGTAGTAAACTCTGCATATTAGGTTTGACCGAAGTCAAACTTCCTAAAGTTTGACCAAGTTTATAGAAAAATAAGAACATTTACCATAACAAATATGTATGATGTGAAAGTACATTCAATAATGAATCTAATGGTATTTATTTGTTATTGTATATGTTAATATTTTTTGTTATAAGTTTTCTGAGAGTTTACAAAAGTTGACTTTGATCAATGCTAATACGCGGAGTACACATTTGTTTTCTTAGTTTGTAGTGAACTAATCATTTGTTGAAATTGTGAAATAAATATATTAGGCTATTGACTTCGAATGTAATGGTCTATACAATTCAATAGTTACAATCATTTTCGAATCCCAAGATGTATACAAGGTCTATAGTACTTCGCAACATGCTCAAACTCACATAATCCCAGTCAAATGAGAATCTAAATGCATTTCATAGTTATTACTTTGTAGGATGCAACAAAAACAACCATAACACTACATCAGCCATTATAGAAGCAACATTTGGACATATCCCAATGTGTGAATGAAACGTGTAGAGAGAGCTTTTGAAGATGGAGCGGATAGGGCGGGAAAGATTGTATGTATGTGGACGAGAGAGTAGGAGACAAACCTAACGAGACAGAGAGAGAGAGAGAGAGAGAGATAGAAAGGGAAAGAGAGAGGAAGAAGTTAGGTCTGTGAGAAAGATGGAGACATGTAATATACGTGAGATGCGTGTGCATCCGGATTCTGTATACGTGGAAGGAGAAGAGATAACATGTTTGATGAGAGAGCTGGAAAAACATGGACGAGAGGGGAAGGATCTCGTGGGTTGAGGGATTGACAATTTTGTGTGGGGAGAGAGGGATTGGTAATTTTGTGCAAGAGAGAGAGAGAGAGAGGGTGGGGGAGGAGTCAGTCAGCCGTCGTCACATCACCCTGCTTCAAAATGACCCCGCATTCTCTAGCGCGGTGTGGTCGCCGTCTTCGATCTGCTCGATGCCCTCTTTGAAGATTGAGGTGTTGTGCATGTTGGGGTGCAAAGAAGCACAAGCGAGAGTGGTCGCCGTATAACCTTGGATGGGGATGAATTGTGTGCTCAGGGGAGTGTGTGTGTGTGTGTGTGTCAGATATTGAGAGAAAAGAAACCTAAGGAGAGAAATGGGTATTCACGAAGAGATTGTGCGGGCCTTGAGGTGGGCAGGGGGCGGGCGAGGGTGTCAAAATGTGTGCGTTGATGCATGTGTTGCATGCGATCATGCGAGGGACGGACAAATCGAGAGAGATGGTTGTTGTGTTACGGATGCTCCTCTCTCTCTCTGTGTGTGTGTCTCTCTGTGCCTCTCTCTCTCTCTCACACACACACACACACAAGTAAACTAGAAGACCGTTCTCTCATGTATACACAACATATCGGCATCTGTCTATGTCTCACTCATGCATGATCATTTGCACATTCACACCTCTCTATGTCTGTATCACACGCACACCGTCTCCACATTGCCCTTCCGCCACAACACACATATGGACACATACACACGTTCTATCTCAGTCACACACACAAAATAAGTATTAAAAAAACTAGGGCGCATATAAAACGTCCAAATCCAAATAAACACGAACTGGAGAAAATTCAAATATATGGAAATATTGCAGCGTCAAGAACTTTCCCAAGAAAAAAAGTTGAGTAATATTCGAGGATTGTTTTCACACACACAAAAAGGTTCGGTGGATGTCCTTCAAGTGCGACACGGTGACGCACCGTTCGATCGACCGAGTGGCCGCGGTTCGCGCGCTTGCACAGGATTCTGTATCATGGCTGTGGTACTAGCTTCAAAAAAAAGTGCTGCCTATGTCTAATGTTTACGTGTACTAGTACGGTTTTCTTTTAAGTTTGACCAACCTAAAATAAAACTAAAGTAAGCTCCCACACGCACACTCATCAATATGCCGCCACCGCCGTTGCGGATGCCGGCGCCCGCCTGCTCCGGCCAACAATTTCTCGCCCATCACCGCCGTGTCGCCGCCATCCCTGTGCCATGAAGCCGAAGGCTCGCCTGCTCACGTCGTCTGCAGTCCCTCCTCGACATGCCGCCGCGCTGCCAAGCACGCGAGCAGCTGGTGGAGCCGCGTCTATGCACGCAGCGTACAAAGAGGAGGACTAGCGCGTGCTCCAGCACGCCGGCGAGGAGGAACTAGCGTGTCATTGTCGTCTCCGCCCGCACGGAGGAGGCACGCATGGTGGCTATCGCGGCGGAAGCCGATCGCGCGCGTTGATCCCGCAATCTGGGTGCGGATGCGGAATCTACCTTCGAGACCTTGAATGCCACATGGATCCTGCAATCTGAAGGAGCAATTTGGGTACTCATGTGAGCCGTTTGATGCAACATGGATGGCTAGAAGGGCTTCTTCCACCTCTTCTGCCTTCTTCTTCGTTCACTCCGTCGAACTTCTTTCACAAATTGACTAAGTACAGTAGGAACACGAAGATACGAGCAGTAGTACCAAGAAGAACAGTAGTAAGACATAGTACTAGTACTAGTGTACGTACTAAAGAGTTCAAATAACGAGAAAGAATATAAACATAGTTCTGCTGGGGTCTCGGCACAACACACCCTTTAAAATAAACTAAGCAACTAGTCCGCTTGACACTGCAGTAGAACCAACATGAGCGATGGCACTGCCACCTACCCGGAGTCCGAGTCCACATCCTCTACTTCGTCCTCGTCCCTCTGCCTCTTCCTCTTCGCCGATGCTTCTTTGCTTGAACCGGACACTTGGCTCTGCTTCTTCATCCAATCCTTGTAGATATTTAAACAAAGGTAGACATCCATTGTTGCGTACAGGATGTGATCTTCATCTAATGTCGTCGACTCCCATGCATGATGAAACTCGTGATGAGGTTTCTTCAGTTTAGCGTACGAAGGATCAATCATGGCTGCTGCCAGGGTCAGCATTGAAGGTTGAGAGGAGGACACCAGGCTTGACTTCTAGAGATCGAAGGGCTGGCCTACAACAAGACCTATCCGATGCAGGACATCCATGTCATTCTTAAAGCCTACAGTAACGAATTTCACTCTTTTGTCCTTGAGGAAGTTCTTAAAACGTCGGCATGGCATATGTGGTAGACCAAGCAAACGTTATGTACGCAAACCTGCATCACGGCGGGCTTCTTCCTCTCGTCGTCCTCTAGATCCTTCTCTCGTCCCAGGAATGTGGTGTACTCAACATCTAGCTCGGCGACCCAATCATCCGTTGAACTGTTGAACATGCGTAGGAAGCGAGCAAGCGATGCTTTCACCGTCGCGGATCCACGTGTGTAGATGATGATGAACTGATTGCTGGTGATGGCAACCTGGTACTCAGTGGCGACCATGGAGATTTGGGAGGCCATGGATTTTGGAGGAGGGTTAGGAGAAGTTGAACTGTTGTACCCCGCAAAAACTGGGAGCGAACTAATGTGAAAGGACGGGACGACTGGTAGCGAACTGTTGTGAGGTAGAAGACAGGGACGAGTAGGGCGTGCGAACGGCGTGGGGTTGCTGGCTCGCCCGGTGGATAAACGGCAGCAAGCCCCAAAGAGTTCTCGAGAACTATGCAGGACCCACTAGATGTCATGTCTACTAGACCCATATCGTAGGCCTGACGGTATAGCTTCTGCCTGTTCGCACGCCATGCCGGCGCGTGGATTTAACTTCACTTAATTCTGTCAACCGTCACGCCTCCCATGATCTTCGCCTCCCTCGCGCGGTCGCGCCCTTTGAGACTTCGACCGGCTATAAATGAGCATTTTTTGCCTACTCCGCTTGCATGATACTCCCTCTACTCCCGTCAACCGTTTGCAAAGTGTTTGACCAAATTTATACTTTTTTTTGAACACCACCTTATATTAATTAAACAGCCACACCAGTACACTCATTCGATACAATATTCACCACACAGGGCGGCACGTTATTTACAAGAATACCATCTAATCTATTGTCAAAGCTATACTTAGCGATTAAGTGTGCCACCTTATTGGCCGAACGGCTAATCTTTGATAATTGAAGATTGTTGATCAACTTTGAGATGTTCAACGCTTTCATCTTCAGGTCATGCATAGCAGACCTGTCATAGTCCCCTGATGCAAGAGACACTACCACAAAAGCGCAATCAGTCTCTAAAATTACAGGATTATGAAGAGAAACACCTATGTAGAGACCGGCAGTGCAAGCCCTAAGCTCCGCTTCCTCCACGCTTTGACAGGCATCAATGAAATCCCACGACCAAATTTATACTAAAAATTTCAATATCTACAATACTGATTATAATGAGTATAAGAACTACGTTTTATAATGAGTGTAAAAATATTGATTTGACATTGTGAATGTTGACGTTGTGAATGCTGATTATAATGAGTACTACATTTTTCTATAAGTAGAGGTACATTGACTTCAGACAAAACTTAAATGCACAATGCAGACTAGTTCCTCCGTCCAGGTGTGTGCCATGTCCTATCTTGTCATCACAACAAGGGTAGCTATTAGAGTACCATTACCTCCCTTCTAGTTTAAAGGGCTCTATTCAAAAATTTCACCTACTCTTAGCAAGATAGTAGAGGTGGTGGAATAGTTTTTGAAGTCTGCAAAAGTACTCAACTAATGCTGTCGTTCTTCACAAAAAAATGTGTTTACCAATGCATGCATGAACACTAGTTACTCCAACCCCCCTCTCTTCTTTAATTCTTTGCCACATCAGCATGTTTGCTATTCCCGTGTGCATGATACCAGCTAAGATACCACCATTATGGCTAGCCTTAATCATCGCATGCAATAATTTAGTGCACCTTGAAATATGAACATGTCTGGGGCGTGTATGTTTTTAATGACTTGAGACTATACCTAGACCGGCATGCAAGATGACTTATTATGCACCGTTCCCCATGCATGCCAAACTCTCCTTCTCCCTCCGGCGGTCCCATCACTCCACCCCGTGTGAAAAAATCTGCATGCATGACTCTCCTCCCCCCACACTCGTCCAATCCATTGTGACCAGCAATATTTCCACCCCTTCGCTCCCCCGTAATTTACTCCAACAAATATGCCCACGTAGCTTTTACTTAACTTCAACTGCATTGGGTCACTGACATATGGGCCCAACAAGGGACTGGCCCACATGTCAGTGACGCAACTGGACCTGCAGTTTAGTCAGTGCAGCTCAGTCCATATCTTATGTAGGTGTGTCATTGCTCGCTATAAATACTGCGCCTCCCATGACATCGCGATCTCCTCCCCCTCACGTTCACGGTCATCGCTATCTCCTCCCCCTCCCTCTCACGTCGACCACCATGGCATCGCCCCTCCCAAGCCCTAGGAGCCCCTTGCTGCACCGCGCGGACGGTCACGCGTCGCCGTTCTATTCCTCGCCGCCACTAGTCGAGGAGGACGCGTCAGTGTTCCGCTCCTCGCCGCTACGCGACGCGTCGCCGTTCCATTCCTTGCTACCACTAGTCGAGGAGGACGCGTCGGTGTTCCGCTCCTCGCCGCGACGTGACGCGTCGCCGTTCCGTTCCTTGCCGCCACTAGTTGAGGAGTAGGCCTCGGTGTTACGCTCCTCGCCGCGACGCGTCGAGGTCGACGCGTCGGTGTTCCCAATCTCACCAGCACGCGCGTCAGAGGACGCGTCGGCTCCCCACTACGAGGAGAATGCTGCACTGCCCGCCGAGCCCCCCAGCCTTGAGGAGCTTTGGAAAGAAATGGATGTCTCCTTGTGGGAGGCTTTGCCTCCAGCAGAGCGTGCCAAAATAGAGGCGGAGAAGAAGGCCGAGGAAGAGAAGCGCACCACGCAACAAGCTGCATGGGAGGCCTATGTCGCGTCGGAGAGAGTCAGGCAATTGGATCTTTGGAAGAAGGCTCGTGCGAGGGCCGTGAGGGTGGCAAAGGACGCCCGTGCCGACGCCCTGAGTGTAGTCGGGCCCAAGCGTCTCACCTACGCTTGGCGGTATGTGGACCGGGTGCACGCTTCCAGCCAGGAGGAGTACCTGTTGGCGCCGGATCACCACACCGGTGAGATCGCGCTCGCCCGTCGGCAAGCCGCCAATCAGCACCTCGCGAGTTGCGACGCTGAGGAAGAGGCGTTGTGTCGGCGTGCTGGGAAACGGCCGCGCACCAAGGCACTCGTGGCGCGCTGCAAGCGCTCCTGCGAGCGCCGTGGCTTTTAGGAGGAGTATAATTTTTGTTTCGTAAGGCGATCTCATTAGTTTTGGGACGCAAATGATAAATCCCGAACGTTCAGGAATTTTTAGCGTCCTTAATTAAGTATGTAAAAGGGAAAGTTTGGAAACGTTGTATATTATTACGCATTTTGCAAGTACGTGCATATAGCACAAACTTTACTATATACTATCAAACTACACGTCTCTCTCGATACATGCTTGCAGACTGTGCTACTCCCACCGTCCAGGTCAATAAGTCATCTTTGGTTGTGCACTGTGACCAAGAAGGAGGGAAGACTTGTACACCTAGACGGACGGAGTACTACTATTAGTTATGTACATGCAAATGCACGTTTTAACATTAGAATGCGGTTTTTGTAAAAGTAGAAAAACAGCACTAGTCAAGCTTGTGAAATGATTCAATGCAAAACAAATGCAAGAATGCTCGTTTGATTGTTTACTTTTAGCTTCCTTCTCTGTGGTTATTTCTCTATCTTACTTTGTACGGAGTATCTCACTGGTTGGAAAGGCATGCAAATTCCCAAACCGCTTCCTACACCCTGTATCGAATTTTTTGCCTAACAAGTTGTGTCGTGCAATTGGAATTCCAACTTGAGTACTACTACTAGTAGGAGTACTAGGGGCCAGTTCTTTTAGGCTTCTAGATTAGTAATCCCGTAACTACTATCTCCGTCCTGGTTTATTGGTCCCCATTGTAATCTGTGTCAAATTTAGATCATAAATTTAACTAATGAAATGTTAGTGCATGTCACATGCACTACTCCATCCGCCTAGGTGAGTAAGTCATCTTAGAGCATGGTTAATAAGAAAGCCTGCTGCCGGCTATATATGTACGCCATGTCACTTGTCTTCGTAATAGCCTGCTAGTATAGTAGACTGACTGTAAACTAGCTATCAATACTTAATGCGTGCATGTGAAAGGAGGGAAGGAGACGCATGCTGATTGGCGGGAATGAACAAAGCGCTAGCTCACCCGGCTGCATGCAGGCTGCATGCGGTTTGGATTTCTTGTTTCCAGCGCTGTAGCCGGCGATAACTAAAGCGCCCGCTTGCTTCTTTTCTCTTCCTTCTCTCTCTTCCAGCTATGATTTTGATGACGTGGAAGTTCTTATAGCCTGCTGACTGGATACTATTGTACTTGCCCTTTGGATGTGCACCGTGACCAAGGAGGAGGGGAAAACGAGAAATTTTAATGTTTATTTGCTAATTAATAGTACTGCATGCAATGAACTAACCACTTGATGTCGTGTTTGATATCTCAAGTCATTAAAAGCATGCACACTCTTTATCTCTTATTGGTTGATATGTCAAGAAACAAGAAACGAGGTAGAAGTTAATGCACCGCGCCTAAGTGTTTTGGGATTATTTGGTTTTCGTAAGATGACTTACACACCTAGACGGAGGGAGTAACATTTTATCAGTTAAATCTTTGGTCAAAATTTAGCACAAATTACAATGGTGAGGAATAAACCAGGACTGAGTAGTAGTTTAGAAGCCCAAATAAATGAGTGAGGCGCCTTATTGTTACTCTCCACTGTGACTAGTCTTGTGGGAAAAGCCGGGGAAGCCGCCAAAAGAACTGGCCCTAGGAATAGTAGCTAGGGATCGAGTGTGCGAGATGAACCGGAGAAAGTAAATGCAGAGAGATGAAATGCAAAAAAGACGGAGGGATGTGATGGTTGCTTGTACGTTTATTTTACCAGGCCACTTATTACTGGGAATGGTTGGGTTTTGTGATATGACGGCTTTACTGCCGCGCCACAAGCGGGGTGAGAGGTGAGACTCCCGTGCAGCACCGCCCTCTACACTTGTACTAACCTTGAACTAACTCTAACCAAAGAGGTGTTTGGATGGCAGGGTTAGATGGAGCACGGATACGGCGAGGCGCCTTCACGGGCAGTGTGAGAGGGAGGGAGGGAGAGGACGAGAAGCTTCGAGGAAGTGGGGAAGGATATGCTGCAGGAAGAGCGAGAGAAAAATGTGGTTTTTAATGGCCCCGAGAAGAACTAACCCGAATAAGCACCTCTTGGGTAGGTTAGATTTTTTGGATGAGTTAGATGCATCTAACCCAAACTAACCCTCCTATTTGGATACTTTTGGGTTAGTTGAGTCCAAACTAACCCAAACTAACTCTAACCCATGGATCCAAACAAGGCCTACATTGGTAGTGGTTTATTAGTCCCCCATTGTATTTGACTGAAGATTTAACTGACAAAATGTTAGTGCATGTCAACAAAAATGATATCGTTGGATTCGTATTTGAACATAGTTTTGAATGATATAATTTTAGGTGACATGCATCAGCATTTATTGTACTATATATAATGTTAGTTCAATTTTTGGTTGTACTAATCTATAGTAGTAAGGTGCCCGTGCGTTGCACCGAAGAGTGAAATGCATTGATCGGGGAGTTGTTTATTTTGACAAAGGATGTGGAGGTCATCTCATGTGTAACGGGTATCGATAGGTTTCTTCGGATATTATTTCATCTCTAGAGCTCACAAACATCCGGGTGAAATAGATAAAAAGGTATCTTTTGCAAACAAAAGCGTTCAACTGCTCAACCTGCATCCAAAACTTGTGAAGAAATAACACTTGTTGTTCTTTGCAAGAAATGATCTTTAAGAATTAGTTTTTTGAGTATCGATTGTTATACATGTTGGCTACAGATGACATGGCACTTTCTTATAGTCAACAGTTGGCTATACTACTAAGTGAAAGTGCTAGTTATCGACTAGAGGGGGGGTGAATAGGCGATTTTTATCAAAGTCTTCAAAACGTGGGAGTTTCGAAGACAAACAATAGAAATGACCTAATTGATATGCAGCGGAAGATAAACTACAACAAGCAAGCCATAGTCAAGTATGCAATAGTGTTAACGTACGAAGACTAATAGCAGCTAGGTAGTAGGATCAGGATGGAAGATAGTATGAAGCCAATCAACAGTAGTAGTAAAACAATGAAGTCAAACGGATAAGACAGATAAGCAATGACTTCACGAAGACAAACTCAAAGTAAAGGAGGGAAGAGATAGAACCAGTCACTTGTTCAAGACACAGGATTTGTTGGACCAGTTCTAGTTGTTGTGAAAACTGTACGTCTGGTTAGGGAGGCTGAGATTCAACTCAGAAGACCGTGTCTTCACCTTATTCCCCTTGAGCTAAGGACACCCAGTCCTCGCCTAATCACTCTGGTAAGTCTTCAAGGTAGACTTCCAAACCTTCACAGACTCCGTTCACCCGGCAATCCACAATGACTCTTGGATGCTCAGAACGAGACGCCTAACCGGCTGGAGGATACACAGTCCTCAAGTGTAATAAGTCTTGAGGTCACATAGACAGAAAGACTTAAGTGATGCCTAACACTCTTTGGCTCTGGGTGTTTGGGCTTTGTCCTCGCAAGGATTTCTCTCTCTCAAATGCTTCGAGGTGGGTTGCTCTCAAACGACAAAAGCCGTATACTAACTCTGAGCAGCCACCAATTTATGGTGTAGGGGGTGGGCTATTTATAGCCACTAGGCAACCCGACCTGATTTGTCCAAAATGACCCTGGGTCACTAAGGAACTGACACGTGTTCCAACGGTCAGATTTCAAACACACACGGCAACTTTACTTGGGCTACAAGCAAAGCTGACTCATCCAACTCTAGATAAGATTTGCTCTCATTGTCTTCGCTCGAAGACATAGGATTTGGGTTGAGCATCACTTCAGTCACTCTGACTTAGTTCACTTGGACCCCACTTAACAGTACGGTGGTTCGTATGACTCAACAAAGAAGAAAAGGAAACAACGAAACCACACAGTCTTCGCGCTCCAAAGTCTTCGCGCAAAGTCTTCAATATGAATATCTTCTCATACCACCATTGTCTTTAATGTCTTCATACATTTTTAGGGGTCATCTCCGGTAGATAAACCGAATCATTGAGGGACACTACCTGTGTTATCCTGCAATTCTCACAAACGCATTAGTCCCTCAACCAACTTTGTCGTCAATACTCAAAAACCAACTAGGGGTGGCACTAGATGCACTTACAATCTCCCCCTTTTTGGTGATTGATGACAAACTGGTTGAAGTTTTCAACGGGGATAAAGTATGTGAAATTGTAAAGGATAGGAATTGTCTTCATAAGTAGCAAGGGCTCCCCCTGAAAGATGTGCATATAAGTAATTTTGCTTTTGGAATGCAAATGCACATGGCAGGTTGTACTTGTGGAGATCCACTTTAACTTATGAAGATAATTCATCATGCATGAAATGATATAGCATATAGGATGACATGCATAATGAAAAATGGACGTCTACAGGATGATCTAAGTGCGGAAGTTATCATCGCACATGCAGAATTCAAGTAAGTAGCAGACGACCATCAAGTTTAGGTGTTACAACTCAGAGAACCAAATGTTTCAAAATGCAAGAGTTGTAAGCACGAGGCAAAATATAATGCAACAGCCCATATGAACCCGCTTGAAGACTATCAACTCATATGCTTCTCCCTCTTTTGTCAGTGATGACCAAAAAGGTTTGAAGACATAGAGCATCTACTCGTCCTCATGAGGAGTAGTTGAAGCAGCAGGGTTGTCGTCGTTGGGTGGCGGTGCAGATGAACTTGGTGCAGTGTCGATGCGCGCAGTGGTAGTAGGAGGTGGTGAAGTAGCATCATCTTCATCATCGATCACTCTGGCATTGACCGTTGCCGCGGAGGAAGAATATTCAGAGTCTTCAAGAGATGGAGTTCTTCGTAGGACAGCATTCCGTGGAGGAGTGGAGTCAAACTGAAATCTTTCGTTGAAGCCATCGTCTTGAAGATCTGCTTCAGCACTAAGCAGGGTCAGGCTCTTCCATGATCGCCGACAAGTTTCATGAGCAACAAAGGCATTCTTGGTGGCAAGGTTGCGAATGCGATTGACATCCACCAAGAGGCTTTGCATCTGTCTCTTGAGCCAAAAGTGATGTTTATCTTGTTTCTGATGAAGGGCCACAAGAAGTTCTCGGTCATTGAGATCGCGAGAACGCTTCCGAGGCCTTTGGGCAATGGTGCTTTCAGTGGCTTCAGTAGGTGCTCGATGAGGCAGACGAGTATTTCCAGCCAATGGATAGATTCGTGTTGCTGCATGAACAGCTTCAATGGGTTGAGTGAAGCTTTGGTGCTCGGCATTCTGAAGACAAACAGGCTTCTTGGCAGGGTCAGGGTATATAGCTTCAACTGACATATCAACTTCTGGTAGGAATATCACATGATTGCGAGCAGATGGTTGATAGTTGACAGATGAGTGTCGCTTTATGAGGTGCATGACCCATGGAGCATAAAACTTCAGACCAAATAGATCAGAGCTGGAGGCAGCAAGTTGTCTGATGAAGAAATCTTGTGCATTGAAGCTAATGCCATTGAAAATGTAGAAGACCAAAGTCTTCATAGCTCCTTCAAGCTTTGCCGCTGATGAATGTCCTTTGATAGGCCATAGAGTCCGTCTGATGATGTGATATATGGTGCGTGGCAGATACTCAAGGTCTTCAACAAAGAACTCTGTTGGATATTCAGCATCACGTGGCAAAGGCTTCATCATGCTCAGCATCTGACTCATATTAGGTTCAGGCCTATGAAAGATGCTTTCCAGAGCATTGTGGTGATTTTGGCAACCAGGTTCATAGAGTTCTCCGGGAGTGGACAGGCCTGTAAGCTCGATGATATCCATAGCTTTGGCTTCATGATGAACGTTTCCGGTCATCCACTCGAGAACCCATGTCTTCGTATCTCTGTTGTAGCCACGAATGTGCAGGGTAGCATAGAACTGAAGCAATAGCTCTTCATTCCAGTGTTCTTTATCTGTGACAAAACTGAGCAGCCCAGCATCTTGAAAGCAGTCAAGTGCTTCTTCTAAGCAGGGCAGGCCAGTAATGGCTTCAGCGTCGAGGCGCATATGAGGGAAGATGCGCCCTTGATCATACAGAACACAGGAGTAATAGCTTTGTTGCTGATGACTCCACCACCGATCTGATGCAATTCTTGGCTTCGTGTAGGGGTTCTTCGAGCTATCAAAGAATGTGTTGTGGCTCTTGAAGCCATTTGCATTAAAGGACCCAACAGCAGTGGTAGCACCAGGAAATCTTGGCAGTCTTGGCTTGGGCTTCTGGACCTGAGGCCTATGCTCAATGTGATAGTCAAATTGAGGACCAGAGACATTAGGCGGAGGGACCAGAACGGGCCATTTGACTGTTGTTAGCTCGCCATGGTTATATGCTTGCTCAATTGTATAGGGTCTTGGGGCTGGAACAGGAGCAGTGGCAGCAGCTGAGGCTTCAGGCTGCACAACAGGTGCTTCAGGAGCAGTTGCCTCACTAGCTTCAGGTGCAGTGGCCGCATTAGCTTTAGGCACACTGGTTGGTGCAAGCTCCACATTAGCTTCAGCCATGACAACGTCATCGGCTTCACTTGCGTTGGTTGTGGCAGCTTCAGGATTTTCAACGTCCACTTGAGGAGCTGGAGGGTCAGGCATAGACACGTTCACCTCATGAACTGTTTCTTCAGGCATGGGGGGAGTAGAGACATGTTCTTCTTGACATTCTTCATCGGCTGATGCAGCCGGATTGTCTTCAGTAGCTGGTGCTTCAGACGCAGAGACAATCACAGCAGGAGTGGCTTCTGAAAACACTTGACGTGCAACAGGTTGATGATGCACTTCTCCTTCTGGAACGCTTGGAAGAGGAGCTTGAGGCCTTGGTCCTTTGCGAAGCCTTTGGAGTACAGGCGACGCTTTTGGAGATGGAGTGGGCAGGCCCTCATCCTCTTCAGCTTGTACGAATGGTGTGATTTGTTGTTGTTGGGGAGTGCTGGGGGAGTCTTGGTCTTGCGGGCGATCAACCCATGAATCATTCTGAGCGATTGGCGTCAGAGGACGACCAATGCTGATGAGTTTGTTGTTTGTATGAATAGGCGATGATACCACATTGTATTCGATCTGAGGAAGAACTTCATCATCTTCAACATTGTCATGATGACCAATGTCTTCAGCGGCGGTGGGATCGACGGCTGGTATATCTTCAGCTTCAGGAGCCTCTGTGGAAGCAGGCTCATGAACAGTCATGTGAAGTTCTTGGGATGCAGATGCAGGATGAATCACTGAGATGGGTTCAACAAAAAGGGGCTCTGTGGGAGCAGCCCTATTCTTCTTGGTCTTGCGCTTCTTCTTGGAGGGAGCGGTATCAGAGGCTTCAGTATTCTTCCTCTTTCTGGCTTCAGCCTCGGCAGCCCTCGTCTTCTTCTGTTCTGAAGCGGTTGTGGTGACCTTTGGCTTCGAGCCAGTCATGCTACTTGGGAAGATAATGCGAGGAGCTTCTTGGCTTGAAGGCGCAGGCTGATCAGCAGGAAGCTTCTTCTTTTTCTTTGCTGCCATCCTGGGGTCAATGCCAGGACGGCCAAGTGACTTGCGCTTCTCAGCCTTATTGTAGGCAAGCACACACTTATCAGCCAAACTCTTCATGTGCTCACGAGAGCCTTGAGCTTCTTGGCGCTTCTTCAGAAAAGCTTCTTTAAGTTCATGCAGCATGACTTTGAAGTTTCGGACGTCTTGAACACTTAGCTTGGCCACATGCTTCTTGAATTGAGCCTTCTCATAATCAATCTTGTTCTTGAGCTCAACGATTCGCTGAGCGAGAGCTAGCTCAGAAGCAATGGCACCATTGAAGGCGACACTGAGGCCAATGGGAAGCTGTAAATCTTCAAAGCTGACATTGGGGGTGTCGAACCACTCATCAATGAAATTGTGGATGATGGCCACATCAAAGAGAGGCAAGTTGCTGAAGATTTCTGCTTCTTCCTTGCTCTTTATCAGCTGCTCAAGAGCATCATCCGCAAGATCTTCATCACTTGATAGATCAATGGGTTCTTCACGCAGAATAGCAGCAGGAGTCAGAGGTTGATCAGTACGCCTGACAAGTTGCTTTTTCTTCTCCGTCCTTTTGGAGATACGGGATTGATCTTCAGACTGCACACTGGCTTCAGGAGGTGCAGTGGCCAATGGCTTCACACGAGAAGCTTTTGGAGGTGCGGCTGATGATGAAGCCTTAATCTTCTTTGGCTTCTTCAGCGTTGGAGTAGGAGCTGGGGCTTCATCAGAATCAGCATCATTGTTGGAATGATCCACTTTGGCACCCTGGACCAAGACGTAGGAGAGGATACCATCAAGGTTTGCAAAGGGACCAATTCTATTCTCTTCAGCTTCACGTGTCCCATCCTCACGGGGAGCAGAGGGACCAGGATTGAAGTCTAATCCCCATGACTTCTTGTTTTCCTTTGCTGAAGACATAGCAAACTGGAAGTTGCGCTTGAAGAGATTGTCGTCGCGACACCAGAGCAATGATGATGGGTCGGCTTCTTCAGGCTGTGGTCCATGGACCATGCAAGGATAGAATTTTTGCGCAATGGCTTCAGCTTTGTTCTTGGGTTGAAGACCTCGGTAGAGAATATCGCCCCAAGGACTCTTGATTGCATACTTCTCTGCATACTCCTGGGTGACGAACTTGTACTTGTACCACTGTTCAGCCCAATAGCGTCGAATCCATTGGATTCGAGTCTTGCGCTGATTGTAATCTTCTTCAGGATCTGTTTTATATATATCTGCCAGATCATCAGGCAGATCCCTAGAAGTTCCCCCACGATGCTGTCTGCCACCCTTCCTGACAGATTTCTCTGCGGCCATGAACTTCAAACTGAACGGTTTCAATATGCTCAAAGGCTTCAGAGATTTACGCTTGCTGGTCAAGCTGGAGCTGGCTTTAGGGGAATTGATATGATGTTGTAAGTATTCTGCAAACGAATGCAGACTATGAGAACCTAGGGATTCTCCCACGGACATGTACTTGTGACAGCATTAGAGATGCGAGGGAAGGGGAAGAGGTCATATGCATTCTCAGAAGATTTTGAAGATAAATCAGTTTGAAGACATTGACCTCGTGATGCAAAGACATTCACTTATATAGGTGAGTTGGTTCCGGATTTGTACCAATCCGTGAATGAGTACAAGTGATGAATCAAACTAGACAGGCAATCTAAGTGAATTGACTCGGTAGTATGAGATGCAGACAGAATAGATCTAACATTGAATAGGCAGAAACTACTTTTGGTAAACAGGATGAATCTTGAAGATCAAAAAGGTGGTAAAAATAGAGTTATAATTACCGCACGAAGAACTGCTAGATGGGAAGAATAGGAGACCGAGCAGTTCAGTCCACCGTGCCCTCACTTGGCGACGAAGGACACCTACGGCGATGGCGGAGAGGACGATGTCCGCGGTCGGCATGAGGACGGCGTCGGAGAAGTTGCGGCAGCTAAGCGCTTCGTCGCCGGCGTCGTCGCGAGCTAGCGGTGGCGCTAGGGTTTTGACGGAGGTGGAGAGGTGGAAGAATGATTTCTTTACCGTAGGGGACACATATTTATAAGTAGGTGTGCAGCACAGCGCAATTACGCAGGTGCCCCTGTCTGTTCACATCCGTGGGGTACGTGGCAAGCATGCAACACATTTAGAATTGTCCCACGTTCCCATGCCCGCCAAGTATGTCGGATGTTCGTTCCGGCTTCTCCGCATATCGACAATAAAGATGATTCATTTAAATAGGACTTGATGTTTGTCTCTGCGTCTTCTGCTGACTAGGACGCAGAGAAGACATTCGACAGTTTCAATAGAATGCATATGATTTGGACAAATAGAGTTTGAGATAGGAAGCATAGAGAGGTTAGGGTCCAATCACATTCACTTAGTTCAAAAGATTCAACTTGAAGACATAGCTATAAGTGAATGTTGTAGAGGACAGAACACTAGTATATATATGCAATCAAATCATCATAGCGCAGAAAATCATGAAGATAAATTGAAACTAAAGACAAACCAAATGCGAAGTCTTTGTAATATAACGCCATGAGTGCAACACTTCAAACAGAGAAAGTTGGTGGTGGCTTTACCCACCATATAGGAAGTATTAGACCCAGACACGGTGCACAATTATCGTGGCGCTCCGAAGTCAAATTCCATGTTAATATATTCACACTTAGAGTGTAAGTCTTCATTGATTGAAGATATACTTACTTTGTGTGTTGCACATCTAAGTCATCAACATGCATAAGTGTTAGGATGTGTGCCTGATCACAGGACATTCTAGGATTCCAAGATATTTATCTCACACCGTAACTTGCAAAAACTTTTCTCATCCAAGGGCTTTGTGAAGATATCTGCCAGTTGCTCTTCAGTGTTGACATGCATGATATCTATATCTTTCTTCATAACATGATCTGTGAGAAAGTGATGGCGTATTTCAATGTGCTTTGTCTTCGAGTGCTGAACTGGATTGTTGGCGATCTTGATGGCACTTTCGTTGTCGCAGAAGAGACGTACTTGTTTCAGATCGATGCCATAGTCCTTGAGAGTTTGCTTCATCCACAGAAGCTGAGCACAACAAGATCCAGCAGCAATGTATTCAGATTCAGCAGTTGAGAGTGACACACAGTTCGGCTTCTTTGAAGACCAACAGACAAGTGATCGACCAAGAAAATGACATGTGCTTGATGTAGACTTGCGATCCACCTTGTCACCAGCATAATAAGCATCCGAGAATCCAACTAGATCAAACCTTGAGCCCTTTGGATACCATAATTCGAGTGTCGGGGTGTAAGCCAAATATCTAAGAATTCACTTCACAGCTAAGTGATGTGATTCCTTTGGTGCCGCTTGGAATCGAGCACACATGCAAACACTAAGCATAATATCTGGCCTAGATGCACATAGGTAAAGTAAGGAACCAATCATGGAGTGGTATACCTTTTGATCAAACTCTTTACCATTGTCGTCGGGGCCAAGATGGTGTTTGGCTGGCATTGGCGTCGTGTAACCTTTGCAATCTTGCATGCCGAACTTCTTCAGGCAATCTTTGAGATATTTTTCTTGAGATAGAAGATGCCATTTCTTTGCTGATGGATTTGAAGACCAAGGAAGAACTTCAGCTCACCCATCATGGACATTTGATATTGCTCTTGCATCATGTACCCAAACTCATCACTGTACTTCTGATTGGTGCAGCCGAAGATTATGTCATCCACATATATTTGGCACACAAACAGTTCACCATCATATGTCTTCGTGAAGAGTGTGGGATCGAGGGATCCAGGTTTGAAACCTTTGCTCTTCAGGAAGTCTTTGATTGTATCATACGAAGCGCGAGGAGCTTGTTTGAGGCCATACAGTGCTTTGTTAAGTTTGTACACCATATCAGGATGTTTTGGATCTTCAAAGCCAGGTGGTTGAGCAACATACACTTCTTCTTCAATCTTTCCGTTTAGAAATGCACTGTTCACATCCATTTGGTATAGCAAGATGTTATGATGATTTGCATAGGCTAGCAATATGCGAATAGCTTCAAGCCTAGCAATAGGAGCAAATGTTTCATCGAAGTCAATTCCTTCAACCTGAGTATATCCTTGAGCCACAAGACGTGCTTTGTTTCTGACAACTTGACCATGCTCATCTTGCTTGTTTCGATATATCCACTTTGTTCCAATAATGTTATGCTTGCGAGGGTCTGGGCGCTTGACCAGTTCCCAAACATTATTCAACTTGAATTGTTGAAGTTCTTCTTGCATGGCTTGAATCCATTCAGGTTCCATAAAAGCTTCAGCAACTTTCTTGGGTTCTGATATTGACAAAAATGAAAAGTGCCCACAGAAGTTTGCTAACTGTGTTTCTCTTGAGCGAGTAAGCGGACCAGGCGCATTGATGATATCAATTATCTTCTCGATTTGTACTTCATTTGCAACACGTGGATGAACTGGACGAAGCCCTTGCTCATGCTGAACATTGTCATCATTGGAAGGATTGTCTTTGGTCTGAGCAGTGTCTTCAGGTTGATTTGGTGCAGAAATGATAAGTTCCTCTACAGGTTGAGCTTCAGAAGGCATGATTTCACCAGTTCCCATCAGCTTGATAGATTCACAGGAAGGAGCTTCATCAAGTGTGCTTGGCAGGAGCTCTCGTTGTGAACCATTGGTTTCATCAAATCGTACATCCACTGTTTCAACAATTTTGTAGTGGAAGAGGTTGAAGACTCTGTAAGAGTGTGAATCCTTTCCATAGCCAAGCATGAAGCCTTCGTGAGCTTTGGGTTCAAATTTTGACTTGTGATGGGGATCCTTGATCCAGCACCTAGCACCAAAGACTCTGAAGTAGCTGACATTTGGCTTCTTGCCAGTAATGAGCTCATAGGATCTTTTGCCCAGAAGCTTATGGATGTAGACACGGTTGATGATGTGACAGGCTGTATCAATGGCTTCATGTCAGGACCCCGACTCAATGCCACATCGATCTAGCATGTAACACCTCATATCACTTTGCGGCCTCACGCACGGTATTCCCACGGGTGCCGCCTTACCTTTGCCCGGGACCGTTTGCGCCTTTTGGCACACGTATATGACAGTGTCGCTAGCATCCATATGATAAGGAGTCCGGGCTGGCATGGCTAGTCGTAAACCCAAAGCGGCACAGACTTACAGGGATAGGCATCCATGACCCAGCATAGAACGTGTCGGTCATCAGCGAGTGAATCCAGGCTGTAGCACTGGGCTAGCAGGACTCCGGTGAACCGGGCTGTAGCGGGCTAACAGGACTCCGGTATTCACCGCGTGACATTTCCCCGAAGGGACAGACACAGGAACGAAGTAGGACACATGCCGGCCAGCCTAAGTGTCCCGGAGCAGTAGCAAGCTACCATGGCTCGGTGGAAACACTAGGAGACATTTCCCGGTAAGAGAGGCTACCAAGGATAAACAACTAGGTTGTCAGATCCCACACATACCAAGCATTTCAATAACATACACACAATATGCTCGATATGTGCAAATACAACATGGCATCACAACATGACTCTACAACTCAAGTATTTTAATCAATAGGCTCCGAGGAGCGAGATATTACAAACATGGGTCTCATGACCCAACAATCAGAGCATACAAGTCAAAGCACAAGCGGAAGCTATCATGTCTGGGTACAGACATCTATAAATGAAAAAGGCTGAGAAGCCTGACTATCGATCAGATCCTGCCGAGGGCACAAGATCGTAGCTGAGGTATCAAGCTAAACGTCGAAGTCCAAGCGGAACTACTAATGAGACTGAAGTCTCTCTGCAAAACATAAAATATGCAAACGTGAGTACAAATGTACCCAGCAAGACTTACATCAGAACTAACTACATATGCATCATTATCAACAAAGGGGATGGTGGGGTTTAACTGCAGCAAGCCAGCTTTGACTCGGTGGCTATCCTAAACTACGACTGCAAGCGACTCTTTGAGGTGGCGCACACGAGTCCACATATTCACCATATCAATACACCACTATGGATCCGCTCCCGTCTCCCTACGAGAACGCCATCCATAGCACTCACGCTTATCTTGCGTATTTTAGAGTATCCACTTTCACTTGTCTATGAACTGATATAAGCAACCCAGAAGTCCTTTTCCGCGGACACGGCTATTCGAATAGATGATATTAACCCTGCAGGGGTGTACTTCTTCATACATGTTTCCACCACTTAGCGTCTGCACATGACATGTGCTCGGCAGACTTCAAGCGAAAGCCGACGTGGGTGTAGACCACGACCTACCTAAACACTCAAGTCTCTAGTCCAGGTTTATCGCCTATTCGGGTTCCATCCATGAGGAGATCCGGCCGGAGTTTCGCTCACAGCCCCAAACGATGTGAACAGGGTTCCGTGACACCAAACGGGCGCCCGGTTTACCCGGCCACGTGCCTACCGCATCACAGCCCACCCCTACGGTCAGCGCTGTCCACGGCCTCCAGCATACTACAAACACCAGAAACTACTTGCAACTCCTGGACAGAGGACAAGGGTGATTAAGAAGCCGAGAGGGTCCATTGGTTTCGGGCCCAATGCGTGGTAGTAGCTGAATCATGGATCACAAACACAGAACTCAGTTCCTGAGGACGGCTGCAATGAGACAACCCACCATGTACTCCTACATGGCCTCTCACCGCTACCTTTACCAAATCGTGTTCACACACTTAGCTCACACACAGTAGGACATGTTCACACACCTCTGATTCATCCCCGATGAATCAGACCTGACTCAACTCTAAGCAGTAGCAGACATGACAAACAAACATGAATGAGTAGGCACAACAAGGCTCAAACAACTCCTACTCATGCTAGTGGGTTTCATCTATTTACTATGGCAATGACAGGTCATGCAGAGGATAAAGGGGTTCAACTACCGCAGCATGTAACAGATGAATCGGTGTTGTCCTAATGCAGTAAAAGAGAGCAGGAGCGAGAGAGTAGGATTGTATCGGAATGAACAAGGGGGTTTTGCTTGCCTGGCACTTCTGAAGATAACATTGAGTCTTCATCAGTGTCAACGATCGTATCATCGGTATCGCGTCTATCGAGAGGGGACAATTACCGGCAATACAGAAAAGACACGATCAATGCTATGCACAATATGATGCATGCTATGACATGGCAATATGAATGTGTTTTGGGCTAATGCACCTAAAACCAGATTAAATGAAGTTGGTTTGAATCCAAGATTCAAATTCAAACTCCATATGTGGATATTTAAATGCCATTAGTATGATTTGTGCTAAACAGCATCTATAAGTTGTTCTGACATGCATGAAAATGGTACAGATGGATTCCTTGAATTTTTCTGATAATTTTTCATATATAAATTATTTAATTTGGAGTTACGGTTAATTTTCTATGATTTTTAGAAGTTTTAGGCATTTTCTGGAATTTCCTGAATATAATTAAATCCAGAAAATACTTTATGACATCAGCAGTGCGTCATGCTTGCATCAGCAAGTCAACAGGGCTGCCCCGGGTCAAACCTGACCAGGGGGTCCCATTAGTCAGCGTCACAGGTTAACAGGGGGGTTTATTTAAGTTTAATTAAGGATTAGGGCACTAGGGCCCACATGTCAGTGGCTCTGGGGTTAGATTAGGTGGTGATTAGCTTAAGCTAATCACCTGATGGCGGGGGCCCACCTGTCAGTGTCAGCAGAGGGGGGGTAGTTAAAATAAAATAACTAAACTAATTAACAGGGGGGGCTGGCCCCACCTGTCATCGACCCAGAGGGGGGGGTGTGTCCCGCCGTGGTCAACGTGGTCAGACCCACCAGCGGCTTGACGCCGGCGAGGCCAGACGCGGTGGTGCGCGTCGGAAACCCACTACAGGGGCTCTTTTCGCGCGCAGGGAGCAGCTACGGGGAGAGGGTGGAGTGGCGCATCCAACGGTGGCGGTGGCGGAGGCTGGGGTGGCCGGAGCTGCCGGCGGCGACCTCTTTTGCGGCTGCCGGAGCTCGGGTGTTCGCGGGACTGGCGCTGCGGTGTGCAAACAAGACGGTGGTCGCGCTAGTTTTACTCTACGGGACGCAACGAGTGCAACGGACGCAGGCGTGGGACCAAAAGGTCACCGGAGCTTCACCGGCGACGAGCCCGTGCGGCGGAGCGTCTCGGCTCCGGTAGAGGGGGCGGCTAGAGCTCGAAATCGAGCTTGGGGTTAGGGGGAAACGGAGCAGGGACTCACGGGGATCGTGCAGGGAGGGTCAGCGAGCTCGGGGGCGCGCCGGAGTGGCCGAATTCGACGGAGAAGATCCTCGGCGGCCGGCGAGGGGGAAAACGTCGGGGGCGGCATTCCGGGGCTCTTCTGGTCGCGTGAGACGACGAGGAGGACGAGGGAGGACTTGCGGAGCTCTGGGAGGCGTCGGGGAGGCGAGTGGGGGATGGTGGCCGCGGCGAACGGCGTCG
>NC_041393.1:208597792-208602532 GCF_002162155.2 Triticum dicoccoides
GCATTCCGGGGCTCTTCTGGTCGCGTGAGACGACGAGGAGGACGGGGGAGGACTTGCGGAGCTCTGGGAGGCGTCGGGGAGGCGAGAGGGGGATGGTGGCCGCGGCGAACGGCGTCGGCGACGGCTGTGTTCGGGTTCGGGCGAGAGAGAAAGAGCAGAGGGGCGGGGCCTCGAGGAAGAGTGAGAGGGGTCCGAGGGGGCTGCGTGGTGTCGCGGGAGGGAACCAGGGGAGGAGGAGGCAGCCAGGCAGGGAGGAGGTGGCCGGGGCGCGTGGCCGCGCGCGCCGGGCGCGTGCCCGCGTCCTTCTGGCGAGGGAAGAAGACGACAGGGGGGGTAGCGGTGGCGGGCTGGGCCAGCGGGAGGAGCTGGGCCGGGCAGGTAAGCAGGTAAGTGGCCCAGGTGGCCGTCTCCCTTTTTATTTTTGCTCTGTTTTATTTTTTTAATCATTGTTTTCTATTTGTTTCAATCTGTTTTGATTTAGTTCAAACACTAAATCATTTTTGTCTCTTCCAATAATTTTTGCAGGGACTGAAAGTAATATTCTAGAGCCCCTCACAAAATATCAGAATTATTGAAGCATTAAAAATATATATAACATATATTTGCTCCAACTCAAATACAATATATATTAGTTCAAAGATCCAAAATGACATGGAAAAATGTGCATCATCTCTGGTTACTGTTTCCAGCATTTTTCCAAAGATGATGAACATTTTTGAAAGCCACTTGGATTGACTGAAAATATTTTAGGTGAACCTGGTGAATTCTTAAAATGCTAGGGTTTGGACAATCCTCATTTCAACTTTCTGTAAAAGTAAACATGATGCATCACCAAAGGCTAGTACTAGTGCAATGACAGAAGCTAGGGATGTGACAACTCACCCCCACTAAACAAGAATCTCGTCTCGAGATTCAAGCGTAGGGTAAGGTGAAGGGGAACGCAAACTAGTACAATCTTCACGATCCAGGTTGCACTTCATAGGAACGTTGATTTGAACACCCTTATTGTCTTGAAGTCTTGTTCTGAGAAATCCTGCCAACATGACATGGAGGGAAGAAGGAGACTCTAGAAGGGTCGATCTTCTTGAAGATCGAACAACTCACGGAATGAGACATAGGACCATCTCTCGGGTTGAGACACGAGATACACATCAAGAGGGGTGGAAAAAAACGGATGACGAAGATTCACTAGGTGGACAACAATTCCACACTTAAGAAGGTGGTAATCGGTTGTCAACGTAGCGAGGAGTTGAGTTGCCATGATACCACAACGAGACACCTTCGGAACTGTGACTCGTAGATATCTCCCCTTAAGTGGCAAAAGAATTACCTTTGATTCAGAGATCATTGAAACTCTTTATACCAGCTTAAGGCAAATCATAATCGATCATTTGGAGGGGGTCGGTAGAATGGCATACTCGGACTTGGATGATGTGGATTACCTTGTTGAAGACAACGTAATGGATGAATTTGCTTATCACCGGAGATGGAAGAGACCCGTGGTAGAATGGCACATTGGCGGTGCAAGCTGGGAACAAAATGCAAATGCTGGGAATGATTCTGGTAACTGGGGAAGAACCCAACAATAGGGAGTGAATTCACTGTTTGAAGAGGTCATAGCATTGCCGAGGAAACTGAGAGCAAACCCAGCTAGAGCCGATGATAACACGTAACGCTTGTGCGTGCTCTCAAGAACTTGAGCATTTCCATATTCATCAAGGTTTTACCAACATCCGTGTCAAGGGTCCGGCAACACAACTTGCTACCATGATAAATGATGATGGAGGATGTAGATGCAAAGAAAGATAACACCTTCTCATATTTCACCTTAGCGAGGCCAAGGAAATAAAAATCTGGATGATCGACCGAGAGACATTTAGCACTCCGCTTCTAATGTTCTCCTTGATGTGCTAGTGTAACCCATTCATAGAAACGGTTTGGTATCTAGAACATCAAGTAAAGGTCGGACTTCGGGATCTCAAAATCCATAGGGGCAACTAGGGAGTAAATCCTACGAAATCCCTATGGGGAGGTGGCCAACTTCCTCAATCAAGATATTATAATAACAGGTCTTCCGGCTGGGTGTGTTGGCCACGACATCCACTTTACCGGTTATCGAGGGACCAATATTATAGTTCTTGGAGAATGTTCCAACCATCATATCTGCCTGAGATTCAGATCTGGTTGGTGTCAGGATATCCCAGACTCATCAAGTCTAGAAAGAAAAATGAAAGTTTGCAACACAAATCGACGAGATGACGTTGCGAGATTCTCGGCAAATGAACTACGATAGTAAGCTCCAAAACATGAGCTGGTTCTGCTACAAACATGTGAACACGTTGTCCCGGACAAGCATGACCACGTGGTAGTCTTACAATAAAACACTACCGAGTTCTGGTTGGGAACCATCACCGTGGATAACGAAGTCCTTGCATAAGTCATATGATTAGCTCTTATGGAGGAACTTCTTCCCCTTGAACAAATCAATCAGTGGCTTGGTGTGCTCGGGACACATATGGAATGAAGGTTGCAAGTCTCCAGACCACAGAATACTTCGCACGTGTGCATGACTAATTTGGAATGATTCCAGGGAAACAAAACAATCTTCCTCAAATTCATGGCGGCAACTTGCATCATATGCACATGAATTAGGGAAAATCACTACTTTCATTCAAACATATGCTTCATGAACGAAACACGAAGAAATGCTTACACAAGTTTCCAACACTAGGTTGATGTTCAACATGATTCATGGGGGAGACAAAATGCTACTGATGGGCTCAACAGCAACTCATCGGAATTTCCATATCACTGGACTTCCACCATCATGTGAACACGGTGATAGCATTGGTCAGACCAAAGATGTAATGGTGTATGCTCGAGGGATCAACCACGAGTAGGACAACATTACGAACATCGTTGGTACTGATTTGATTTGACGATAGCCCACACTCAAATCAAGGGATTGATAAGACAATAGGTCCAGCAACTGATCACAGGGACCAATCGATGAAGATATCATCTTTCTTCAACACACACTACACAATAATATCCCTTTGGAACGAACTAAGTCAGACAAGTTTTTATCTTCCAACTCTCCAAGTTGTTGTCTAGCTTAACCGACTAGCTCAGGGATATCTTACACCGATTCTTGGAGAGAAGGTGGTTCACAAGAAACCTACTTGATCACGAGCTCAACATAACAGTCAGGTGACAGCCTGGTGATACTTTCGAGAAGATATTCGAAAAATCATGAACCACCGATATGTTACTAAGCTCGAGAACAATCTTGCTTTTTAGGGCAAGATGATATGATCAAATGAGCGAGGACTTGACAAATCCTAACTCATCAATCAAAGAGTGCACCAGGAAATAAGGACTAGGTAGCACGATCAATCTTAGAATGGTGATTCAATAACCAACATACTAAGACTAAAATTATTATCCTTTAACTACCAAGCAACGAGGTTGCTAGGAGTATTGATTTCACACATCACAATTCATTTGTCGGTATTCCGGTTGCATCAACACGGAACCGAGGAATGAAAAAGGATGGCGAGAAGTATCACTATGTCAAGAATTCACAAAAGGTGGTGCAATTCTCATGAAATTCCTGTCATAAAGAAGGTAATACTTCAGGGTAGAGCAGACCAGAAGCTGGATTGTAACTTGATCTGCGGAACACAACTACTTTGACTCAATCCTAAATATGGATGAGGTACTGGAGTTTGTTTCTCCTAGTCATTCAGGACGGAATGGCTTGACGGGCCACAAGAGTAATAGGCATCGACAAACGAACGCGCGCATACTCTTGACTATCAATTGATAGACGAAGGTCAGTAGACAACTAAAGAGGGACAACTCAAAGGAACATATAACTTTCTGAGTTGTGGATGCATAAATTAGTATGTCGAACCGAGTTCAACATAATTCTTCCGGATAACCCATGCAGAAAGGTAGAACTGGCAGAGTCACGATTTATGAATGGAGAACTCCTCAAGATTAATCCTGTTGTGATATTTCAGTTCAACGAGGAACTTCTGCCATAAGTAGTTCATGGTATTTGGAAGAAGAAGATACCACGGACTTCAAGGACTATCGCAAAGGTTACTAATATCCTGAAGGCACTAACAATTACTATCAACACGAAGTAGGTGGAGTGAATCTCGAGTTCAAGAACCCAGGAACAGAATACCTATTACTAAGTAGCATCACGGAATGCTTTCGAGGATAAAGGCCAGAATCATCACACTGGGACACCAATCATGGCTAAATTACTAGGTGATCCCCTAAGACACCTAGGGTCATAATAATAATTCCAACATATATGTCGAGGCAATAATTACCTCAACACACCGATTAGTGTGGTTAATCTGGCCCATGGGAACATCGGAAACAGAAGGAAGGGATTTGCAAATGCATCGGACTATTTAGAAACCTGGGATGACTCGGACAGCATAACGGCTATAATTGCTCAAAAAGATTTGAGACAATCACAAAAATGATGACATAACCACTCAGAAGCACAATATCAAGGTTCCGAGATCAACAATTAACATACGGAAGTAGTAGGAACTGAACTGAGACTTAAATCCAACAATCTTATAAGTCTACTGATTAGTAACACGTGATCCTAATAGAAAGAAGAGATAGCCTAGTTCTTAATCCCCGCAGGAAAGATAAGATGACTCAGATCAGAAGGGCATGAGGTATAAGGAGTAAAAAGAGCCTTACGTTCCA
>NC_041393.1:208602542-208639251 GCF_002162155.2 Triticum dicoccoides
TCTGGTCGCGTGAGACGACGAGGAGGACGGGGGAGGACTTGCGGAGCTCTGGGAGGCGTCGGGGAGGCGAGAGGGGGATGGTGGCCGCGGCGAACGGCATCGGTGGCGACGGCTGTGTTCGGGTTCGGGCGAGAGAGAAAGAGCAGAGGGGCGGGGCCTCGAGGAAGAGTGAGAGGGGTCCGAGGGGGCTGCGTGGCGTCGCGGGAGGGGACCAGGGGAGGAGGAGGCAGCCAGGCAGGGAGGAGGTGGCCGGGGCGCGTGGCCGCGCGCGCCGGGCGCGTGCCCGCGTCCTTCTGGCGAGGGAAGAAGACGACAGGGGGGGTAGCGGTGGCGGGCTGGGCCAGCGGGAGGAGCTGGGCCGGGCAGGTAAGCAGGTAAGTGGCCCAGGTGGCCGTCTCCCTTTTTATTTTTGCTCTGTTTTATTTTTTTAATCATTGTTTTCTATTTGTTTCAATCTGTTTTGATTTAGTTCAAACACTAAATCATTTTTGTCTCTTCCAATAATTTTTGCAGGGACTGAAAGTAATATTCTAGAGCCCCTCACAAAATATCAGAATTATTGAAGCATTAAAAATATATATAACATATATTTGCTCCAACTCAAATACAATATATATTAGTTCAAAGATCCAAAATGACATGGAAAAATGTGCATCATCTCTGGTTACTGTTTCCAGCATTTTTCCAAAGATGATGAACATTTTTGAAAGCCACTTGGATTGACTGAAAATATTTTAGGTGAACCTGGTGAATTCTTAAAATGCTAGGGTTTGGACAATCCCCATTTCAACTTTCTGTAAAAGTAAACATGATGCATCACCAAAGGCTAGTACTAGTGCAATGACAGAAGCTAGGGATGTGACACTTCAGGCCAGAACTTTCTTGCTGTCTTGTACTCATCGAGCATTGTTCGAGCCATCTCAATGAGGGTTCTTTTCTTGCGCTCAACAATACCATTTTGCTGAGGTGTGTATGGAGCAGAAAATTCATGAGTGATTCCCATTGTATCCAGATAAAGGTCAAGGCCGGTGTTCTTGAATTCAGTGCCATTATCACTTCTGATATGCTTGATCTTGATGCCATAGTTGTTCATTGCTGGATTGGCGAATCGTCTGAACACATCTTGCACTTCAGTCTTGTAGAGAATTATATGCACCCATGTATATCTTGAGTAGTCATCAACAATGATGAAGCCATAGAGGCACGCCGTTGTTGTGAGGGTGGAGTAGTGAGTAGGGCCAAATAAGTCCATGTGCAACATCTCGAAGGGTTGAGATGTTGTCATGATTGTCTTCGAGGGATGCTTGGCCCTTGTCATCTTCCCAGCTTCACAGGCACCACATAAATGATCTTTCTTGAACTTAACACCTTCGATGCCTATGACATGCTTTTTCTTGACGAGAGTGTGCAAGTTTCTCATGCCAGCATGTCCCAACCTCCGATGCCAGAGCCAGCATTCTGAATCTTTTGCAAGAAGACATACGGCAAGTTGTGGACCTGCTGAGAAATCTACCATGTATAGATCACCTTTCCTATACCCTTCAAAGACTAGAGACTTGTCAGATTCCATAAGTACAAGGCAACGATATTTTCCAAATCACAATCATGTTTAAGTCACAAAGCATTGAGAAAGACATTAAGTTGAATCCAAGGGATTCAACAAGCATCACTTTATCCATGTGTTGATCCTTTGAGATTGCAAATCTACCTAGACCCAATACCTTGCCTGTACCAGTGTCAGCAAATGTGATTTGACTCTTGTCGGATGGACGTAAGGTTGAGTCCATGAGAAGACTTTGATCACCAGTCATATGATTAGTGCATCCGCTGTCAATAATCCATTCTAAATCTTTTGGTGTACCCTACAGTGCAGTTAGAGGGACAGGCTTCACAATGTATGTTGTGAAGCATAAGCAATTGATGCACACTTGGATTATCACAACATAGATGAAAGTTAGCACACAGTATGACAGGTAAGCGATTCATATGTGGAATGCATAGTAAGTCATTTTATCATGCGTCCCTTTGTGTTTTAGGTCCCCAGCAATAATATCGGACGCCATTGATTGCTGGCTGGAGACCATTTTCTGCAAAAGAGAGTTAGTTCCTCTTCACCACCCACATCTTCAGGGGTGGCTTAGAAGCAATGAGTCTAAGTGCAGCATCTGAGAATTTCGGCTTTGGAGCCCTAGCAAACAGCCTTGCAGGAGATGAATGATACTCATATGAATAAGCAGAAAAGTTCTTAGTATTATGAACGTAGCGGTTTGAAGACACACGCTCATATTCATAAGTTTGAGTGTGATTTCCCTGCAAAACATTGGCGTTAGGGTGACTTGGGTGAGTCCTGTTTCCGTATGAAGCCGTTGGACCATGTGACGCCTTTGGTCCGGGGTTTGTCTTCTTCATAGGTGGTGTCATGACAACATTCACCGGAAGATTCTCGAGACAGCTTTTGGGAACCCAGATCTTCTTCATTGGCGGTCCGTTCCTGCAGTTAGTACCAATATACCTGGCAAACACTTCACCATTCTGATTTTTGAACAGTTTATAGTTTGCATCAAAGGATTCATCAATGATAATAGGATTAGCACAGGTAAAGCCAGATAAAGTGGATGGATCCACTGAAGGTTCCTTTGCAGCAACCCATGTGGTTTTGGGATACTGCTTAGGCTTCCAGTAGGAACCATCAGCATTCATTTTCCTCTCGAACCCAACACCCTCTTTCCTAGGGTTTCGGTTCAAAATCTACTTTTTGAGGACATCGTAGAGTGTCTGATGTCCCTTCAAACTTTTGTACATCCCTGTTTCAAGCAATGTCTTCAACCTAGCAATTTCATCAGCAATAGCAGTGGTATCCTCCGCAGAGGGGTTAGTTACCACATCACTAGTTGAAGAAAGAGCAACAGTAGCAGCAGTGGAACATTCAGCAACAGAGGCAGCGTTATCATGCTCAATGCATTTTAAGCATGGTGGTTCAAATCCTTCCTGAGCGGGACTGATCTGTTGAGCGCGAAGTGACACATTTTCCTTTTGAAGATCTTCATGAGCCGCTTTCAATTTCTCAAGATCTTGCTTCCTTTGAAGGTAATCATAGGAGAGCTTTTCATTAGAGGTTGAGAGCGTTTCATGAACATTTTCAAGTTCTTGATACTTAGCATGAAGATTTTTTATGTCTTCAACTAAGGACTGTGTACGTGTCATTTCCGCTTCCAACAGGTCATCGCTTTTTTCTAACAGTTTTTGAGTATATTCCATAGCCTTTTGTTGTTTAGTAGCAATTTTAGCAAGTGTTTTGTAGCTGGGTTTAGATTCACAATCAGAGTCATCTTCACTTGATGTTTGAAAGTAAGCATCGCGTGATTTTACCTTGGCACCGTGTGCCATGAAGCAGAAAGTGGGAGCTGGATCATCGTTGACATCATCAACATTGGTGTGGGAGTCATTGTCTTCAGTATTTAAGATAGACTTGGCAACATAGGCAGTGGCTAGAGCCAGACTTGCAACGCCGGAGTCGGATTCAGCTTCAGATTCCAGCTCTGCCTCCTCAAAAGCAGACTCCTCCTCTGAATCCATTTCCTTGCCAACAAAAGCACGAGCCTTGCCAGATGAGCTCTTCTTGTGAGATGAAGACCTTGATGAGGACTTGGAAGAGGACTTCGAAGATTTCTTCTTCTTCTTGTCATCGGAGTCATAATCCTTGCTCTTCTTCTTCTTCTTCTATTTTCCCACTAAGGACATTCAGAGATGTAGTGCCCAGGCTTCTTACACTTGTGACATGTTCTCTTCTTGTTGTCTTGAGTGGAAGCTTCATCATTTCTTGAACTGGATCGTGAAGACTTTCTGAAGCCATCCTTGGTGAATTTCTGGAACTTCTTCACAAGCATAACAAGTTCCCTTCCGATGTCTTCAGGATCATCTGAACCGCAGTCAGATTCTTCTTCTTCAGATGAGGAAACAACTTTTGCCTTCAAAGCACGAGTACGGCCATAGTTGGGGCCATAGATATCTCTTTTCTCAGAAAGATGGAACTCATGTGTGTTGAGCCTCTCAAGTATATCAGACGGATCGACAGTCTTGAAGTCAGGATGTTCTTGTATCATGAGGGCAAGGGTGTCAAAGGAGCTGTCAAGGGATCTCAGCAGCGTCTTGACTATTTCATGTTTGGTGATCTCAGTGGCGCCGAGAGCCTGAAGCTCATTTGTGATGTCGGTGAGGCGATCAAACGTGAGCTGGACATTTTAATTGTCATTTCTCTTGAAGCGGTTGAAGAGGTTGTGAAGAACACTAATCCTTTGATCTCTCTGTGTTGAGACGCCTTCATTGACCTTGGATAGCCAGTCCCAGACTAGCTTTGACGTTTCCAGAGCACTCACGCGGCCATACTGTCCTCTGGTCAGATGACCACAGATGATGTTCTTTGCAGTCGAATCCAGTTGAATGAACTTCTTGACATCAGCAGGGGTGACACCTTCACCAGTCTTTGGAATGTCATTCTTGACGACATACCAGAGGTCAACATCAATGGCTTCAAGATGCATGCGCATCTTGTTCTTCCGGTAGGGATATTCTGTTCCATCGAACACGGGTCAAGCAGCGGAGACTTTGATTATCCCTGCAGTCGACATAGCTAAACTCCAGGTGGTTAAACCGAATCGCACAGAACAAGGGAGTACCTTGCTCTGATACCAATTGAAAGTGCTAGTTATCGACTAGAGGGGGGGTGAATAGGCGATTTTTATCAAAGTCTTCAAAACGTGGGAGTTTCGAAGACAAACAATAGAAATGACCTAATTGATATGTAGCGGAAGATGAACTACAACAAGCAAGCCATAGTCAAGTATGCAATAGTGTTAACGTACGAAGACTAATAGCAGCTAGGTAGTACGATCAGGATGGAAGATAGTATGAAGCCAATCAACAGTAGTAGTCAAACAATGAAGTCAAACGGATAAGACAGATAAGCAGTGACTTCACGAAGACAAACTCAAAGTAAAGGAGGGAAGAGATAGAACCAGTCACTTGTTGAAGACACAGGATTTGTTGGACCAGTTCCAGTTGCTGTGACAACTGTACGTCTGGTTAGGGAGGCTGAGATTCAACTCAGAAAACCGTGTCTTCACCTTATTCTCCTTGAGCTAAGGACACCCAGTCTTTGCCCAATCACTCTGGTAAGTCTTCAAGGTAGACTTCCAAACCTTCACAGACTCTGTTCACCCGGCAATCCACAATGACTCTTGGATGCTCAGAACGAGACGCCTAACCGGCTGGAGGATACACAGTCCTCAAGTGTAATAAGTCTTCAGGTCACACAGACAGAAAGACTTAAGTGATGCCTAACACTCTTTGGCTCTGGGTGTTTGGGCTTTGTCCTCGCAAGGATTTCTCTCTCTCAAATGCTTCGAGGTGGGTTGCTCTCAAACGACAAAAGCCGTATACTAACTCTGAGCAGCCACCAATTTATGGTGTAGGGGGTGGGCTATTTATAGCCACTAGGCAACCCGACCTGATTTGTCCAAAATGACCCTGCGTCACTAAGGAACTGACACGTGTTCCAACGGTCAGATTTCAAACACACACGGCAACTCTACTTGGGCTACAAGCAAAGCTGACTCATCCAACTCTGGATAAGATTTGCTCTCATTGTCTTCGCTCGAAGACATAGGATTTGGGTTGAGCATCACTTCAGTCACTCTGACTTAGTTCACTTGGACCCCACTTAACAGTACGGTGGTTCCTATGACTCAACAAAGAAGAAAAGGAAACAACAAAACCACACAGTCTTCGCGCTCCAAAGTCTTCACGCAATGTCTTCTCATGTCATAGTCTTCAATATGAATATCTTCTCATACCACCATTGTCTTCAATGTCTTCATACATTTTTAGGGGTCATCTCCGGTAGATAAACTGAATCATTGAGGGACACTACCTGGGTTATCCTGCAATTCTCACAAACGCATTAGTCCCTCAACCAACTTTGTCGTTAATACTCCAAAACCAACTAGGGGTGGCACTAGATGCACTTACACTAAGTTATATTAACCATGCCCTTATACACCTAGACGGAGGTATTAAATCAGGATGACTTGCCAGGGGCAGAGGAGATGTAAGAAATGGTTCATCATAAGTCTTTCACCAGTAATGTAGTCAAAGTTCATACATGGAAGATTCTAGACTAAACCATAAACGGATACAATTTTATTCATACGCGATACTCCAATAGAGCAAGATCCTGCATGGAAGTCTCCACATGCTTAGACAGCGGATTACATTGAGCGAAGACTAATGATCAAGGTGTATGTCCAGGTGAACCTCGTTGGAGTCCCCGTGCACTGCATCGGCGGGTAAAGGATGCCATGGGTTTTCCAAGTCCACATTGGGGGGATAGTCCCAGCTCCCCAGAGTCCAAGTCCGTTTGATGAGGCCGGTGTCTCCGCCCACGTGACTCGGAGGGGTAGTAACACTGACCACGCACCCGTACATAGGCCTCGTGTGAGTGTCAGCGTCAGTGGCGTCGCCCCTGACGCACATTACAGAGACAGGGTGGCAGCCTGCACGGTCCTCGCCGGTGCCCATGATCAAGAGGAAGATGCGGCCGTCCTCCTCCGAGACTAGCAGGTGGCGGTGATCCTCCAGCGACTCCGGCATGGTGAACAGGTAGCACGTCTCGTACTTCATGTTCTCTGCACGCATCCGTGAGGTGATGCACCATGTAGCCGGCGAGCCACAAAACGGCATCGGGCACTCATAGCAGTGGACGAAGGGCTCCTTGGAGGCATCGACCAGTCCGTCCATGAAACGGGAGTGGCTGTAGGGGACGTTGCGCCAGTTGAATATATGAGCAAGTTACTACGAGATTTAATCCAAATAAGCACAAAATAAATCATGACGGCTATAACAGAGATGAAACTAATCATGTGGACTAGCATAGTAGTAGGATACAGAGTAGAAACATGAATTCTACCACGATTTCGAACAGGAAGGACAGAAACACATACGGTGCAACGGGAGAAGCACCGTTGGCGTTGAGGTTGTCGCCCATGTCATTGAGGAAGAGGTTGCCGAGGTCGGGGAAGAAGTCATTGTCGGTGAAGTCGTGGCTGCCAGCAGTCGCGAGAGCGCGCTCCCCAATATCAACAGCGCCCAACGAATGTAGCGCAGGAGGGAGTGGCTATAGGGGACGTTGCGGCCGCCGAATGGAGTGCAGGAGTAGTGCACGAAGCAGTAGATGGTGTCCCTTAGGCAAGCCAAAGTGTGGCTAACAATTTGAGCAACTCAACTAAGTCAAGTGTGGCAATTGTGGCAAAAATCATGTGGCAATATATGGCAAAGATAGTCACAATCCAAACAGCCCCTGAGTCTTTGTTAGGAGTAAGAGTAGAGAAATAAACGAGTTGGTGATGATGGTGTGCCGTGCAATGCACGGGCATCTTGCTATTTTTTTGCATATAAGTCCAAACACCACGTAGACACGGTCTTTGAGCACGGTTCGTAGTCGTTCCACGCTCGGGCATTGAAGTTTGTAACTATTTAGATTAGAATATACTACTCCTTCGGTGCTAGTAGTAGAGCAGAGTCCTACTCTACTACTCTACTCAAGCAAGTTAGGGCATAGTATTGTAGTAGGTACTGTAGGGAGTACCAGTACTGTGATCACTCAAGAAAGTTGTCTGGCATCGACATGACCCTACGCTGCTGGTATGTGTCTCGTAAGTCAAGCGGCGTGCTATAGTCATCATCACCTGTCCACTTCCCGCAGCACATATTCGCTTCTCCATCTTTGTCCGCACATAATCTCGTCCAATCTTCCATCCCCACTAAGGCGCCTCCCCCCTCGTCCGAAACCCAAGCACTAACAATGGCAGAACCGAGTAGCGTCCACCGAAAGAGTGGCTGGAATTCTCTCCCCACAGAGGTAATCAAGCTCATTCTTTCGCGTGTGGACAATCTCAGTACCATGCCGCTCGCTGCGTGCTCGTCGGGGCTATACCATTCACTCAAAGCCCTCAGGCCGAAGCTTTTTAAGACAGCTCCTTGCTTGCTGATGCCGCCTGATCTTCAGAAACGGCGCGTCACGCAGCATAATGATTGTAGGGTGGCGAGCATCAACACCCTTGACTGCGATCCGATCCCCGTCAGCCTCAACTACATTAACGGTATGTATTGGGTCGGCATGAACACGTCTTGGATGGTGCTCGTCGACGGTCGCGGCAGTTGGATGCTCATGGAGCTCTACACCCGGCGATTGATCCCCCTTCCTTCGATTAACACTGCACTACTTTGGCACCGTGGCCCAAAATACTCGGAATCTTATAGTAACCAACATGATACCAAGTTTGATTTGCTCAAGGTTGTAATCTGCCGAGTACCCACAAGATCTGCGAATTATAAAGACTTCAGGCTAATTGTGTTCTTCAACCGCGGTCTCGCCTATCTGACAGGTCACTGCGGTAAGTGGATAAATCTGCACGTCCATCGCAGGATCATACATCCTCCATGGTTCTCTGATGCCATTGAACACAACGACTTCATTTACGCTGTTGACTCCTTCTATGGTTGGACGTATTGCTGGCCTACTCCAGTCATCGCTACAAACGGCTGTTACAGCAGTATGTTACTTTCCTATGATATCATGATGGCTTGCTTATATTACTGTCAACATTTACTGAAAAAATATTCATGCTCATAACATGATGTTCTTAAGATTGACTAAATCAAGAGCCCTTTTTTATTTGACTCCAACTTGATATGATGTTATAGGCCGCCTGGTGTCCCTACCCTTCCTAATCCCAGAACCTTTCAAAGAAAAGCGGCATGGCAGTTGCAGGTGGTTCCTGGCTCGATCAGACGATGGTGAAAGATTGATGATCGTTCGCACGTACCGGACGTGTTGTTTCGCGGAATACAATCGCAGTCACTGCAAGGTGTTTGAGCAGGATCCCAGCTTCTCTAGGCCTTTAGGAATTTTTGACTGGAGGCTGGTAAGTAGCCTTGGTACACGCTCTCTGTTTGTCTGACTGAATTATCCAATTAACCAGGAGATAACTGGCGGCAAGGATCATGATGGCAGCGCGGTTTCGTTCATCAGGCAAAACTATGTGTACACAGTGTACCATGCGTCTCTGCATGCACCATACCCTGATATGTGCCGCCACGCTCTGCATCCCAAAGTAGGAGAGAAGGTTGCAAGTATCAGACTTCGACCTGCTGGCTGGATTTTCCCCGTCAGGCACCCATCTGGTTCAAGCCGCCAGCCAATCTCCACAGCTTAATAAATAGTAACGTCTAACTGAGCCAGTTAGTTAGATGCGTACACTTGTGTAATAGGATCTTTATTTAGTTTGATGCATACACTTGTTCTTTTTTGGTAGCCCTTTTGTAATGATGGCTGATGTTTGGTTTGGAAGAGAGAGCTGCGTCTTCACTCTTCTGGCCTGCTTACTGCTTCTGTTGCACCCACAGCCCTAGTTGTTGCTGCTGCTGTTTTCAATGTACAATCAGTAGTATATTTCATCTGTTGGTTGAATAAATGTGTTGTTAGAATGACAAACACAATGTTTTGGAAGTCGTTGCACGGTTCGATCCTTTAGTGCCCCGTACCGTACGTAGCTCATACTATTTTTCGTACAGAACACATTTTCCACTTGTTGATAACATGCAGCCCACTGATGAAGGCCCAATAGAGAAGCCCATAATTAACTGGAAGGGAGGCTCTCACATGAAACCGTCCCAGGTACATGCTCATGGTCCCCTAAACATAAATAAGTAAATAAATAAATAAAGCTAAATGCTCATGCACCAGTTCTTTGGGAAAATAGGTAGCCCAGTATTTCTTTTTGAAGTATACCCAAGCTAGGCCTATTTGTTTTCTCCGAATTACTGGGCTGCAAATCTTTCAAGACGAGGAGGGATGCATTCCGTCCTGCCAAAGAGTATGGTCAATTTCTGTTAAAAGTAATATCAAAAGGGGTTGAAAATTCCAAAAAAAATATAGCAAATGGGATATTAGTTTCTTTTTTTGTTTTTGTTCTTCACTGATATCTTATACGTATTTCATTGGATTTAACATGACATAGTACTAATTTATTTTTGTTTTAGTATGGCTATTAATTTTTGAATTAAGAATATTTCGTTCCCCAGCAAAAATTTGCGAAATCTCAAAATTTCCCACATATTTAGTTAATTTTTTGACCCTGGTACTGACCAGAAAATGGCTAACAATTCTAAAAATGGAAAACGGGTTGCCATAAATTCCATATGAATTAGAAAATGAGTAAAAATTATAAAAATAATAGAAAATGGGCTATACACGCCCCAGATTTCGAGGCTGACTTGTTTACGCAAGGCTTTGTCAGTGAACACACGATTCTAGCAGCAGTGACTGTTAGATGTCCATCCAACGGCCGACGTGCTTCTTCAATCTCTGATCTTCCTGCTCCAGCCGCCTAAACTAGCGCCGACGGGACTGCCTGCTCCCTCCTCTTGTGGACCGATGTGATGCCGCGTAGGCTTCCCCGGCCCACCCTACTCCCTCCGCTGGCCTGGCCGCACACAATCAACTGCCTCCTTATTACGCGAAAAAAAATGATTCCTCCCACTGACATCTGGGGCGCACCGGTTGGGAGGCTGACCTGTGGGCCTACTAAGTTGACGCGTACGCAGGGCTTGTCAACTTAGTCAACAAACGATTCTAGCAGCAGTAACCGTTGGATTTGAATCAAACGGTCCTGCTGCTTCTTCAATCGCTGCTCTTCTTGCACCAGCCGCCCAAACCAGCGCCGGGGAGACCGCCTGCTCCTGCCTCCAGTGGCCGGTTGTGCTGCTGTTGAGGCCTCATCGCCCCCTACTACTCCCACCGCTAGCCAGGCCCTGCAGCGACGGCAGCCTCACACCGCAGCCAAACTAGTGAACCCTCATACTCCTCCCCGCATGGGCATCCACTGCCGCGTCTTCCCCGGCTCCGCGTCGTCCCCTTCCTAGGCCTCGCCATTTTCCACCGCCTTGGTGCTCTCGGTGCGGTGTGGTCAATGTGGTCAACGACATTCCATCGGAAGAGTACTGTACATGGAGAGGCTGACAGCTGGGTCCACGGCCACAGCCCAGTTTTTTTGTGATTTGCCAAGTAAGTCGCTTTGTCAGGCCTGTTGGGCTGCAAATCTTTCAAGACGAGGAGAGCTTTCATTCGGCTGGCCAAGAAAATGGCCCATCAGTAATGAGAAATGGGTTGTACATTTTTAAAACACATCAAACCGGCAATTAGTTTCAAATATCTTTTTTTTCATTTCAAGATTTTAAATTACATTAATTTTTATGCGTTGAGAATTTGTTGGATTTTATATTGATATACATTTATTTTTAAAATCAGTTTGAATGGGAGTCGAAATTTCGGGATTCAAAACAATTCGGACCGCACCGAAATTTGCAAAATTTCATATAATTTTTTAACCGTGGCCACAATATAGGCTGTAATGCTAACAAAAAGAATATGGGCTCCAAAAAACCTTAAGAATTAGCAAATGGGCTGTAAATTATTAGAAATAATGGCAGATGGGTTGTATGCTGTTTTCCACAGATTTGAGGCTTTCCTAAAAAAAGGTTGACGCACAAGTAGTGACTGTTGGATGGCCATCCAACGGCCGTCGTGCTTCTTCAATCTCTGCTCTTCCTGCTGCAGCCGCTCAAACAAGCACCGGCGGGACTGCCTACTCCATCCTCCCCGCGGTCGGCTCTGCAGCCGCGCAGGCCTCACCACCCCACCGTACTCCCATCGCTGGCCTTGCCATCCCTCTACTCACCCACACCTATTGTTATTCTCCGGCGACGGCAGACGAACCGGTAAACCCTCGTACAGTCGTTGAGGGAGTCCTGGATTAGGGGGTATCCGGACAGCCGGATTGTATACATCGTCCGGATTATTGAAGCATGAAGATACAAGACTCAAGACTCCAGCCCGTGTCCGGATGGGACTCTCCTTTGCGTGGAAGGCAGGCTTGGCGATCCGTATATTGTGTTTCCTTCCTTGTGACCGACTCCATGTAAACCCTGGCCCTCTCTATATAAACCGGAGAGGTTGGTCCTTAGAAGGCCGATCACGATTACAATCATACCATCATAGACTAGCTCTTAGGGTTTAGCCTCTACGATCTCATGGCAGATCTACTCTTGTATTACTCATATCTTCAATATTAATCAAGCAGGAAGTAGGGATTTACCTCCATCGAGAGGGCCCGAACCTGGGTAGACATTGTCTCCCTCGCTTCTTGTTACCATCAGCCTAAGACGCACAGATCGGGACCCCCTACCCGAGATCTGCCGGTTTTGACACCGACATTGGTGCTTTCATTGAGAGTTTGTCTGTGTCGTCGCTGCAAGGCTTGATGGCGCCTTCGATCGTCAACAATGCGGTCCAGGGTGAGACTTTTCTCCCCAGACAGATCTTCGTGTTCGGCGGCTTCGCACTGCGGGCCAATTCGCTTGGCCATCTTGAGCAGATCGATAGCTGCGCCCCTAGCCACCAGGTCAGGTTCGGAAACTTGAACTACACAGCGGATATTCGTGGAGACTTGATCTTCGACGGATTTGGGCCTGCGCCAGGAGCACCGAACAGTCACGATGAGCACAGCTTGGACCTGTTGTCGGACCAAGCTCGGGATATCACCCCCGTAGTAGCCTCAGATCTAAATTCAGAGCAGGTTGCATTGCCTAAGGACGGAGGGGTGGACCCCGCCCTGCAGGCCGCACACTCATCGGTGGAGGAGCCGAACACAGGTCCCACCTCTGTGGAGGACTGTAACCCCGGGCCCCCGGACTCGTATCCGGTTGTTGGTTCCGGTCCGTACACCCTCGAGCCAGCCGAGCCAGGTTGGGCTCCTGTAATGGAGATTTCCGCTGCGGACATCTTCCTGCACTCGCCCTTTGGCGACATGCTGTAGTCACTAAAGTCTCTCTCTTTGTCAGGAGGCTCTGGGCCGAACTATGTCCGGCTTGAGTGGGAAGCAGGCGACGAAGGAATTCGCTGCCCACCCACCACCCACTTCATTGCCACGGTCGATGATTTAACCGACGTGCTTGACTTCAACTCTGAAGGCATCGACGGTATGGACGACGATGCAGGAGAAGTACAGGAGCCACCGCTCACATGGCGGTGGACGGCCACCTCGTCACATGATATATACATGGTGGATACGCCCAAGGAGGACGACGGCGGCAATCCGGAAGATAAAACCCCCGAGCAAAAGCTAAAACGGCGGCGCAGACGCTGCTCAAAGTCCAGCAACAGTAAAAATAGCGACAAGAGCGCAAGAAGGATCGACATACCCGCAAACTCCAAAGGCAATAATGACCACATGGACCCAGTGATGGAGCAGGATGAGCCATGTCACCCCAAACCGAGTTCGGAGCAGACGCCCAATCACAATGATCCAGAGGGACGAGTCCATCAAACCGTCCCAGGACAAGAACACAGTCCGGACGATGATGCATTCATCATTCTGGCAGAACGCGTGGAACGAGATAACCTCCACAGAAAGCTTATGGCCACAGCGAGAAGTCTAAAGAAGCAGAAGCAACAGCTCAATGCCGCACAGGAAACGCTCAATCGCAGATGGAATAAAGTGCTAGACACCGAAGAAAGATATGGCGATGATCGCCAGAATTCGACGACGAGGCCGTTCCACCAAAGAATAATACGACCAGGAGACCAGACGTACCACTTCACAACCGCAACAGAACGGCTACTAACACCGCGCACGATCTACGTGAGCATCTGGATAAGCAAGCCGGTGCGGCCAGGTCCATCTACGGATCTAAAGGACACACCCCGGCGAGGGACTATGGTCACCAGAACGATCATACAAACCAAATACTAGTTCGGAATAAGCTCCGGACACAGCAACAGCCAACTGCATGCCACAGCGAGTCCAGATATAGAGGGGCTGCTCACCCCCTGTGCTTCACCGAAGAAGTACTGGACCATGAATTCCCACAAGGTTTCAAACTTATGAACGTAGAGGCATACGACGGAACGACAGACCCAGGAGTCTGGATCGAGGATTTTATCCTGCATATTCACATGGCTCGTGGGGATGACCTCCACGCCATCAAATACCTTCCCCTCAAGTTGAAGGGACCAGCTCGACAATGGTTGAAAAGCCTCCCCGAAAATTCAATTGGGAGTTGGGAGGAACTCGAGGACGCTTCCAGGGCCAATTTTCAAGGGACTTATGTCCGGCCTCCGGATGCTAACGATCTAAGTCACATAATCCAACAGCCCGGAGAGTTCGCCCGCAAGCTTTGGAACAGATTCCTCACTAAGAAGAATCAAATTGTCGATTGTCCGGACGCCGAAGCCTTAGCGGCATTAAAACACAGCATCCGCGACGAATGGCTCGCCAGACACCTCGGCTAAGAAAAGCCAAGGACAATGGCAGCCATAACAAGCCTTATGACCCGCTTTTGCGCGGGTGAAGATAGCGAGCTAGCCCATAAAGGCACCATCGACCCCAGCACATCCGAAATAAGGGATGGCAATGGGAAGACACGGCGTAATAAACACAGACACTAAAACAAGGAAGAGAGCCCGGACAACACAACAGTCAATGCAGGATTCAGGGGCTCTCGACCTGATCAGCAAAAGAAGCCATTGAAAGGCAGTAAATAGGGACCATCCGGTCTGAACAGAGTCCTGGACAGACTGTGCCAAATTCATGGCACCCCAGAGAAACCTGCAAACCACACGCATAGAGAATGCTGGGTCTTCAAGCAGGCCGGCAAATTAAAAGCTGAACACAAGGGGAGGGAAACTCCAAGTGAAGACGAGGATGAACCTTGCCAGCCAAACATTGGGGGACAGAAAATATTCCCGCCAGAGGTTAAAACAGTAAACATGATCCACGCGACTCACACATCCACGATAGGGCACGAACGCGCGCTCAGAGACGCGCACGATATAGAGCCCATTGTACCCACATCTAACTACTGGAAGTCTTATCCGATCACCTTCGATCACACGGACGGCCGAACTAGTATTCGGCACGGAGGATCAGAGGCCTTGGTGCTTGACCCAATAATCAACGGATACCATCTCACCCGTGTCCTCATGGACAGCGGCAGTAGTCTCAATCTAATATACGAGGACACTGTCCGCAGGATGAGGATAAACCCATCCAGAATTATCCAAAGCAATACCACCTTTGAACGGGTGATACCAGGCATTGAAGCCTACGGCAGGGGCTCCGTCATACTGGAGGTAACATTTGGCTCCCCAGGCAACTCCAGAAGCGAAGAACTACTCTTCACCATTGCACCCTTCCAAAGCGGCTATCATGCACTGCTTGGAAGAACGGCCTTCGCCCGCTTCAACGCATTGCCGCACTATGGCTACCTTACACTCAAGATGCCCGGTCCACGTGGCGTCATCACCGTTAGCGGAATTACAGAGCGCTCTTCACGCGCAGAGGAAAACGCGATGGCCCTGGCGGCCGGACTATAAGCAGCCTCCAATATCAGAAAACATGACTGGTCATTAAGACCACAGACATGGTTAGACGAGTCCGGTAGCCCGGATAAAATTAAACCAGGGCATCGTATATGTAATCCCATAGGAGACACCAGGGGCTATAAATATTTAATACAACCCCACACTTGGCTCAACCTTATTGGCAGGCCAACATCTTACACTTTTACTATCCATCGCATACTTACGTTGTACTCTCCTACGAGTTTTCCTTTTTCCACAGACAACGTTTGCGCGATACCCTTCCAGGATACGGCACAACGGAGACAAAGGCGCAGACGTGCAGCAGGGCCCCGTTCAACAGGTTTCTTTTTAGATTAAGCCCCTGTGTAAACCTTTTTTGTTGCCTCTTGTTGTTTAACCATCCCATGGGTTCCATGCCCACAGAGGATACTGTCGTTATTGGCATTTCGCCACGACAGATTACAACACGTACCTGCAAACACAGGGTTTATAATGAATGGGCATTCTTGAGCCCATCTTCTATTATAAAGCCCGAATACCTTCGGGAGTGTTCGGCGTCACGAGTTTGGCCTTATATGCATCAGCTCCGAATCATGTCTTTGGTCAAATGTTGGGTTTGCCCGGCTCCTGGGTTTGCCGCCTTACATTCCATTATTATCGGCTAAGGCGGCCAAAGGAGAACTACTGTGATTGTGCCCTGGTTATTCTGGATGAGCACCTCAGTAGAGAAAGCCGAAAACTGACTGTCATGATGTAGCGAGAGACTGTTCAACCACTCGAAGACTCACCAGAATCTTTAGGATTTGGAAGTGCTAGTTATCGACTAGAGGGGGGGTGAATAGGTGATTTTTATCAAAGTCTTCAAAACGTGGAAGTTTCGAGGACAAACAATAGAAATGACTAATTGATATGCAGCGGAAGATAAACTACAACAAGCAAGCCATAGTCAAGTATGAAATAGCGTTAACGTACGAAGACTAATAGCAGCTAGGTAGTAGGATCAGGATGGAAGATAGTATGAAGCCAATCAACAATAGTAGTCAAGCAATGAAGTCAATCAGATAAGACAGATAAGCAATGACTTCACGAAGACAAACTCAAAGTAAAGGAGGGAAGAGATAGAACCAGTCACTTGTTGAAGACACAGGATTTGTTGGACCAGTTCCAGTTGCTGTGACAACTGTACGTCTGGTTAGGGAGGCTGAGATTCAACTCAGAAGACCGTGTCTTCACCTTATTCCCCTTGAGCTAAGGACACTTAGTCCTCGCCCAATCACTCTGGTAAGTCTTCAAGGTAGACTTCTGAACCTTCACAGACTCCGTTCACCCGGCAATCCACAATGACTCTTGGATGCTCAGAACGAGACGCCTAACCGGCTGGAGGATACACAGTCCTCAAGTGTAATAAGTCTTCAGGTCACACAGACAGAAAGACTTCAGTGATGCCTAACACTCTTTGGCCCTGGGTGTTTGGGCTTTGTCCTCGCAAGGATTTCTCTCTCAAAGGCTTCGAGGTGGGTTGCTCTCAAAACGACAAAAGCCGTAAACTAACTCTGAGCAGCCACCAATTTATGGTGTAGGATGTGGGATATTTTTAGCCACAAGGCAACCCGACCTAATTTGTCCGAAATTACCCTGGGTCACTAAGGAACTGACACGTGTTCCAACGGTCAAATTTCAAACACACGCGGCAACTTTACTTGAGCTACAAGCAAAGCTGACTCATCCAGCTCTGGATAAGATTTGCTCTCATTGTCTTCGCTCGAAGACATAGGATTTGGGTTGAGCATCACTTCAGCCACTCTGACTTAGATCACTTGGACCCCACTTAATAGTACGGTGGTTCCTATGACTCAACAAAGAAGAAAAGGAAACAACAAAGTCACACAGTCTTCGCGGTCCATAGTCTTCACGTAATGTCTTCTCATGTCATAGTCTTCAATATGAGTATCTTCTCATACCACCATTGTCTTCAATGTCTTCATACATTTTTAGGGGTCATCTCCGGTAGGTAAACCGAATCAATGAGGGACACTACCTGCGTTATCCTGCAATTCTCACAAACGCATCAGTCCCTCAACCAACTTTGTTGTCAATACTCCAAAACCAACTAGGGGTGGCACTAGATGCACTTACAATCTCCCCCTTTTTGGTGATTGATGACAAACTGGTTGATGTTTTCAACGGGGATAAAGTATGTGAAATTTTAAAGGATAGGAAATTGTCTTCATAAGTAGCAAGGGCTCTCCCTGAAGATGTGCATATAAGAAATTTTGCTTTTGAAATGCAAATGCACATGGCAGGTTGTAGTTGTGGAGATCCACTTCAACTTATGAAGATAATTCATCATGCATGAAATTATATAGCATATAGGATGACATGCATAATGAAAAATGGACGTCTGGAGGATGATCTAAGTGCGGAAGTTATCATCGCACCACAGTAAAGCAAATAAGTAGCAGACGACCATCAAGTTTAGGTGTTACAACTCAAAGAACCAAATGTTTTTAAAAAGCAAGAGTTGTAAGAACGAGGAAAAATATAATGCAACCACCCATATGAACCCGCTTGAAGACTATCAAACTCATACGCTTCTCCCCCTTTTGTCAGTAATGACCAAAAAGGTTTGAAGACATAGAGCATCTACTCATCCTCATGAGGAGTAGTTGAAGCAGCAGGGTTGTCGTTGTCGTTTGGCGGTGCAGACGAATTTGGTGCAGTGTCGATGCGTGCAGAAGTAGGGGCGGTGAAGTAGCATCATCTTCGTCATCGATCACTCTGGCATTGACAGTTGCCGCGGAGGAAGAATATTCAGAGTCTTCAAGAGATGGAGTTCATCGTAGGACAGCATTCCGCGGAGGAGTGGAGTCAAACTGGAATCTTTCATTGAAGCCATCGTCTTGAAGATCTGCTTCAGCACTGAGCAGGGTCAGGCTCTTCCATGACCGCCGGCAAGTTTCATGAGCAACAAAGGCATTCTTGGTGGCAAGGTTTCGAATGCGATTAACATCCACCAAGAGGCTTTGCATCTGTCTTTTGAGCCAAAAGTGATGTTTATCCTGTTTCTGATGAAGGGCCACAAGAAGTTCTCGGTCATTGAGAAGGCGAGAACGCTTCCGAGGCCTTTGGGCAATGGTGCTTTCAGTGGCTTCATTAGGTGCTCGATGAGGCAGACGAGTATTTCCAGCCAATGGATAGATTCGTGTTGCTGCTTGAACACCTTCAATGGGTTGAGTGAAGCTTTGGTGCTCAGCATTCTGAAGACAAAGAGGCTTCTTGGCAGGTTCAGGGTATATAGCTTCCACTGACATATCAACCTCTGGTAGAAAAATCACATGATTGCGAGCAGATGGTTGATAGTTGATAGAAGAGTGTCGCTTGATGAGGCGCATTACCCATGGAGCATAGAATTTCAGTCCAAAGAGGTCAGATCCAGATGCAGCTAGTTGCCTGATGAAGAAATCTTGCACATTGAAGCTGATGCCATCGAGGATGTAAAAGACCAATGTCTTCATGGCTCCTTCGAGTTTTGCCGTTGATGAATGTCCTTTGATAGGCCATAGAGTTCGCCTGATAATATGATATATTGTGCGTGGCAGATACTCAAGATCTTCAACAAAGAACTCTGTTGGATATTCAGCGTCAGATGGAAAAGGCTTCATCATGCTCAACATCTGGCTCATATTGGGTTCAGGCTTGTGGAAGATGCTCTCCAATGCATTGCGGTGGTTTTGACAACCAGGTTCATAGAGTTCTCCGGGAGTGGATAGGCCTGTAAGCTCAATGATGTCAAGGGCTTTGGCTTCATGATGAACATTTCCTGTCATCCACTCGAGAACCCATGTCTTCGTATGTCGGTTATAACCGCGAATGTGGAGTGTAGCATAGAATTGAAGCAATAGCTCTTCATTCCAATGTTCCTTATCTGTGACAAAACTGAGCAGACCAGCATCATGAAAGCAATCAAGTGCTTCTTCTAAGCACGGCAGTCCAGCAATGGCTTCATTGTCAAGGCGCATATGAGGGAAAATGCGCCCTTGATCATATAGAACGCAGGAGTAATAGCTTCTCTGCTGATAGCTCCAGAACCGATCTGATGATATCCTTGGCTTTGAGTAAGGGTTCTTGGCGCTGTCAAAGAAGGTATTGTGGCTTTTGAAGCCATTAGCATTGAAGGACCCTGGTGAGTTTGCAGTACCTGGAAACCTTGGCAGTCTTAGCTTGGGCTTCTGGACCTGAGGCCTATGCTCAACATGATAATCAAATTGAGGTCCAGAGGCAGTAGGCGGAGGTACCAGAATGGGCCATCGAACAGTGGTTAGCTGACCATGGATGTATGCTTGCTCAACTGTATGGGGCCTTGGTGGAGGAACTGGAGCAGGGGCAACAGCTGAGGCTTCAGGCTGCACAATAGGTGCTTCAGGAGCAGTTGCCTCATTAGCTTCAGGTGCAGTGGCCTCATTAGCTTCAGGCACACTGGTTGGTTCAAGCTCCACATTAGCGTCAGCCATGACAAGGTCATCGGCTTCATTGTCGCTGGTGGTGGCAGCTTCAACATTTTCAAGCTCCACTTGCTAAGCTGGAGGGTCAGGCACAGACACGTTCACATCGTGAACAACTTCTTCAGGAATGGGGGGTGTAGAGACACGTTCTTCTTGACGTTCGTCATCGGCTGATGCAGCCGGATTGTCTTCAGCAGCTGGTGCTTCAGACGCGGAGACATTCACAGCAGGAGTGGCTTCTGAAAACACTTGACGTGCAACAGGTTGATGATGCACTTCTCCTTCTGGAACGCTCGGAAGAGGGGCTTCAGGCCTTGGTCCTTTGCGAAGCCTTTGTAGTACAGGCGACGGTTTTGGAGATGGAGTGGGCAGGCCCTCATCCTCTTCAACTTGTACGGATGGTGTGGTTTGTTGTTGTTGGGGAGTGCTGGGGGAGTCTTGTTCTTGCGAGTGATCAGCCCATGAAGCATCCTGAGCAATTGGCGTCAGAGGACGACCAATGCTGATGATTTCGCTGTTCGTACGAACAGGCGATGATACCACATTATATTCAATTTGAGGAAGAACTTCATCATCTTCAACATTGTCATGATGACCAATGTCTTCAGTAGTGGTGGGTTCAGCTGCTGGTATATCTTCAGCTTCAGGAGCCTCTGTGGAAGCAGGCTCATGAACAGTCATGCAAAGTTCTTGGGTAGTGGATGCAGGACGAACCACTGAGATGGGTTCAACAACTAAGGGCTCTATGGGAGCAGACCTAGTCTTCTTGGTCTTGCGCTTCTTCTTGGAGGGAGCGGCATCAGAGGCTTCAGTATTCTTCCTCTTTCTGGCTTCAGCCTTGACAGCCCTCGTCTTCTTCTGTTCTGAAGCGGTTGTGGTGACCTTTGGCTTCGAGCCAGTCATGCTGCTTGGGAAGATAATGCGAGGGGCTTCTTGGCTTGAAGGTGCAGGCTGGTCAGCAGGAAGCTTCTTCTTTTTCTTTGCAGCCATCCTGGGGTCAATGCCAGGACGGCCAAGTGACTTGCGCTTCTCAGCCTCATTGTAGGCAAGCACACACTTATCAGCCAAACTCTTCATGCGCTCACGAGAGCCTTGAGCTTCTTGGCGCTTCTTCAGAAAAGCTTCTTTAAGCTCATGCAGCATGACCTTGAAGTTTGTGACGTCTTGAACACTGAGCTTCGCCACATGCTTCTTGAATTGAGCCTTCTCATAATCAATTTTGTTCTTCAGCTCAACGATGCACTGAGCAAGAGCTAGCTCAGAAGCAATGGCGCCATTTAAAGAGACGCTGAGGCCAATGGGAAGCTACAAATCTTCAAAGCTGAGATTTGGTGTGTCAAACCATTCATCAATGAAGTTATGGAGAACGGCCACATCAAAGAGAGGCAAGTTGTTGAAGATTTCTGTTTCTTCCTTGTTCTTTATCAGTTGCTCAAGGGCATCATCAGCAAGATCTTCGTCACTAGACAGATCGATGGGCTCTTCACGCAGAATAGCAGTAGGAGTCAAAGCCTGATCAGTACTCTTGACGATTTTCCTTTTATTCTCCATCTTCTTGGAGATGCATGAAAGATCTTCAGACTGCACACTGATTTCAGGAGGTGCAGTGGCCAGTGGCTTCACACGAGAAGCTTTTGGAGGTGCAGCTGATGATGAAGCCTTAATCTTCTTTGGCTTCTGCGGCCTTGGAGTAGGAGCTGGGGCTTCATCAGAATCAGCATCACTGTCAGAATGATCCACTTTGGCACCTTGTACCAAGATGTAGGAGATGAGGCCATCAAGGTTTGCAAAGGGGCCAATTCTGTTTTCTTCAGCTTCACGTGTGCCATCATCACGGGGAGCAGAGGGGCCAGGATTGAAGTCTAATCCCCATGACTTCTTGTTTTCCTTTGCTGAAGCCTTAGCAAACTGGAAGTTGCGCTTGAAGAGATTGTCGTCACGACACAAGAGCAATGATGATGGGTCGGCTTCTGCAGGCTGTGGTCCACGGACCATGCAAGGATAGAATTCTTGTGCAATGGCTTCAATTTTGTTCTTGGGGGGAAGGCCTCGATAGAGAATATCACCAGATGGGCTCTTGATAGCATTTTTCTCTGCATAATCCTGGGTGACGAACTTGTACTTGTACCACTGTTCAGCCCAATAGTGTCGAATCCATTGGATTCGAGTCTTGCGCTGATTGTAATCTTCTTCAGGATCTATTTTATATATCTCTGCAAGATCATCAGGCGGATCCTTTGAAGTTCCCCCACGATGTTGTCTGCCACCCTTCCTTACTGATTTCTCTGCAGCCATGAACTTCAAACTGAACGGTTTTAATATGTTCAAAGGCTTCAAAGGCTTTTGCTTGCTGGTCAGATAGGAACTAGCTTCAGGAGAATCAATGTGTTGCTGTAAGAATTCTGCAAACGAATGCAGACTATGAGAACCTAGGGATTCTCCCACGGACATGTACCTGTGACAGCATTAGAGATGCGAGGGAAGGGGAAGAGGTCATATGCATTCTCAGAAGATTTTGAAGATAAATCAGTTTGAAGACATTGACCTCATGATGCAAAGACATTCACTTGTATGAGGTGAGTTGGTTCCGGATTTGTACCAGTCCGTGAATAAGTACAAGTGAGGAATCAAACTAGATAGGAAATCTAAGTGAATAGACTAGGCATTATGAGATGCAGACGGAGTAGATCTAGCATTCAGTAGGTAGAAACCACTTTCGGTAAATAGGATGAATCTATGAAGATCAAAAAGGTGGTAAAAATAGAGTTATAATTACCGCACGAAGAACTGCTAGAAGGGATGAATAGGAGACCGAGCAGTTCATCCCACCGTGCCCTAACTTGGCGATGGAGGACACCTACGGCGACGGCGGAGAGGACGATGTCCGCGGCCGGCGTGAGGACGGCGTCGGAGAAGTCGCGGCAGCTAAGCACTTCGTCACCGGCGTCATCGAGAGCTAGCGGTGGCGCTAGGGTTTTGACGAGGTGGAGAGCTGGAAGAATTTCCTTACCGCAGGGGACACGTATTTATAAGTAGGTGTGCGCCACAGCGCAATTACGCAGGTGCCCCTGTCTGTTCACATCCGTGGGACACATGGCAAGCATGCAACATACTTAGAGTTGTCCCACGTTCCCACGCCCGCCAAGTTTGTCGGATGTTCGTTCCGGCTTCTCCGGATATCGACAATAAAGATGAATCATTTAAATAGGACTTGATGTTTGTCTCTGTGTCTTCTGCTGACTAGGACGCCGAGAAGACATTCGACAGTTTCAATAGAATGCATATGATTTGGACAGATAGAGTTTGAGATAGGAAGTATAGAGAGGTTAGGGTCCAATCACATTCACTTAGTTCAAAAGATTCAACTTGAAGACATAGCTATAAGTGAATGTTGTAGAGGACAGAACACTAGTATATATATGCAATCAAATCATCATAGCGCAGAAAATCATGAAGATAAATTGAAACTGAAGACAAACCAAATGTGAAGTCTTTGTAATATAACGCCATGAGTGAAACACTTCAAGCAGAGAAAGTTGGTGGTGGCGTTACCCACCGTATAGGAAGTATTAGACCCAGACACGGCGCACAATTATCGTGGCGCTCCGAAGTCTAAATTCCATGTTAATGTATTCACACTCAGAGTGTAAATCTTCATTGATTGAAGATATACATTACTTTGTGTGTTGCACATCTAAGTCATCAACATGCATAAGTGTTAGGATGTGTGCCTGATCACAGGACATTAGAGGATTCCAAGATATTTAGCTCACACCGTAACTTGCAAAACCTTTTCTCATCCAAGGGCTTTGTGAAGATATCTGCCAGTTGTCAGTGTTGACGTGAATGATGTCAATATCTTTCTTCGTGACATGATCTCTGAGAAAATGATGACGAATTTCAATGTGCTTTGTCTTCGAGTGCTGAACTGGATTGTTGGCAATCTTGATTGCACTTTTGTTGTCGCAGAAGAGAGGGACTTGCTTCAGATCGATGCCATAGTCCTTGAGAGTTTGCTTCATCCACAGAAGCTGAGCACAACAAGATTCAGCAGCAATGTATTCAGATTCAGCAGTTGAGAGTGATACATAGTTCTGCTTCTTTGAAGACCAACAGACAAGTGATCATCCAAGAAAATGACATGTGCCTGATGTAGACTTGCGATCCACCTTGTCACCAGCATAATCAGCATCCGAGAATCCAACCAGATCAAACCTTGAGCCCTTTGGATACCATAGTCCGAGTGTTGGTGTGTAAGCCAAATATCTAAGAATTCGCTTCACAGCTAACTGATGCGATTCCTTTGGTGCCGCTTGGAATCGAGCACGCATGCAAAAAGTAAGCATAATATCTGGCCTAGATGCACATAGGTAAAGTAAAGAACCAATCATGGAGTGGTATACCTTTTGATCGAACTCTTTACCATTGTCGTCCGGACCAAGATGATGTTTGGCTGGCATTGGCGTCGTTTAACCTTTGCAATCTTGCATTCCGAACTTCTTCAGGCAATCTTTGAGATATTTTTCTTGTGATATGAAGATGCCATTTCTTTGCTGACGAATTTGAAGACCAAGGAAGAACTTCAGCTCACCCATCATGGACATATGATATTGCTCTTGCATCATGTATCCAAACTCATCACTATACTTCTGATTGGTGCAGCCGAAGATTATGTCATCCACATATATTTGGCATACAAACAGTGCACCATCATATGTCTTCGTGAAGAGTGTGGGATCGAGGGATCCAGGTTTGAAGCCCTTGCTCTTCAGGAAGTCTTTGATTGTATCATACCAAGCGCGAGGAGCTTGTTTGAGGCCATACAGTGCTTTGTTGAGTTTGTACACCATATCAGGATGTTTTGGATCTTCAAAGCCGGGTGGTTGAGCAACATACACTTCTTCTTCAATCTTGCCGTTGAGGAAAGCACTTTTCACATCCATTTGATATATCAGGATGTTGTGGTGATTTGCATAGGCTAGCAGTATGCGAATAGCTTCAAGCCTAGCCACAGGAGCAAATGTTCCATCGAAGTCAATTCCTTCAACTTGAGTATATCCTTGTGCCACAAGACGTGCTTTGTTTCTGATGACTTGACCATGCTCATCTTGTTTGTTCCGATATATCCATTTTGTGCCAATAATGTTATGCTTGCGAGGGTCAGGTCGCTTGACAAGTTCCCAAACATTATTCAGCTTGAACTGTTGAAGTTCTTCTTGCATGGCTTGAATCCATTCAGGTTCCATAAAGGCTTCAACAACTTTCTTGGGTTCAGATATTGATACAAATGAAATATGCCCACAGAAATTTGCTAGCTATGTTGCTCTTGAGCGAGTAAGTGGACCAGGCGCATTGATGCTGTCAATTATCTTCTCGATTTGTACTTCATTTGCAACACGAGGATGAACAGGACGAAGACTTTGCTCTTGCTGATCATTGTCATCATTGGGAGGATTGTCTTCGGTCTGAGCATTGTCTTCAGGTTGGTTTGGTTTAGAAATGATAAGTTCCTCTTCAGGCTTTGCTTCAGAGGGCATGATTTCACCAGTTCCCATTAGCTTGATAGATTCACTGGAAGGAGCTTCATCAAGTGTGCTTGGCAGGAGCTCTCGTTGTGAACCATTGGTTTCATCAAATCGCACATCCACTGTTTCAACGATTTTGTAGTGGAAGAGGTTGAAGACTCTGTAAGAGTGCGAATCCTTTCCATAGCCAAGCATGAAGCCTTCGTGAGCTTTGGGTTCAAATTTGGACTTGTGATGGGGATCCTTGATCCAGCACCTAGCACCAAAGACTCTGAAGTAGCTGACATTTGGCTTCTTGCCAGTAAGGAGCTCATAGGATGTTTTGCCCAGAAGCTTATGGATGTAGACACGGTTGATGATGTGACAAGCTGTATCAATAGCTTCAGGCCAGAATTTTCTTGGTGTCTTGTACTCGTCGAGCATTGTTCGAGCCATCTCAATGAGGGTTCTGTTCTTGCGCTCAACAATGCCATTTTGCTGAGGTGTATATGGAGCAGAAAATTCATGAGTGATTCCCATTGTATCCAGATAAAGATCAAGGCCGGTGTTCTTGAATTCAGTGCCGTTATCACTTCTGATATGCTTGATCTTGACGCCATAGTTGTTCATTGCTCGATTGGCGAATCGTCTGAAGACATCTTTACTTCAGTCTTGTAGAGAATTATGTGCACCCATGTGTATCTTGAGTAGTCATCAACAATGACGAAGCCATAGAGACACGCCGTTGTTGTGAGGGTGGAGTAGTGAGTAGGGCCAAATAAGTCCATGTGCAACAGCTCAAAGGGTTGAGATGTCGTCATGATTGTCTTCGAGGGGTGCTTGGCCCTCGTCATCTTCCTAGCTTCGCAGGCACCACACAAATGATCTTTCTTGAACTTGACACCTTCGATGCCTATGACATGCTTCTTCTTGATGAGAGTGTGTAAGTTCCTCATGCCAGCATGCCCCAGCCTTCGATGCCAGAGCTAGCATTCTGAAGCTTTTGCAAGAAGACATACGGCAAGCTGTGGAACTGCTGAGAAATCTACCATGTATAGATCACCTTTCCTATACCCTTCAAAGACTAGAGACTTGTCAGATTCCATTAGTACAAGGCAACGATATTTTCCAAATATCACAATCATGTTTAAGTCATAAAGCATTGACATAGACATTAAGTTGAATCCAAGGGATTCAACAAGCATCACTTTATCCATGTGTTGATCCTTTGAGATTGCAACTCTACCTAGACCCAATACCTTGCCTTTGCCAGTGTCATTAAATGTGATTTGACTCTTGTCGGATGGACGTAAGGTTGAGTCCATGAGAAGACTTCGATCACCAGTCATATGGTCAGTGCATCCGCTATCAATAATCCATTCTGAAGCTTTTGGTGACATGCCCTACAGTGCAGTTAGGAGGATAGGCCTCACAAGGTATGTTGTGAAGCATAAGCATTTGATGCACACTTGGATTATCACAGCATAGATGAAAGTTAGCACACAGTATGACAGGTAAGCATTTCATATGTGGAATACATAGTAAGTCATTTTATCATGCGTCCCTTTGTGTATTAGGTCCCCAGCAATAATATCGGACGCTTTTGATTGCTGGCTGGAGACCATGTTCTGCAAAAGAGAGTTAGTTCTTCTTCACCACCCACATCTTTAGGGGTGGCTTAGAAGCAATGAGTCTAAGTGCAGCATCTGAGAATTTCGGCTTTGGAGCCCTAGCAAATAGCCTTGCAGGAGATGAATGATACTCATATGAATAAGCAGAAAAGTTCTTAGTTTTATGAACATAGCGGTTTGAAGACACACGCTCATATTCATAAGTTTGAGTGTGATTTCCCTGCAAAACATTGGCGTTAGGGTGACTCAGGTGAGTCCTGTTTCCGTATGAAGCTGTTGGACCATGTGACGCCTTTGGTCTGGGGTTTGTCTTCTTCACAGGTGGTGTCATGACAACATTCACAGGAAGATTCTCAAGACAGCTTTTGGGAACCCAGATCTTCTTCATTGGCGGTCCATTCCTGCAGTTAGTACCAATATACATGTCAAACACTTCACCATTCTGATTTTTGAACAGTTTATAGTTTGCATCAAAGGATTCATCAATGATAATAGGATTAGCACAGGTAAAGCCAGATAAAGTTGATGGATCCACCGAAGGTTCCTTTGCAGCAACCCATGTGGTTTTGGGATACTGCTCAGGCTTCTAGTAGGAACCATTAGCATTCATTTTCCTCTCGAACCCAACACCCTCTTTCCTAGGGTTTCGGTTTAGAATCTGCTTTTTGAGGACATCACAAAGTGTCTGATGCCCTTTCAGACTTTTATACATCCCTGTTTCAAGCAATGTCTTCAACCTAGCATTTTCATCAGCAATAGTAGTGGTATCCTCAGATGAGGGGTTAGTTACCACATCAGTAGTTGAAGACAGAGCAACAGTAGCAGCAGTGGAACATTCAGCAACAGAGGCAGCGTTATCACGCTCAATGCATTTTAAGCATGGTGGTTCAAATCCATCCTGAGCGGGACTGATCTATTGAGCAAGTAATGAATCGTGCCGCTTCAGAAGATCTTCATAATCCACTCTTATCTTTTCAAGATCTTGCTCTCTTTGAAGACATTCAGAAGAGAGTTTCTCATGATCAGACAAGAGAGTATTATGTTGATCTTGAAGGGCGTCAAACTTGGAATGTAGTCTTTGAAAACTCTCAGCCAAAGCTTTTGACTGATCCATTTCTTCGCCCAACATATCATCGCTCTTACTAAGCATGTTTTGAATCTTTTCCAAAGCCCTCTGTTGTTTAGTGGCAAGAGAAGCAAGTTTGACATAGCTGGGGCCAAATTCATCACCTGATTCATCATCACTGGTTTCAGAGAGGTAGCATTCAGTTACCTTAGCACCTCCTGCCATGAGGCATGGTGAAGATGAAGACGATTCAGGTGGAAAGGTCATATCTTTAAGAGACTCCTTGTAGTCATCAAGCCAGGGATCGTGACGATTGAGATGACTATCATAGACCTCAGAAAGCCGGTCCCAGATTAGCTTCGCATGATTGAGGTGCATGACGTTTCTGAACTGATTTCGGGACAGGCAGGAGCAGATGACATCCTTCGCTGTGAGGTTCAGTAGAGTGTACTTGCGAATGTCATCAGCCTCCGCCATCTTGCATAGATCGGTAAGACCAATCTCAGTGACGGTCCACAGTTCGCTGTCCATAGCCATGAGTCGTTTCTTCATCATGGCTTTCCACCGAGGATATTCATGACCGTCAAAGGTGGGGCAAGATACATTCCTCAATCCTGCAGTTGACATAGCTAAACTCCAGGTGGTTAAACCGAATCACACAGAACAAGGGAGTACCTTGCTCTGATACCAATTGAAAGTGCTAGTTATCGACTAGAGGGGGGTGAATAGGCGATTTTTATCAAAGTCTTCAAAACGTGGAAGTTTCGAAGACAAACAATAGAAATGACCTAATTGATATGCAGCGGAAGATAAACTACAACAAGCAAGCCATAGTCAAGTATGCAATAGCGTTAACGTACGAAGACTAATAGCAGCTAGGTAGTAGGATCAGGATGGAAGATAGTATGAAGCCAATCAACAATAGTAGTCAAGCAATGAAGTCAATCAGATAAGACAGATAAGCAATGACTTCATGAAGACAAACTCAAAGTAAACGAGGGAAGAGACAGAACCAGTCACTTGTTGAAGACACAGGATTTGTTGGACTAGTTCCAGTTGCTGTGACAACTGTACGTCTGGTTAGGGAGGCTGAGATTCAACTCAGAAGACCGTGTCTTCACCTTATTCCCCTTGAGCTAAGGACACTTAGTCCTCGCCCAATCACTCCGGTAAGTCTTCAAGGTAGACTTCCGAACCTTCACAGACTCCGTTCACCCAGCAATCCACAATGACTCTTGGATGCTCAGAACGAGACGCCTAACCGGCTGGAGGATACACACTCCTCAAGTGTAATAAGTCTTCAGGTCACACAGACAGAAAGACTTCAGTGATGCCTAACACTCTTTGTCTCTAGGTGTCTGGGCTTTGTCCTCCCAAGGATTTCTCTCTCAAAGGCTTCGAGGTGGGTTGCTCTCAAAACGACAAAAGCCGTAAACTAACTCTGAGCAGCCACCAATTTATGGTGTAGGGGGTGGGCTATTTATAGCCACAAGCCAACCCGACCTAATTTGTCCGAAATGACCCTGGGTCACTAAGGAACTGACACGTGTTCCAATGGTCAGATTTCAAACACACGCGGCAACTTTACTTGAGCTACAAGCAAAGCTGACTCATCCAGCTCTGGATAAGATTTGCTCTCATTGTCTTCGTTCGAAGACATAGGATTTGGGTTGAGCATCACTTCAGTCACTCTGACTTAGATCACTTGGACCCCACTTAACAGTACGGTGGTTCCTATGACTCAACAAAGAAGAAAAGGAAACAACGAAGTCACACAGTCTTCACAGTCCATAGTCTTCACGTAATGTCTTCTCATGTCATTGTCTTCAATATGAATATCTTCTCATACCACCATTGTCTTCAATGTCTTCATACATTTTTAGGGGTCATCTCCGGTAGGTAAACCGAATCAATGAGGGACACTACCTGCGTTATCCTGCAATTCTCACAAACGCATTAGTCCCTCAACCAACTTTGTCGTCAATACTCCAAAACCAACTAGGGGTGGCACTAGATGCACTTACAGGATTCCTCCACATTAACTAAGGGTCGTTTCCTGGCCATGTACATACGCGCCCGTATTCGGATGCACGCGAAGGTAGCAGGGGCTACATAGTAGCCCCACCTTTATACTCCCATGGCTAAGCAAAAGTGTTACAGCTATATAGTCTGGTTACCTAGTTCGACGTGCGATCACCTCCTTAATGGACCAAGACGTTGGATCAAGTGTGATTAAGCATATTTTTTGCGAACACCCCCGCATTGTATGCGTGGGGGCTGAAGCCAACGACTGCTAACTTTCGGATTACTTATATACATATATAAAAATGGCCGCATAGGGGACACAATCATCTTTTAAGGCAAAAAGTACTAAAATAAACATTGTTTTATAATGATTGGATTTATCACTCGAACAAGACATTCTTCGAGCACTGCGCCTCTATTAGCCGGGCACCTTCTTTGCCCTGCACCAAGTAGTGCTCGGCCGGATATTGGCCTTCCGCCGGATCCTGGGTCGCTACAATGGTGGCCTCCATATCCGTCCAATAGGCTTTAACGTGGGCAAGAGCCATTCGTGCACCCTCTATGCACGCCGACCTCCTCATGGCGTCGATCCGAGGCACGGCCCCAAGGAATTGTTGCACGAAACCAAAGTAGCTGTCCGGCTTAGGCCCCTTCGGCCAAAGATGGTCTATTACAGACCGCGTTGCAAGCCCGGACAGCCTGTGAAGCTCCGCCACAACAGCCATCTTCTCATCTAACGGCAGCGGGCGAGTGGGAGCATTGAATTGTGACCAGAAAAGCTTCTCCACTTCCTTATCACCTTGATCCTCGAAGAACTTGGCAGCGTCAGCCGTACTATTTGCCAAGTCCGCATATGCGTCGGCCGGACTCCAGCGTCCATCCAGGGGAGCATACTTCGGATCCAAAAACTTCGTCCGCAGTAAGTTGGAGCCCCCAGCCACGATTTTGTCGGCCTGTTGGAGCTCCTCCCGCATACCCCGAATCTTGGTCCGCATCTCCTTGGTGGCATTAAGTGCCTTATCCAGCTCGGCCGAGCTATCCTTATTCTCCTTTTCAAGGAGTACACACCGGTCGGCGGCATTTTTTAACTCCACAGCCATTTCGGCTATCTTTTCCTCGCTTCGGCGATGAGCAGCCTGTTCGGCTCTCAATTCTTCGGCCGCCTTTTGGGCAGACGCATTGCTAGCCCGAGCTTGTTCCTTGGCCTGAGCAAGTTCCGCCCTCAGGGCCTCCACAGCAGCAGCACCATCTGCAGTACAAACACATTGCATTAATATTATGCCCCTCTCACATTTTCCTATACAACATAATAAGGGAAGCAGAGCACATACCCTGTGACTCGTCCAGCCGTTTGTTCACTTGCGTGATATCGGCATCGATAGATCCGATCTACCTCCTTAGTTCGGCAACTTCAACAGACTGGTCGGCTTCCGGATCCTTAGATACCTGCGCACATGTACAGCACAACCATTACTATATGATCCCCCGTTTGCCGCCTATGGCGGGCAACTAGAGTCTTAGGGGCTACTATCCATATGGAGCACACCTAGCGCGTGCCTCACAGCTAAAAAATAGTGCATTTTTTACTACATACCTCAAAGCCTCTGAGCAGGCTCCTAAATGCCTCATTCAAACCACTTGTAGCGGATGAAATCTTCTTAAGCATCATGCTTATTAATGAGCAGTGCTCCGCCAAGACCGCAGCTCGCTCCAGAATACCTATCAGTACGTCCGGCTGGGCATCGAACTGTGTCGGGCCCTTCTCATCGCCCCCCGTGGTAGCCAAACGCTCCGGGCTCAGGGCGACTGACGTATTGGCCTCCGGCTTCGGCAAATCCGGACTCCTCCATGACGACATCTCAGTGTCGCCCGCCTCATGAGGCGGAGAGGTGGGTGGGGTCTCTCTCTCCATCATCTCCGGAGGAAGATCCCTCGAAGACGAACTTTGTTGAGGAGAGATGCTAGCCGGACTGCAAAAGACGAATCCTGGTTATTGATCTCGGAGAAACGCAGTACCCTCAGAATAGTGATTAACTTACAGCTCGGTCGAGGGCTGGCCCGTTGGCGGGCATGACATGGTGAGGACGCCCGTCGAGACAGAGCCCCCCGGGGACACTTTCTTCCCCTGTTTGGGCATCTCCGTCTCCAAGTCTTTGGAGGCGGCCCTTTTCTTCCCGCGCGGGGAGGTGGCCTCAGATTCCCCTCCCCGACTATCCTCCTTTGGGGAGAAATCAATTCCCCCGGTCTGGATGCATAGTGTGTGAAGTCCGGCTTCGCCGCCCTTTCCTTCGCCTTTCCCTGAGGGCATTTTGCTAAGCACCCGGCCAAGCATCTTGGCAACGGTTGGACCCGGCGAGCCTTCAGGAAGTGGCGCCGGACACCTGATTCTCTCTGCCTTGTTGAGCCATTCCTGGCCACGGAGGATTTTTCAGAACAATGGTTATGGCAAATATAAATAGAGTGTCTAGCTTTAAGGTTACTTACTTGGGTATCTAGGCGATTGCAGCTTAGGCCTGCATCCTCGGTGGTGTCCGCCACTTTACTTGTGGTCCGAAGAATAATTTACACATCCCTTCGAGCTTCAGGCCGAAGAAGTGCTTAATAGTCCGCGGACCCTCCGGATTGAACTCCCACATCCGGAGAGGCCGACGTTTGCACGGCAACATCCGTCCGATTAGTATTACTTGAATTATGCTGACAAGATTTATGTCCCTCTCGATAAGCTCCCGGATACGGCTCTGTGGTATTGGAACATCACTGGCGGGCCCCCAATTCCGTCCTACGTCGGTCCATGACGCCAACTGTGATGGAGGGCCCGAACGGAACTCAGGGGCGGCTACCCACTTTGTACCTCTGGGAGCTGTAACATAAAACCACCTTCGTTGCCACACATCGGATACTTCCGGGAAAGAACCCTCTGACCATGGGGCATCGATGTTCCTGCTTATTATGGCACATCCGCACTCCGCATGTCGCCCCTCGATCATCTTCGGCTTCACATTGAAGGTCTTGAGCCATAAGCCAAAGTGTGGGGTGACGTGGAGAAAAGTCTCGCACACAATAATGAACGACGAGATATGGAGGATAGCGTCCGGAGCCAGATCATGAAAATCCAACCCATAGTAGAGCATGAGCCCCCTCACAAAGGGGTCGAGGGTGACGCCCAGGCCGCGGAGAAAGTGAGGGACAAACACAATGCTCTCATTGGGCTCCGTGTAGGGATAACCTGCCCTAGAGCAGGAAGCCTGTGCTGGATATCGGCGGTCAGGTATCCGACCTCCCTAAGCCTCGTAATGTCCTCCTCTTGGATCGAGGAGGCCACCCACTCGCCTTTAGGGTTGGATCCGGACATGTTGGAGGATCTGGGGTGTTGGAGCTTAGGTCTTGGGTGTTGGAGCTCGAGGTGCGAGAAGGTGCAGGGGAGGTGGAAAAGAGGCATAGGCCTCGATCCCTTTATAAAGGGGGTGAATATCAAGAGTCCTCAACGTGACTGCTTGAGACTTATCCAAAAATGCACGGACTCATACCAACGGTCGTCGTGGGGTCACGCACACCCATATTAATGGAAAATCCCGTAATAAGAGGAACACGATCTCTGCTTTGGAAGGACATGCCAATAAAACCGCCTCGCAGCGCGAGTCGAGGTGGGGAGAGAAACGACGGTTCGTGTTGGACCAGGCCACGATGCAAGGGCACGCGTACGAAGATTGCCAGCATATCAGATTTACGCTATGTTCCCTACAATGAAATGTGAAAATCATCTTGTGGATCCGGACACGGTCTACGTGTTCAATAATTACTTTGAAGTATTCGGAGAAGGAACCCGCCTTGCAATGCCGAAGACAAGGTTGCGCGCCGGACTCATCGTCATTGAAGCCTGGTTCAGGGGCTACTGAGGGAGTCCTGGATTAGGGGGTATCCGGACAGCCGGATTGTATACATCATCCGGACTATTGAAGCGTGAAGATACAAGGCTCAAGATTCCGGCCCGTGTCCGGATGGGACTCTCCTTTGCGTGGAAGGCAGGCTTGGCGATCCGGATATTGTGTTTCCTTCCTTGTGACCGACTCCATGTAAACCCTAGCCCTCTCCGGTGTCTATATAAACCGGAGAGGTTGGTCCTTAGAAGGCCGATCACGATTACAATCATACCATCATAGGCTAGCTCTTAGGGTTTAGCCTCTACGATCTCGTGGTAGATCTACTCTTGTATTACTCATATCTTCAATATTAATCAAGCAGGATGTAGGGTTTTACCTCCATCGAGAGGGCCCGAACCTGGGTAAACATTGTGTCCCTCGCTTCCTGTTACCATCAGCCTAAGACGCACAGATCAGGACCCCCTACCCGAGATCCGCTGGTTTTGACACCGACAGTCATACTCCCCTCCGTGTGGGAAACAACTGCCGAGTCTTCCCTGCCTCCGTGTCGTTCCCTTCCTACGCATCGCCGTCGTCCACAGCCCTAGTGCTCTCGGCGCGGCCTGGTCAACGTGGTCAACAACCTACATGCATCTGAAGTGGACTGTACGTGGAGAGGCCGACAACTGGGTCCACGGCCGCACGCAAGGACATGCCTCCTTATTACGCGCAAAATAATGATTCCTCCACCTCACATCAGGGACCCACCGAAAGGGCCTCTGTATTTCGCGAAAAAAATGTTACCGCCGCTGACATCTCAGACCCACGAGCTATATCTTCGCACGCAAGGAAGTGCCTCATTATTACGCACAAAAAAATGAATACTCCCCCTGTTAGCTGGGACCAGTATAGTGGCAGGCTGACTTGTGGGTCTACTAAGTTGACGGGGGCGGAGGGCTTTGTCAACTTAGACAATATGCACGATTCTAGCTCTAGTGACCGTACGATGTCCATCCAACGGCCGTAGTGCTTCTTCAACCTCTGGTCTTCTTGCTCCAGCCGCCCAAACCAGCGCCAGTCGTGCCTTGTGCTCCTGCCTCCCGTGGCCGGCTGCGATGCGGCGGAGGCCTCACCGCCGCCTACTACTCCCACCGCTGGCCAGGCCATCCCTATACTCACCCACACCCCCTGTTATTCTGCGGCGACGGCAGCCTCACACCGCAGCAAACCAGTGAACCCTCGTACTGCTCTACACGTGGGCATCCACTGCCGTGTCTTCCCCGGCTCCGCGTCGTCCCCTTCCTAGGCCTCGTCGTCGTCCACCGCCCTGGTGCTCTCGGCGCGGCGTGGTCAACGTGGTCAAGGAACGTCTTCCATCGGACATGGACTGTACGTGGGGAGGCTGACAGCTGGGTCCACGGCCGCAGCAAGGAAGTGCCTCCTTATTACGCGCAAAATTATTATTCCTCCACCTGACAGCGGGGACCCACCGGACAGGCCACCGTATTTCGTGAAAAAAACATTTCCCCTGACTGCTGGGACCCACCAGCTACATCTTCACACGCAAGGAAGTGCGTCCGAAAAAAAAACGATTTGTTTCCCTAACTGCTGGGACCCACCAGCTACATCTTCGCACGCAAGGAAGTGCCTGACAGTCGGGACCCACCTGGTCGAAGCGTATGTAGTGTTGTCATTCTGGTCGCGAACGTGTACGTACATATATACTGGTGGATGTAGAGGCGCGTACATGTCGTAGTAGAGGCGCGCACGTAGCACGTACACGTACGTATAGCGGCCAGTGTGCAAGAAAGAAAATATGGCCACGTATGTGTACATACGGGCGGGGTCTCGAATGCCTACTCGCGCATACGTACGGCCAGGGCTCGTGTACATGGCTGAGTCGGAACGGAGAAACAACGTCGTCGTCGTGTTCATGGGGAGCCAACCGGCTGGGTCGGAACGGAATGCGTCGTCGTGTTCATCGGGAGGGCTTGGACAGAATAGGCGATGGAAACGAGGCCTGGCGTACCGCACAACGGAGGAAACGGCCTTGTGCTCGACCGGCCACGTTCGAAACGGGATCCTGTTCATCGGGAGGGGTCTGGCGTACCGCAAAACGGAGGAAGCGGACCTCCTACGGTCGAAACGGGGGTCCTGTTGATCGGGAGGGGTGTGGCGTACCGCAAAATGGACAAAACGGACCTCCTACGGTCGAAACGAGGGTCCTGTTGATCGGGAGGGGTGTGGCGTACCGCAAAACGGACGAAACGGACTTGTGTTGGAGCGCTAGGTCGAAACAGGGGTCCTGTTCATCGGGAGGAGTGTGGCATACCGCAAAACGAGACTCCACGGGATATTGTTCATCTCCACCGTCGACCTCCTCCAGCCTCCACGGGCTACTGTTCATCCACCGTCGACCTCCTCCAGCCTCCACGTGCGACTGTTCATCCACGGGCTCCTGTTCATCCAGCCTCCACCACGCGCTACTCCACCGGCTACTGTTCAACCAACCCTCCACCGTCTACTGTTCATCCAGCCCTCCACACCACGGGGTCATGTTCAACCACCCCTCCACGGGCACCCCTCCATCGTCTACTGTTCATCCAGCCCTCCACCACACCACAGGGTCCTGTTCATCTAGAG